>NC_140263.1:2582074-2592074 GCF_949987555.1 Borostomias antarcticus | reverse complement strand
TATGTAATGAAAATATGACATGTGTACTTTAGCATCTTTTAATAACGCTTCATGTTTACTGTAACAGAACTCTAGTCGCTGGTGAACCTTGGCCTGTGTGTGTGACCTTTCACCTCTTGGCCTCCGCAGGTCAGATGAACTACTTGGGCGCCAGCCATCAGGTGTGGCACGTGCTGGTGGTGCTCATGTTCTACTGGTGGCACCAGACCGCTGTCAACATCATGCACTTCAGGCACAGCCAGCCCTGCCCTGACCACACCAGCAGAGCCTAGCCACGAGCTAGCGACGGCTAGCGGCTAGCCCTGCCTAGCCTATATATCAGCTGAGGTTAGCAGCTAACTGCTAGCGGCTAGCTATCAGGTCAGGACTGAGCACCGGCCAGGCCAGATACATCTAATAAGTTTTGGTCAGACACCCAACAATACATACCGCCAGTAGGCCTAGCCAGAGCAGAACGTAGAATGTAGACAGACATCTAAACGGCTAACTCTAGTAGCTGCTCAGGCTAGGCTAAATGTGTCATGTCTGTCTGTCTGTCTGTCTGTCTGTCTGTCTGTCTGTCTGTCTGTCTGTCTGTCTGTCTGTCTGTCTGTCTGTCTGTCTGTCTGTCTGTCTGTCTGTCTGTCTGTCTGTCTATGGACAAGGTTACAGCCCACTCCCATGCAGCTCCTGAACTTACTCTGTCTCTTCCCAATCATAAGCACTAGCCATGTTTCCATCCACACGTTTTATGCGAATTAAGTTATATCGAATTAAAAACGCCTTATGGAAACAGTAAAATTCGATTAAAAGTCATGAAAATCGACTAAAAGTTTGTACTGTCAATCTCGTCGGATTATTCGATAAAAGGCTTTTGTGATAAATGCTTTATCCGATTTAAAGCTCTAGATGGAAACACCGGCTTTATTCGCATTCATATTTTTAGCGATCCTCACATAATTCGATTGACAAGTGGATGGAAACATGGCTACTGTCTCTTCCACCCGGGTCCGTTTGCATGGGGACTGTCATTTGAATGTTTGTTAAATGCTGTGAAAAAAAAGTTTCTCTGCTGCCTTGACGCACATGAGACCCAACGTGGTCTACCCTTTCTGAAACTAAACAGAACAAAAGAAGCCTGTATGATCAAATATATTATATATATCTTTTTTTTTTATTATTCTGCCTGACAACTTTGTATCTAGTTGTATTAATATAATGTGTGTTTTTTTGTTATTTTGAGATTCCTTGTTTGATTTTGCCTCAAACAAACTTCACTGGGTGAAGCTGATTTCCTGTTACAGCTGAACTGAATCTTGGGTGTTTTTATTCAATCATACTTTCATGGCAGGAATCTCTATGTATGACTGTACGACGTCCGTCTGTATCTCAATCTGCTCGAGAAGGTGTATTGCTCAGGTCCCAAGGTAGCGCAGCGTCAAGTGTGAAGTTGTTTGGACGAGAAAGCCGCAGACAAAGCTGCAAGCAGCAATACCGGCTACACCATCGGCCCTTTCAGTCTGCCACAATGTTATATACCACCTAGCAGCCAGAGGGCGCTGTGTGCACAATGTGAACGGGCATTACATTAGTATGAACAAAATGAGAGAAGTTACATCTGCCTAAATCCCTGGGCGATTGACAGTGTTCTCTACGACTTTTTAAAACATTTCTCTCCCTAGTCACTGGGGTTTATGGGTAAACTAACAACCCGATAAGAACAAACTTCAAAGGCATGCTATATTTATTCTTTGTGTGGCGGCGAGTAGCCACTGTATGATCAGTTTTATACTGTATTACAGTAGATGTGTGGTTTTGACGAGCTGTTTAGGAGAGACCTCTGACCACTGTGCCTCCAAGCTCGCCGGCATTAGGACATCACCTCGTCAGACGGTGATGGCGGTGAAAGAACCATGTTACTGTCTCAACTGGACATCACACTGTATCCGAGACCTCAGTTTCTATTCTGCCTTTTATCTCTATCGATGTGAAGCTCTTATTGTTACGGCCTTGTCATGATCAAAGCATGACCTTTGAACTGTTGTATTCCTACTTTATCTGATTGTCTTTGGTTGTAGTGTGTTGTTATTTGGTTTGGCATGACGGGTGGTTACATGTGAATGCTGGCACTGATGAAACATTTATTGTTATATCTACGCACATTATTATTATTTGAATCTATCTAATATAACCTGTGTCTTTCCAAATCATTCTCAGTAAATGAATGAACAATGACTAACAATGTCTGGAGTGTTGTCGTGGATTCTGTTCTGATGCTACGGGAAGATGTTTGTGCGTCACCTGTAAAGTAGTTCACCTGTAAATCTAAGAAGTCTCCAAAAGGGCCTTGGCTCCTCCCATCAAACATTTTAGTCTGATTTTGGCATTCAGGGTATTTCCTCCTTAAAGTCGCACTGAAACGGACGTTTGAGATCATCTAACTTCCGTAGTTTGACGTATTTCCGACGCAAACAAGCTATGAGGGCGGGACATGCGTTTAGAGGAATTTGATTGGAACATTGACAAGTGGACGGGTTTTAAGAACTTTAGACAGATTCGATAGAAGGATAGCGTTGATTGACGGGTGGATGTCGTGAGATTATTGGCCTAAAATCGAAGGTACCTGTTGTCGTCATTGCACGTGACCTACCGTTTTCCAGGAAGTAAGAAATTATATACTTTGATATAAGATTACAACAAAAGTAGAATTTTTTTGGCATACATCGTTGAATAGGTGAACACTATGACCAATTATGTGAACCAAAATGGGACAGAATGCTTTTTTCATTTCAGTGCGACTTTAATCTCAATCTGTTTTCATCTCTGACCCGAGAGCAGAAAATGAAGGATAATCCACTATATATTGTTCTTTTCTTCAACAGCCAGCCAGTCGTTCAAACATTGTAGTAAGCGGGTTGTTTCCCAAAGGGACAGCAAATCTTCAGATTAGATGATGCTACTGCCAGGGAGGATTGTGACTAGGATTATTAATCTGTGTGACGTAGCCTGCTGGCCAACATACTGAAACAGGAAGCAGATAAGAATATCACAGCTCTACATCACAACATACCACACTGACTGGTCAATAGAGGCTAATATACAGACTATATCTTCTAGGCATGGGTTCCCAAACTCCATCAATGTGGGCCTCCCCTCTGAAAACAGTGACACACCCAAACCCCCCAAATATGTCCATTTTGCAAGGCAGCGTTAGCTAGCCCATAACATTACACAGCTAAGCTCGGTGGCACCTTGCTAGTTAACGTTGTTGCTAGTTATTATGACGTTTTCGCACAATACATTCATGCCTGCGGGGGGAGGCTCTCTCTGCACTATCCACACATTTAGTATACATCTCTCCCATTATTTATTTCGATTTTCTGATCTTTAAAATCATGTTTCATTCATAAAAACCATAGAAAATTAAAAATTAAAAAATGTTTTCCTTTTTTTTTCTAACCATCCCTCCGCGCCTCCCCTGAATTTCTTTGGGGCCCCCCCAGGGGAGGCCCCCCTCACAGTTTGGGAACGCCTGCTCTAGGCTATAACAGTAGATTAGATTAAATTAGATCTAAAATCAGTCTGTTTTAGCATTGCTTCACTAGTGTAGTGTCCATTTCCAGGTGTATCTGAACTGTTGCACTGCCAACCCAAACAACTGGAGATTAGACTGTCTTGACATGTAAAAAACCAATCAGAGAATCGAACAAAAACAACTTTTTAGATCTGGGTTACGCACCTTTCACTGCTTGATATCTTTGAATCTGAAAGAAGAGATTCTCTATTGTCTCTGGGATGAGCTGGGATTAGGGGTTTGTATCAAAACACACAGTCTGTAATAATCGCTTTCTCATCTGACTAAACAGCAGCAAGTTGTCACTTATACTTTGAAAATCTTCGATTAATCTTGCTTTATTGTGTGCTGGACTAGTGCTGAGGTTTCTAGGGATTATACTGTAATGAGAAAAAAAGAAAATCTGATTTAGTAAAGATTTACTGCCATCTAGTGGAGTAAAAACCAAACAACAATTCACAAGTTTGAACAAACTTCCAAAATAACCTTTTAAAACGATAAATTAAAATATATCTTGCATATACATATGGTACATGTTCTCTACATTTATATTTTTATCTATTGAACATTTTTTATTTATGTATACTTATGGGTACCATGTACAGTACAATAAAACGCTTGACTGCTCATTGTGGGACTCTATGACCCTGAGATCAAGTCTTATGCTCTGCCCACTCAGCTCGTCCAAAAGATTAATAATGAATACTACAGGTTTCATCACAATAAGGGATTTATTATTCATGTTTGGTCATTGGACATGTCAATCAAAACAGACACAGTGGTTAGAGTAGATCCTGATATAAAAATCTAAACGCAAAACTTGGTCTACGGTGGGTCTAAGGAGGGTTTAAGATGGGTCTAAGGTGGGTTTAAGATGGGTCTAGAGACAACAACCTTTAGTAATCGTGTGATGATGCGAATGACAGACGTTAAAAGTAGAAGATGTCATCAATTAGTAACACTGCTTAGAGTTGAATATCATTTATTGGAAATGTAATCACTTAAAGGAGAAGTAGACATTTAGAAGTCATGTATCTGTTCTTAGTCAAGATCAATTATGTAACCTTCTATACGTGTGAGACAGTAATGACAATGTAATGATTGGAGGATGTATCCATGTATCAATTGCTTGAGTATATAGGTAATGCTTAAAGTAGGATACTTGATAAGCTGTTAATTAGACATTTATTCTGTGTCCTGCTGTGGGTGAGAGAGAGATAAGATGTTGAATGTAGGGATTGTTAATCTGCCAGGGAGGAGAGAAGGACTGTGTTCATCCGAAGAGGCGACGTCAACACCCTGCCCTCCTGGAAGGAGGTTCAAAAAACAGCTTGTGAGGAGGGAGAGGGAGTGGAAGAAGTCAGCGGCGGTCTAAATCAAGTGGCACCGCTCTGACACAGAGAGCACATTGGAGCACACACACATTTGGGAGAGAGAATTGGGAGAAGCATTTTAAGAGAGGCTGTGACTGATTGACTCATGTGATGGTAGTTTAAGCAAGAACATATTAGATTCATGAGCCACGGATAACAATCAAACCTGGTGGTGAGGTTCTAGAAGTCGTGGTAGGGACTTCACATAATAAGCCACCACCTTGAGGTCAATAGGTCAGTAGCCTACTCTTCAACAGTACCTGTACTTGTTACACATGACAAAATAAACTTTGCATTCTATTCTAACCTGATACAAAGTATGCAAAAGTAGCAGACACAGCTTTGGAGTATGCAGCCTCTAACCAGGATCTGACTCTGATGAGGACTGCCTGGTGATGCCAGGTTATATTAGAATATATGGTTCTGGTGTGTTTGGGTTAGTCGTCCAATTAGGAAACGGGGGGCGGAGCTAGTCATCTCCTCCACAAATCAGCTGCAGGGCGTCACCATAGCTACCAGACACGTCCGACTGGGAGTGGGGGAGAGAAGAGAACATAACTAGTCAATAACAGCAAGAGAAACACACACACAAAAACATCAACATATAATAATAATAATATTATATGTAACAAAAACTATAGTACTAGTACTATGCTATTTAATCTATCTAAAGCCGACCCACCTGCAGAGCAGAGTGCAGAGAGCAGCCAAACAGCTTCTTGTATTCGGCCCTGATGTCCAGCAGGTCGATCTCAGACCGGCTGACCAGGATCCTGGTCAGGGTGGACTCAGTGGTGCCCACGCCCTGTAAACAAGCGCACCACTCAGAATCAGACCCAGAACCAGCACACCAGTCTGAACCAGAACCAGAACCAGCACACCACTCAGAACCAGACCCAGCACACCACTCAGAACCAGACCCAGAACTAGGACACCAGTCTGAACCAGAACCAGCACACCACTCAGAACCAGACCCAGAACCAGCACACCACTCAGAACCAGACCCAGAACTAGGACACCAGTCAGACCCAGAACCAGCACAACAGTCAGAACCAGCCCCAGAAGCAGGACAGCACCAGACAGACCCAGAAGCTGGACAGCACCAGACAGACCCAGAACCAGGACAGCACCAGACAGACCCAGAAGCAGGACAGCACCAGACAGACCCAGAACCAGAACACCAGACAGACCCAGACCCAGAACCAGGAGATTAACATTCCCTTCTACACCACTGGACACAAATGGAGTATTAGTGTGGCTGGCCTGATGTATGTCACACAACAACAACGCAGGGGAATGAGAGAATGCACACGCACACATACATACACACACCCGCACACACACACACGCTCACACACACACACACACACACACACACACACACACACACGCGCACACACACACACACACACTGCTCACCTTCATGCTCTTGAAGAGCCGCTCAGCCAGGTAGGCAGGGACACTCTTCACACACTTCACTGGACAGACAAACACATCATATCACAACATTGATTAACACAGTATGTCATATCACAATACAGTATGTCATATCACAACACAGTATGTCATGTCACAATACAGTATGTCATGTCACAACACAGTATGTCATATCACAATACAGTATGTCATATCACAACACAGTATGTCATGTCACAACACAGTATGTCATATCACAACACAGTATGTCATATCACAACACAGTATGTCATATCACAACACAGAGTATGTCATATCACAACACAGTATGTCATATCACAACACAGTATGTCATATCACAATACAGTATGTCATATCACAATACAGTATGTCATATCACAACACAGTATGTCATGTCACAACACAGTATGTCATATCACAACACAGTATGTCATATCACAATACAGTATGTCATGTCACAACACAGTATGTCATGTCACAACACAGTATGTCATATCACAACACAGTATGTCATGTCACAACACAGTATGTCATATCACAATACAGTATGTCATATCACAATACAGTATGTCATATCACAACACAGTATGTCATGTCACAACACAGTATGTCATGTCACAACACAGTATGTCATATCACAACACAGTATGTCATATCACAACACAGTATGTCATGTCACAACACAGTATGTCATATCACAACACAGTATGTCATATCACAACACAGTATGTCATATCACAATACAGTATGTCATATCACAATACAGTATGTCATGTCACAACACAGTATGTCATGTCACAGCACAGTATGTCATGTCACAACACAGTATGTCATATCACAACACAGTATGTCATGTCACAATACAGTATGTCATATCACAATACAGTATGTCATATCACAATACAGTATGTCATATCACAACACAGTATGTCATATCACAACACAGTATGCCATATCACAACACAGTATGTCATATCACAATACAGTATGTCATATCACAATACAGTATGTCTACCACTAAGGCGTGGTCACATAAGGTGTGGTCACATCGTAGAGTTTTTTTCAAACCAGTAGGGATAAGGATCAATGAGGATATCCGAGCGGAGCGTTTTGTGCGTAGCGATCTGGGCGCCTTTAAAATAGTTCTTGCCAGGGCACGTTGTTATGGCAACTTAAAGACACATTCGCCTCTGCCTTTTCTTTAAAAAAAAAAAAAGTGTAAGAAAGTATTTTTATACCTGGTATAAAAATAAGAGCACGCGAGTGGTCGATTCAAGCTGGTTTCAAACAAAAGACAATAGTTTTATTCTGTTATGATTTTGCAAATTCGGACTCGAGCACAGGAAGTGAATCCGGGCAGAGTGAGTCACTTGGGGACGAGGTCGATAGGTTATAACGTGAAAAAGGAAGTGACATAGTTTCAGGATGAAGAGGACAGGGAAGTGATGTCACACAGGAACAACTTGTAGTTTTAACAGACTGATCTATGAGAACAAACTACAAAGTTAGAACAACAGTCAAGTAGGAAAACAAAACACTTTGGTGAGACTTGAATTTCATTCCCAAGTGCTCCCCTAGCCTGAGGGAGCCGAGCTAGAGAATGTGGACGGATCAAGGTGAAGCCCCTCCTCTCACCGATGGCCACCAGGATCTCCTCCAGCGTTCCAGACATCTCACTCTCAACGCTCTCCTGCAGAGTCTTCTTACTCAGGCTTTTATACTCCACCAGAGCTGCAGGAGGAGCAGAGAGAGAGCAATCACTATCACATCACTATCATCACTATCACATCACTATCACATCACTATCATCACTATCACATCACTATCATCACTATCACCATCACTATCACATCACTATCACATCACTATCACGTCACTATCATCACTATCACATCACTATCATCACTATCACATCACTATCATCACTATCACCATCACATCACTATCACTATCATCACTATCATCACTATCACCATAACTATCACCATCACTATCACATCACTATCACATCACTATCACATCACTATCATCACTATCACATCACTAGCACCATCACTATCATCACTATCACTATCACATCACTATCATCACTATCACCATCACTATCATCACTATCATCACTATCACCATAACTATCACATCACTATCATCACTATCATCACTATCACCATAACTATCACATCACTATCATCACTATCACCACTATCACATCACTAGCATCACTATCATCACTATCACCATAACTATCACATCACTATCATCACTATCACATCACTATCATCACTATCACATTACTATCATCACTATCATCACTATCACATCACTATCACCATCACCATCATCACTATCACATCACTATCACATCACTAGTATCACTATCACATAACTATCATCACTATCACCATCACTATCATCACTATCACACCACTATCATCACTATCACATCACTATCATCACTATCACATCACTATCACATCACTATCACCACTATCATCACTATCACATCACTATCATCACTATCACATCACTATCATCTTCACCATCACCCTCACCATCACAATCACTATTGCATCATCATCACTATCACATCACTATCATCACTATCATAATCACCGTCACCATCACGATCACCATCGCAATCATCACTATGACCATCATTATCATAATCACTATCATCACTATGACCATCATTATCACCATCATCATCGCTATAAGTAGCAGGCTACTGACTTCTCTAACTATTTAACTAATACCTAGCAGACTACTAACTACTGTGAGCTAATACATAGCACACTACTAACTACTGTGAGCTAATACCTAGCACACTACTAACTACTGTGAGCTAATACCTAGCATACTACTAACTACTGTGAGCTAATACCTAGCACACTACTAACTACTGTGAGCTAATACCTAGCATACTACTAACTACTGTGAGCTAATACCTAGCAGACTACTAACTACTGTGAGCTAATACCTAGCAGACTAACTACTGTGAGCTAATACCTAGCACACTACTAACTACTGTGAGCTAATACCTAGCACACTACTAACTACTGTGAGATAATACCTAGCACACTACTAACTACTGTGAGCTATTACCTAGCAGACTACTAACTACTGTGAGCTAATACCTAGCACACTACTAACTACTGTGAGCTATTACCTAGCACACTACTCACTACTGTGAGCTAATACCTAGCACACTACTAACTACTGTGAGCTAATACCTAGCACACTACTAACTACTGTGAGCTAATACCTAGCACACTACTAACTACTGTGAGCTAATACCTAGCACACTACTAACTACTGTGAGCTAATACCTAGCACACTACTAACTACTGTGAGCTAATACCTAGCACACTACTAACTACTGTGAGCTAATACCTAGCACGCTACTAACTACTGTGAGCTAATACCTAGCACACTACTAACTACTGTGAGCTAATACCTAGCACACTACTAACTACTGTGAGCTAATACCTAGCACACTACTAACTACTGTGAGCTAATACCTAGCACACTACTAACTACTGTGAGCTAATACCTAGCACACTACTAACTACCATAACAGGATAACTACTAATGAAGCTACAGCTACTGACTACTGTGACTGGTTAAGTATGACTTAGCA
>NC_140263.1:2562074-2574574 GCF_949987555.1 Borostomias antarcticus | reverse complement strand
TCATCCTGGAATAGAATTAAGCAATAAACCACGAGAGACCGTGTGTTATAGTGATTTTATAACAGCTAGGGGGCGTTGTTAGATGCGAAGCGGAGCCTTTTATACAACGGTTACTACATCTATTAGTGTAAAATAAACACACAGCAATGTAAAATATTAACATTTATTCAAAACGAAGCATCATTCCCTCAATTCCGCCGAGCAAAATAGTTCCCCTAATACACAACTACAATGCATCAATGGGAGGCGCATTAATACTGAAAATGGAATGATATGCGGTCCCAGGTGTGTGTTACAAAGTATTTTAACACGGCTTCCAGCCAATCAGAATCAAGAACCAGAACTAACCGTTGTATAAGACAGTATTAACCTCCAGGAAATCTAACTAACTCAAACTAGCAGACTGGTATACAGGATGTCAGCTATGAGCTATTGTAGTGTCTAGCCTACATAATAAGGGACTACTTTATGTTATATAGTAACATGCTGTTGCATGCGCAATGAGGCGCGGATTGATCTCTCATTGCCTGTTCACCCTGAGTCTCGACCATTAAACATTGTTAAACTGAGTGCTCTTCTCAAGTGTTTGATTAATGTATAGTTGTGTAGTTAGGCCACATACACAACAGCTAGCTTTAACTGGCTTCAAAGCGATGAGAAGGATGCAAATATTGTAGATGATTTACATAAAGACGCCTGTAGGGGGCGTATTTAGCCAGAGCACTTACCCACACAGACATGGTAGATTTCTAGTCAATCTGGGGAGGAGAAAGATTCATTTTACAATTGTTGTCAGTTGAATCTCTTTTCTGTTCATCTGTTCTCTACTCATGTGATTCTTTCAAAGCATCTGACTGAACTCGTGTTATTATCGATGGCTGAATGATGAAATCCGGAATTAAACTGGATCAATCTCTACTGGCTACTTTCAAGTTTATGGTCAGAAATACTACAGTTTAAGAGTCTCGCAAGATGTCATAGTTTGTGATTAAAGGGTTGACAACATCTGTTTGACATCTGGAGAACTGATGCATGGATCTACCGATGCTACAATTTACTATGCTACAATAATAAAGCGAATAGCTGCATCCTATGACTGATCACTTATTAAAACCATAAAGTTGCAATAAATAAAGTCCCTTAAGGGCCAACTACACACTTCCGCCTCAAATGAGCAACTTGGATGACTAAAAACCGCATCTTTTCGTCTTACCTGCTCTGTCAGCGGGTTTTAGCAGCTAGCTTCAGTTCTCTACCAAACCTTTCACAGCAACGCCCATAGTCATCATCCTCATCATCATCATCATCATCAACCAGGGACATGAGGTCACTGAAGTATGTCGCAACTCCAGCCTACACCCCTCCCCTTCCTGGTTTGAGAGTTGGGATGTGGGCTGGTCGACTAATGCTATCACGTTATAATCATGTAAAAGGGGAACTGCTATTAATGTAGTTCGCATAACTTGCATGTATAGGTCTTTAATGAAACGTGATCTTTATAGCACAATGAAGTATATAATTAATAACAACTAATTTATAGTGTAGTGCCATAGTGTGTCCCTCTCTCTCTTTCTTTCTCTCTCTCTCTCTCTCTCTCTTTCACACACACACACACACACACACACACACACACACACACACACACACACACACACACACACACACACACACACACACACACTATGAGTCCATAGTTATATTGACACATTAAGACATTACACAGTAGCTATAACTTCTACTGAACCGGACATCATGTTGCGTCACATGCTGAGGGGTGGAACCATGTATAAGGAACCCAGCAAACACATGGAACAGGAACACTTAAGAACCCAGCAAACACATAGAACAACAGGAACACTTAAGAACCCAGCAAACACATAGAACAACAGGAACACTTAAGAACCCAACAAACACATAGAACAACAGGAACACTAAGAACCCAGCAAACACATAGAACAACAGGAACACTTAAGAACCTAACACATAGAACAACAGGAACACTTAAGAACCCAGCAAACACATAGAACAACGAAGTGTGTATGAGAACATTGCAAAAAACAATTAATAATTTATTTATTAAAAAAAAAACGTTTGTGAAACACATTTAGGGAACAATTACTGAAACGGTTTACAACTTTGGGCCAAATATAGATCCAAATACAGACCTGTGTTTTCCCCTCGCAGTCAACACAACAGTCTTGATTAAAAACTTGGCTCAAGCCATAAAATCCTCATCTTTTATGATGTGAGGGAGGCTAGCAACCGACTGTATTCACTGTCTGCACTGTGCCCTGCTTCACACACGACGCTGGCCAATATCTGACTGTTTACACTATAAATATGATTCTCGTATTGTGCACACAGTCTATGTGCCCAGTTGACATGGAACAAATGACTGAATATAATCTGCTTATATATCTCTCTCTCTCTCTCTCTCTCTCTCTCTCTCCCTCTCTCTCTCTCTCTCTCTCTCTCTCTCATCAAACAGCAGTGAGGTTCAGCGCTCACCAGCGTCCCCTGAGAGGTTAATGAGAATAATATAATATATATAATAATATAATAATATAAATGTTCTTAGCCGGTAGACAAACATACTCCTGAAGCTTGCTCGATCGCCTTGTTGAGAGGGGTCAGGGAAGAATTTTTACAGCTCACTTATCTGGCCCCCGGGTGATTACTGTTTTTTTGCTTCCCTCTGGAATATGTAGAGAGTGGGTCGTATGCCCTCCTCCCTTGTTCTCTGTAAAGCGCATTGTGTTGCCTCTGGGTATGAAATGCGCTATACAAATAAAGCTTTGATTGATTGATTGACTGAATGAGAATGAATATGCATGCAAATGCTCATTAAAATGTATTTAACATTAAAAACACCAGAGATAGACATCAGACACTAAAGCCAGACGGGTCTCTCCCTGACAGAGCTCAAGGCTCTCTACACAGGGCCGGCTCAAGGTGAGGTGGGATCCCGGGGCCACTCCGCACCAGTCGGGGGCCCCATGGCGAGCGGCGTGTGGCCCCTGCAGGTTGGCTAGCTGGTGCTTCGTCTGCGGTCACCTCTGATTGGCCGGATCCTGACTGGCTGGGGCTGAACCCTCTCCTGTACAATCTAGCCTTTGACCGACAGGACAGCCTTTGCGGTTAGAGGGTGATACTTGAGGCTACAGGTTCCAAACCACCTCTGATACACTTACCTCTACGCTGATGTAGC
The DNA here is from genome assembly GCF_949987555.1 of Borostomias antarcticus. NCBI lineage: Eukaryota > Metazoa > Chordata > Actinopteri > Stomiiformes > Stomiidae > Borostomias > Borostomias antarcticus. The sequence goes on along the minus strand of NC_140263.1, from coordinate 2,571,366 downwards.
TGCTGTATGCTAGAGAAAGAGAGAGAGAGAGAGAGAGATAAAAAGAGAGAGAGAGATAAAGAGAGAGAGAGATAAAGAGAGAGAGATAAAGAGAGAGAGAGAACGAGAGAGAGAGAGAGAGAGAGAGAGAGAGGTAAAGAGAGAGAGAGAGAGATATTTCCCCAATCTGGTCAACCCGTATCCTCCATCGTTGTTTACTGAACTGTCCATGAGAAACTGAGCGACATCAGTTCGTTCATCAGAACCCTCTGGTCAGTGAAGGAAATGTTTTTTTTTTTTAATATTCCAGGATCTCTGGTCCATCATCATCCTCCAGATCCTCCTCCTCCTCCTCCAGCCCTCCTCTGCTCTACTCCGCTCTTCTCTGGTCCACCGTGTCCATCAGGACCTCGACCGGCGTGACCTCTGAACTCTCCATGTCGACGTCGGGGTCGCGGCGGCCGCGGCAGAAGGAGCAGAGCAGCAGGACGCACGCCAGCAGGTACACGGCCACCACCGCCCACACCACCGCCCCGAACAGGACCGTGGACAGCAGGCCGGCGTCCATCACCGCCACACACACCTGCTCTCTGGGGGAGGGGGAGGGAGGGAGAGAGAGGGGGGTGGGCGGAGAGAAGGTGAGGGGGGGAGGAGTCAGAGAACGGAGAGAGAGAGACAGAACGCGTAGAGAGTTTGTGAGATTGGAGGGGAGGAGGGGTGGAGACTAAGGTATCTGAGACAACCTTATCTGGTGGGGTGAGCTGTCGGCTGTGTGTGTGTGTGTGTGTGTGTGTGTGTGTGTGTGTGTGTGTGTGCGTGTGTGTGTGTGTGTGTGTGTGTGTGTGTGTGTGTCTTAGCGCTGACTGCTGGGTGACAGGTAAGAGGTCCATCGCTGGACTAACAGACAACATACAGTCTTACCTGTAATTACAGCCCCTCTAACAGGCCAGTTCATTATAACCCTCTGTAGGTTATCTAATCACCTGTAGGTTATCTAATCACCTATAGGTTATCTAATCACCTGTAGGTTATCTAATCACCTGTAGGTTATCTAATCACCTGTAGGTTATCTAATCACCTGTAGGTTATCTAATCACCTGTAGGTTATCTAATCACCAATACATTATAACCCTCTATAGGTTATCTAATCACCAATACATTATAACCATCGTTATCTAATCACCAATACATTATAACTCTCTGTAGGTTATCTAATCACCAATACATTATAACCCTCTATAGGTTATCTAATCACCTGTAGGTTATCTAATCACCAATACATTATAACCATCGTTATCTAATCACCAACACATTATAACCCTCTAATCACCAACACATTATAACCCTCTGTAGGTTATCTAATCACCAACACATTATAACTCTCTGTAGGTTATCTTATCAAATTAAAGCAAATCAAACTTTATTTGTATAGCACATTTCATTCACAGAGGCAACACAATGTGCTTAACAGAGATCAATGGGGGGGGGCATAGGTCCCACCCAGGGCCGGCCCTAGCATTTCAGCAGCTCTAGGCGAGATTATGGAACACCTTCAGTTTCGTTTTGCTGACGGGGGGGGGGGGGGGTGCTGCTGCGCGATTTGTTGACGGGGGGGGGGGGGGGGGTGCTGCTGCGCGATTTGTTGACGGGGGAGGCGCCCGGCGCTGGGCGGAGGCGCCGCACCGCATTGCGAAGCGTAATAGAGACAGTAGGGATTACGGAATGAAATTATTTTAATAAAAATAAAAAATATTTTTTTTTTTTTGGTGCTCCTTGGCCAGGCGCCCCTTGGCCATTTGGCGCCCTAGGCGACCGCCTATTTCGCCTATGCCTCGGGCCGGCCCTGGTCCCACCCCTACATACTCCAGAGAGAAGACGAAAAAAAACAGTTTCACCTGAGGGACCAGAAAAGTGAGCTGTAAAAATTCTTCTCTCTGTAGATTTGTAGATGGAGAGGTCCTGAACACATATCCATAGGCATTCTCCCTCTACAAATCTATGCAAAATTATTTGATTTCGACAGTACAGTTATGCCTATGTGTAATAAAGGATTTTGCCTACTTCCGATTTATTGAACCTAAAAAATAATGATCTGTCTCCCTCTGTTGGTCAAACAGTACAACTGCATCTGGCTCTTCTTGTGCTGAGAGAGTTTAACCATATCTGGTCGTCACATCAGACTCTGCGTCTAAACTTGAGGAAGTGGTGATTTTCAGAAGCCTGCTGTTGACAGCGTGTGGAGGGGAGGGGAGGGAGGGGTGGAGGAGCAGGGCGGGGTGCTAGAAGTGGACATGTTCAAATGAGACATCCCCTTGACAAACGCCAGACAGAAGTCTCAGCTCTGAGATCTCTCTCTCATCACCAGACCATTAATCCTCCTCCACCTCCTCCTCCTCGTGGAGATTCACTCAGAAGGCGGTATTCCACTTGTGTAGCGTTGTAGTGTAGATTCGGTCTCCGTTTTAGAGGGGGCCATTTTGTCTGTTTTAATCTTGGCTGCATTTCACTGGAGAGGCTGTCTGGAGAGGATGAGGGGGGAGGAGGAGGGGAGGAGAGGGAAGGGGGGAGGAGGAGGGGGGAGGAGGAGGGGAGGAGAGGGAATGGGGAGGAGGAGGGGAGGAGAGGGAAGGGGGGAGGAGGAGGGGGGAGGAGGAGGGGAGGAGAGGGAAGGGGGGAGGAGGAGGGGGGAGGAGGAGGGAGGAGGAGGGGAGGAGAGGGAAGGGGGAAGGAGGAGGAGGGAGGAGGAGAGGAGGAGAGGGAGGGGGGAGGAGGAGGGGGAGGAGGGGGGGAGGAGAGGGAAGGGGGGAGGAGGAGGGGAGAAGAGGGAAGGGGGAAGGAGGAGGGGGGAGGAGGAGGGGAGGAGAGGGAAGGGGGGAGGAGGAGGGGAGAAGAGGGAAGGGGGGAGGAGGAGGGGGAGGAGGAGAGGAGGAGAGGGAAGGGGGGAGGAGGAGGGGGAGGAGGAGGGGAGGAGAGGGAAGGGGGGAGGAGGAGGGGGAGGAGGAGAGGAGGAGGGGGAGGAGGAGAGGAGGAGAAGGAAGGAGGGAGGAGGAGGGGGAGGAGAGGGAAGGGGGGAGGAGGAGGGGAGGAGAGGGAAGGAGGAGGGAAGGGGGGAGGAGGAGGGGAGGAGAGGGAAGGGAGGAGGAGGGGAGGAGAGGGAAGGAGGAGGGAAGGGGGGAGGAGGAGGGGGGAGGAGGAGGGGAGGAGAGGGAAGGGGGAGGAGGAGGGGAGGAGAGGGAAGGGGGGAGGGAGGGAGAAAGAGAGGTGAACAGCAGAGGATGTGGAACTCGAGGAGAGAGAGAGAGGGAAGGGGCAGATAGATAGATAGAGGGAGGGAGGGGGACATTGGGTAAAAATGTGAGGGAGGTGTGAAAGGGTGAGGGAAGGCAGGGGGTGAGGGAGTGTGTGGGAGGCAGGAGGGGGTGAGGGGGTGTGTGGGAGACGGGAGGGGGTGAGGGAGTGTGTGGGAGACAGGAGGTGCCTCGGGGCAGATGTGGTGAGGGACATGATCAACTCGTTTTCATGTGTAATTGAATCTGTGCCCACTAGATGGTGCTCTCTCTCCTCTGTTGACAAATAACGGCTGACGTTGGCCTGGTGTTACCATAGGAACCAACCATGTCTTGGTCAAGTGAGTAGGTGAGTGAGAAGGGGAGGGAGGGGGAGAGAGAGAGAGAGAGAGAGAGAGAGAGGCCTAAATGTTAGGACAGTCAGTAGTTTGTGCAGTCAGTGTTGTCTGTGTTGGACAGTTCAAGTTGAAGTTTCAAATATATTCAAGGTCATTCGTCTGATGTACAGGATACTGTAGATTCAAGAGATTCAAGATTATTTTATTGGTAACACTTTACAATAAGGTACATAAAAATGAGTAGTTACTGAGTAACTAATGAGGAACCAATGATTAGTTAATGATTAGTTACTGATGGGGACTACTATAGTAGTTACTGAGGAACCAGAGAACACACTGGGGAACCCTATACTAGCTACTGAGGAACCAATGATGAGTAGAAGCTCCGTTGGATCTGGTTGGACGCTCTGAATTTCCTCAGTTGTCTGAGATGGTCCAGTCTCTGACCTGCTTTCCTCTCCACACTGTCTATGTGTGTTGACCATGTCAGGTCCTTGGTGATCTGGACGCCAAGGTTCTTGAGGTTGTCCACTCTCTCTCCAAGGGTCCCGTTAATGATTAGAGGGGTGTAGTTCCTCTCCTGCTTCCTCCCAAACCCCACCACCATCTACTCTGTCACTGCTGTGTCGTCAGCAAACTTGACGATGACATTGGAGTCGAAGGTGGCTGTACAGTCATGCGTGTGTAGCGAGTACAGTAATGGGGCCAGCACACAGCCCTGGGGGACTCCCATGTTGAGTGTGAGGGGGGGGTGAGGTGTGGTTGCCCATCTACACCACCTGTACCATATACGATTAAATGTTTAATAGTATCTATGGGGCAAGGCTGAGAGTCTTTGCTTTGGCAATGCACACACACACACACACACACACACACACACACACACACATGCACACCAAGCCAGGAGACTCTGAGCACTGCTGGACTTGTGTAGGAGCAGATGTTCAGATATGCAGCAGCTTCCTGCTCCTCTCTCCTTCCTGTTTGACGTTTCTCGTTGTCTTTTCACATGCGACCTGAGAAATAATTACATGCTTCATCAATCCACAAGACTGAGCCCCAAACACACACACACACACACACACACACACACACACACACACACACACACACACACACACACACACACACACACACACACACACACACTACACTATCTCCTCACAGCCAAGCTGGCCAAGACTCTCCCCCTGGCTTGGTCAGCCAGTCAAGATTACCAAGGAGAGAAAAATGCTACTTCCACTGAAATGGAACCCTAACCTCCTCCCATAACACATACACATACACACACACACACACACACACACACACACACACACACACACACACACACACACACACACAAATGCACACAGACACACATACGCACACACAGACACACACACACACACACACACACACACAGTTGACAGTTCACCCCACCAGATAAGGTTGTCTCAGATACCGTAGTCTCCACTTCCTCCAGCAAGTATGAAGCCCACCAGGCCAGAGAAGAGTTTTCATCACATGGTAATTAATATTCACAGGAAAGAGGAGCATCAGGAAACAATTTTTCAATAATATCCCCCTCCTCCTCTCCGTCCTCCTCCTCCCTCTCATCCTCTCCTCCTCCTCCCTCTTATCCTCTCCTCCTTCTTTCCCTCTCCTCTCATTCTCTCTCCTGCTTCCCCTTCTACTCTTCTCCTCCCCCCCCTTTCACTCTACTTCCTCCTCTCCTCCCTCTCACCCTCTACTTCCCCCTCTCCTCCTCTCCTCCTCACCTCCTCCTCCCTCTCCTCCTCTTCTAGAAAGTTCTGGACGACAGGCAGATCTGTTCTAGAGTGTGTGGTCGTCACCTCACGACTGTTGCCATGGCACCTTGGGCTTGTGTGTTCCGAAGGATCCGGTCATTGTAACCACCAACAGCACCAACACTAGAACCACCACCAACACTAGAACCACCAACACTAGAACCACCACCAACACCAGAACCACCACCAGAACCACCAACACCACCAGAACTACCAACAGCACCAACACTAGAACCACCAACACCACCAGAACTACCAACAGCACCAACACTAGAACCACCAACACCACCAGAACCACCAACAGCACCAGAACTACCAACAGCACCAACACTAGAACCATCACCAACACCAGAACCACCAGAACCACCAACACCACCAGAACCACCAGAACCACCAACACCACCAGAACCACCAACACCACCAGAACCTCCAACAGCACCAACACTAGAACCATCACCAACACCAGAACCACCACCAACACCAGAACCACCACCAACACCACCAACACCACCAGAACCACCAACACCACCAGAACCACCAGAACCACCAACACCACCAGAACCACCAACACCACCAGAACTACCAACACTACCAGAACTACCAACACTAGAACCATCACCAACACCAGAACTACCAACACCCACAGAACTACCAACACCACCAGAACTACCAACACCACCAACACCACCAGAACCACCAACACCACCACCAACACCACCAGAACCACCAGAACTACCAACACCACCAGAACCACCAGAACTACCAACACCACCAGAACCACCAACACCACCAGAACTACCAACACCACCAGAACCACCAGAACCACCAACACCACCAGAACCACCAGAACCACCAACACCACCAGAACCACCAACACCACCAGAACTACCAACACCACCAGAACCACCAGAACCACCAACACCACCAGAACTACCAACACTACCAGAACTACCAACACCATCAACACCACCAGAACCACCACCACCAGAACCACCAACACCACCAGAACCACCAGAACCACCAACACCATCAACACCACCAGAACCACCACCACCAGAACTACCAACACCACCAGAACCACCAGAACCACCAACACCACCAGAACCACCAACACCACCAGAACCTCCAACAGCACCAACACTAGAACCATCACCAACACCAGAACCACCACCAACACCAGAACCACCACCAACACCACCAACACCACCAGAACCACCAACACCACCAGAACCACCAGAACCACCAACACCACCAGAACCACCAACACCACCAGAACTACCAACACTACCAGAACTACCAACACTAGAACCATCACCAACACCAGAACTACCAACACCCACAGAACTACCAACACCACCAGAACTACCAACACCACCAACACCACCAGAACCACCAACACCACCACCAACACCACCAGAACCACCAGAACTACCAACACCACCAGAACCACCAGAACTACCAACACCACCAGAACCACCAACACCACCAGAACTACCAACACCACCAGAACCACCAGAACCACCAACACCACCAGAACCACCAGAACCACCAACACCACCAGAACCACCAACACCACCAGAACTACCAACACCACCAGAACCACCAGAACCACCAACACCACCAGAACTACCAACACTACCAGAACTACCAACACCATCAACACCACCAGAACCACCACCACCAGAACCACCAACACCACCAGAACCACCAGAACCACCAACACCATCAACACCACCAGAACCACCACCACCAGAACCACCAACACCACCAGAACCACCAGAACCACCAACACCACCAGAACTACCAACACCACCAGAACCACCAACACCACCAGAACCACCAACACTACCAGAACCACCACCACCACCAGAACCACCACCACCACCAGAACTACCAACACCATCACCACCAACACCACCAGAACCACCAACACCACCAGAACTACCAACACCACCAGAACCACCAGAACCACCAGAACCACCAACACCACCAGAACCACCAGAACCACCAACACCACCAGAACCACCAGAACTACCAACACCACCAGAACCACCAACACTACCAGAACCACCAACACCACCAGAACTACCAACACCACCAGAACTACCAACACCACCAGAACCACCAACACCACCAACACCACCAGAACTACCAACACCACCAGAACCACCAACACTACCAGAACCACAAACACCACCAGAACTACCAACACTACCAGAACTACCAACAGCACCAGAACCACCAACACCACCAGAACTACCAACACTACCAGAACCACCAACACCATCACCACCAACACCATCACCACCAACAACGACACCAGAACCACCACCGCCATCTCCACCAGAACCACCACCACCATCAGAACCACCACCACCATCAGAACCACCATCACCATCAGAACCACCACCGCCATCTCCACCAGAACCACCACCACCATCAGAACCACCATCACCATCAGAACCACCACCACCATCACCACCACCAGAACCACCACCAAACTGACCTGAGGTTGGGTCTGAGACAGAACTAAACCCCTGTCCTTCTCTCAGAGGATCAGGGCCAGTGGACAAGTGCACACTTCAGGAGTAAGGGACCTAACGAATAGGAACGTCACCTAGGAGACGCTGTCAGCTCTCACCTCCACCTTTAACCTGTAACCTCAGCCCTCTCCAGCCTCCTCTCCTCCCCAACCTCATCCCTTGATCATCCCCAACCTCATCCCTCTCCTCCCCAACCTCATCCCTCTATCCTCTCTAACCTTTTCCGTCTCCAACTTCATCCCTCTATCCTCTCTAACCTCATCCCTCTCCTCTCTAACATCATCCCTCTCCTCTCTAACCTCATCCCTCTCCTCCCCAACCTCATCCCTCTATCCTCTCTAACCTTTTCCGTCTCCAACTTCATCCCTCTATCCTCTCTAACCTCATCCCTCTCCTCTCTAACATCATCCCTCTCCTCTCTAACCTCATCCCTCTCTTCCCCAACCTCATCCCTCTATCCTCTCCTCCCCAACCTCATCCTTCTCTCCTCTCCAACCTCATCCCTCTATCCTCTCTAACCTCATCCCTCTCCTCCCCAACATCATCCCTCCTCTCTAACCTCATCCCTCTCCTCCCCAACCTCATCCCTCTCCTCCCCAACCTCCTCCCTCTATCCATTCTAACCTCATCCCTCTCCTCCCCAACCTTATCCCTCTATCCTCTCCTCCCCAACCTCATCCCTCTCTCCTACCCGGCCTCATCCCTCTCCTCTCCTCCCCAGCTCGCCAGGGTAATTGGTATCAGATGTCCGGGCGGGCTGGCCGGGCGGGGCTTGCGGCCGACCTGGGCGCAGGGTAACCTGGAAGCATTTATTCTGGGCTGAGACTGAGATGTTTAGTTAAGTGCAGCGCTGTGGACTAATGACTCACAGCCAGGGCCCTGTGATGAATATGATTGGTGAAAGCTCGGAGCACCACTTCCTGAGTCCTTCCTTCCTCCCGGCTCGGGTTTCAGATTAACAGACTTCCTGTCCGATCCCAGCATTAGCTTTCCAAATGATCACTTTTATTTATGAGGGAGTGATGGTGGTATTAGGTCTGAATCCAGGGGGGGGTGGGGGGGGTCTGCTGTCTGATCACTGCTCAGCTCAACGCATGGCTACACACACATGAAAGAGTTGGGAGCACCGGATTCATCTTCATGGACGTAGTTACAGTACAGTACTGTTAGAATCATGGATGTAGTACTGATAGCCTGGTTAGATCATGGATGTTGTAGTTTTAGACTGGTTAGATCATGGATGTTGTAGTTGTAGACTGGTTAGATCATGGATATTGTAGTTTTAGACTGGTTAGATCATGGATGTTGTAGTTTTAGACCGGTTAGATCGTGGGTGTTGTAGTTTTAGACTGGTT
>NC_140263.1:2545595-2561874 GCF_949987555.1 Borostomias antarcticus | reverse complement strand
CAGCGCCATGACTGAAACACACACACACACACACGTACATCAAATACATTTCTTTATTGATGAAAACTTCAACCGTCTCTAAACCAACTGGTAAAATTGGGTTGAGTTTCGCCTGTCCTTTCTCCATGCTGGTCGGGATCTGCTGTAGTACCAGTTTCTGCCACCAGGGGGCAGAGCCATAGGAGAACATACAGCCGAGCTGTTCTGCTACCTCCAACAGGCTGTCCATAACCAACAAAACTACAGTCATATTAATCAATGTCATTGCTATTTTCTTAACCTAAAAAACAGCGTACAACTCAGCTGCTAAAGCTCGACAGACACCTCCTCCCTGCATTCTCTCCTAGAGGACAGGAACACACACACACCCACAAACACACAACACACACACACAGACACACATCTCAACACACACACACACACACACACACAGACATACACCTCAACACACACACACACACACACCTCAACATACACACACACACACACACCTCAACACACACACACACACACACACACACACACACATACCTCAACACACACACACACACACACACACACACACACACTGAGCTGAGCTAGCCTAGCTGAACCGTACCATTCACTGGCAGCAGGTGTGAACAAACTCGGTGTGTGTGCCCCTCTGAGTGACAGCTCCTATTGTGTGTGATGAATTCACACTCCGGAGTCGAACACAGCGCTGGGAGGAGAGGGGGCTACGCTACCACGCAGGTGGACACAGCACGGTGTGTGTCTGTGTGTGTGTGTGTGGGTGGGAGGCTAACTGTAGTCATAATAACGCAGATATGCTCTGTGATAACACAGAGATACTGCAACAGCAGGACACGCACAAATACACTCACACACACACAGACGCAACGAAACACACTCATACATGTACACAAACACACGCTCGGCCTGATACCCGCACACACACACACACACACGCACACACGCACCAGGGTATTGACAGTCTGCACTCTACTGTCAATAATAACTTGGCGGAGAGCATACAAGTGCTTCTCTCCAGACAAACCCGGGCAGTGATTTAATCTCGTCTGCATACAGGCTGCTCTAGTAGTAGCCGACACCAGGCCCACTGACAAAGACAGGTGGTCGAGGCCAACCAAAGATCAAAACTGATAAACCTGCCTTTTTATATCACCGAGGGACTGTGTGTGTGTGTGTGTGTGTGTGTGTGTGTGTGTGTGTGTGTGTGTGTGTGTGTGCGTCAGACAGAGGCATCTAAGCCTAGCTGGGGGTGGGCGGAGGAGGGGAGATGACGGGTGTCTTTGTACATGAAATGAAGCAGAGCAACTGTAGCCCAGGTGTGGGGCGTGATAGATACTGTATCTCCCGTCCTGCTCTCCGGAGAAAGGCTGCAGCCCCTCCCTGACTGGAAGACAGGTGTTGAGCCCCCATTCTGCGGCTAGTTCAACATCACAGGTCAACAACACACAATACCTGCTGCTAGGCTGATGGCTTCACTCATGGTGGGACATATCTAGACTAATGTAGTGGCTGGGTGCTCGGTTTGATCTGGGATGTTTGGGCTCAAAACAGACTCTCGTCACACATCAGATTGAATTCACCGATAGCCTACCACAGGGTTCTCAAAGTAGGAGCCAGCACAACCACACAACCTTGTTAAAATGAGGACGAGTGATACAACAGAATAGAATAAAAGAACTTACATTTATTTCAATCGCAGCGAAAGGGACAGTTAAACAGACACGCACAAAGAGTATCTGGATAAGCGCACTCCCCTTTGTCGGGAGAGGATTTATACTGGCTAAGAATGCTAGGCTTGTTCCACACCTCGTGACTACATATCTGAATACCTGATTGGTTGAAACTACTGTCTATCATGTTGGTCATATGTGCTCATTCCTGTCTAGCCGGGACAGATAAGGATGTTCGGTTAATACATTTTTGCTGCAACAGGGACAGGCTTTCCATTGTTAGTTGGCCTTGGCCGTCAACATTATCTGCTACTAACAGAGATAATAACACTTTTCCTGCATACTGCATTCTGGAAAACTACAGAAGTGCACAGCAGTATGAAGCTTAACTTTAGGCCTACATACAATCAGGCCTGGCATTTCAACAACCATAATAACACTTTATCAAGAATAGCTTTCACACTAAGTAGCTTCAAATATTCTCCATTCATCATATCACGGCCATTATAATAGAATGAGAGGCTTATGTTTGTTTACTTGGTTGTGTAAATCACCAATGGTGAGCATAATATTGTTAACCAGCAGTGTAGTTCAATGAGTACAAAGGGAGCGTTTCTTTATGGTTCTTGAAACAGAAAAGCTGTAGATAAGTTTATTAGCGAGCAAGTTGTTTGATGAAATATGACAGCCGAAAATGATTTTGGTCAAAATTGCTGTGTCAAATCATATTAGTCATATATAATAATAATAATATATATTAATAGATATGTTTTATATCATTTGAAAGCCCAAATTCTTACCTTTCATATGTTATATAAAGTTCATATGTGGGACGTAATATGAACACACCACAAACAGGTTTGTATTGGATATCCATATTCATAATTCATTATAATTACATTAATTATAGCGAGCAAGCTTACAGTAAGTCACAAGGTTGTTTTGTGAGAAAGGTCGAGTTTGCCAGCTACTCATAGTGAGTGATATCTAAATGCATACATATCAAGATATAAAACTTTAACAACAGCAGATCACCAACGTATTACGGCTCAATATTTCATATCAATGTATTTGGGGCACTTACTTTTATTTACAGTTGTACAGTCTTCACCGGCGCATGGGAGTCAGTCTAGAAAAGACACATGCGTACAACGTCATCAGAAATCGACGATATTGGTGACAGTTTCATTAAGGGGAAATGCAATGTAGTATGTGGTAGCCCTACCGGGCGGAGTTTCTCTCTTAACCCTTTAGAGTCGTCACGAAAAGAATAAGCACCCGCCCATCCGGTGAACCGTGAGACACAAAACGAGCGCACCCAACCGAGCTCTGGCTGAGCGAAGGGAAGACGTCATCACGGTGCGCCTTTGTTGTCGCTCATCGTTCTAAGCTAGCTAGCTAACCAGTAAAACACAACTTTATGTGACGAAATTGTATCGAAATGATATATTTTTAAGAACAAACAGCGAATTTACGAGAGCGTTATTGCATTCGTGGAACAACTGAGCCGTTAATCACCTCGACGTTTCAACAAAACAGGTATATTTAAAGCATGGTTTGCTAAAGTTTGTTAGCTAGCTAGCATTAGCTACCTCTAATACAGACACGGTGGTTGAGTGATATAACGACTTCAGATTGATTCAGCTAGTTCTCAAAGATGAGATGATGTCCAGGGACACAAAGATAAAGATATCTCTCTAACTAGCTCATGTTTGTTGAGTTGACAACCAGGTCATGTTTGTTGAGTAGACAGTCATAATCCACCATCTCCATCCCCTCTCCTCCCATCCCCTCTCCTCCCATCTCTTCTCCTCCTATCCCCTCTCCTCCCATCCCCTCTCCTCCCATCTCCTCTCCTCCCATCCCCTCTCCTCCCATCTCTTCTCCTCCTATCCCCTCTCCTCCCATCCCCTCTCCTCCCATCCCCTCTCCTCCCATCCCCTCTCCTCCCCTCTCCTCTCCTCTCCTCTCCTCCCATCCCCTCTCCTCCCATCCCCTCTCCTCCCATCCCCTCTCCTCCCATCCCCTCTCCTCCCATCCCCTCTCCTCCCCTCTCCTCTCCTCTCCTCCCATCCCCTCTCCTCCCATCCCCTCTCCTCCCCTCTCCTCTCCTCTCCTCTCCTCCCATCCTCTCTCCTCCCATCCCCTCTCCTCCTATCCCCTCTCCTCCCATCCCCTCTCCTCCCATCCCCTCTCCTCCTATCCCCTCTCCTCCTATCCCCTCTCCTCCCATCCCCTCTCCTCCCGTCCCCTCTCCTCCCATCCCCTCTCCTCCCATCCCCTCTCCTCCCATCCCCTCTCCTCCCATCCCCTCTCCTCCTATCCCCTCTCCTCCTATCCCCTCTCCTCCCATCCCCTCTCCTCCCGTCCCTTCTCCTCCCATCCCCTCTCCTCCCATCCCCTCTCCTCCCATCCCTTCTCCTCCCATCCCCTCTCCTCCCATCCCCTCTCCTCCCATCCCCTCTCCTCCCATCTCTTCCCATCCCCTCTCCTCCCCTCCCATCCCCTCTCCTCCCCTCTCCTCTCCTCCCATCCCCTCTCCTCCCATCCCCTCTCCTCCCATCCCCTCTCCTCCCATCTCTTCTCCTCCCATCCCCTCTCCTCCCATCCCCTCTCCTCCCATCCCCTCTCCTCCCATCCCCTCTCCTCCCATCCCCTCTCCTCCCATCTCTTCTCCTCCCATCCCCTCTCCTCCCATCTCTTCTCCTCCCATCCCTTCTCCTCCCATCCCCTCTCCTCCCATCCCTTCTCCTCCCGTCCCCTCTCCTCCCATCCCCTCTCCTCCCATCCCCTCTCCTCCCATCTCTTCTCCTCCCATCCCCTCTCCTCCCATCTCTTCTCCTCCCATCCCCTCTCCTCCCATCCCCTCTCCTCCCATCCCCTCTCCTCCCATCCCCTCTCCTCCCATCTCTTCTCCTCCCATCCCCTCTCCTCCCATCTCTTCTCCTCCCATCCCTTCTCCTCCCATCCCCTCTCCTCCCATCCCCTCTCCTCCCATCCCCTCTCCTCCCATCCCCTCTCCTCCCATCTCTTCTCCTCCTATCCCCTCTCCTCCCATCCCCTCTCCTCCCATCCCCTCTCCTCCCATCTCCTCTCCTCCCATCCCCTCTCCTCCCATCTCTTCTCCTCCCATCCCCTCTCCTCCCATCCCTTCTCCTCCCGTCCCCTCTCCTCCCATCCCCTCTCCTCCCATCCCCTCTCCTCCCATCTCTTCTCCTCCCATCCCCTCTCCTCCCATCTCTTCTCCTCCCATCCCCTCTCCTCCCATCCCCTCTCCTCCCATCCCCTCTCCTCCCATCCCCTCTCCTCCCATCTCTTCTCCTCCCATCCCCTCTCCTCCCATCTCTTCTCCTCCCATCCCTTCTCCTCCCATCCCCTCTCCTCCCATCCCCTCTCCTCCCATCCCCTCTCCTCCCATCTCCTCAACCATAACAGTTATAATACCCCGGTAGTCCTCTCTGCTCTCTCCCTGTGCAGGTGAGCCATGTCGGCAGCGGAGACAGTGGAGAATGCCTCCATCATCTCGGAGAGCGTGGCTCATGAGGGGAACCGGCTGTGGATCGGGAACATCGACCCTAAGATCACAGAGTGAGTTCATTCCTCCCCTGGATCAGCAGGGCATGACTTGGGCCCCTGGACCAGCAGGGCATGACTTGGGCCCCTGGATCAGCAGGGCATGACTTGGGCCCCTGGACCAGCGGGGCATGACTTGGGCCCCTGGATCAGCAGGGCATGACTTGGGCCCCTGGATCAGCAGTGCATGACTTGGGCCCCTGGATCAGCAGGGCATGACTTGGGCCCCTGGATCAGCAGGGCATGACTTGGGCCCCTGGATCAGCAGGGCATGACTTGGGCCCCTGGACCAGCAGGGCATGACTTGGGCCCCTGGATCAGCAGGGCATGACTTGGGCCCCTGGACCAGCAGGGCATGACTTGGGCCCCTGGATCAGCAGGGCATGACTTGGGCAGGAGCTGAGCGGTACTGTGCATGTCAATGCTCTACTGTTAGCGCTCCTGCACGCTCAAAAGTACTTACTTACTTACTTACTTACTTACTTACTTACTACTTACTTACTTACTTACTTACTTACTTACTTACTTACTTACTACTTACTTACTTACTACTTACTTACTTCTTACTTACTTACTTACTTACTACTTACTTACTTACTTACTTACTTACTACTTACGTACTACTTACTTACTTACTTACTTACTTACTTACTTACTTACTTACTTACTTACTTACTACTTACTTACTTCTTACTTACTTACTTACTTACTACTTACTTACTTCTTACTTACTTACTTACTTACTTACTACTTACTTACTTACTTACTTACTTACTACTTACGTACTACTTACTTACTTACTTACTTACTTACTTACTACTTACTTACTTACTTACTTACTACTTACTTACTTCTTACTTACTTACTTACTTACTTACTACTTACTTACTTACTTACTTACTTACTACTTACGTACTACTTACTTACTTACTTACTTACTTACTTACTACTTACTTACTTACTTACTTACTTACTTACTTACTTACTATTGTGGAGCTCTTGAGGCCCTTGGACCTAAATATAAACAGTAGTGTCACTTATTTCAGTCCAAGTCAAGCTGACAGCACCTCAGCCTGGTTAAACTGAGGAGGCGTATTAGGTGGCTGGTTCAAAAACATCGAACACATCCACCTTGACCTCATCATCTCTTCCGTCCGACCTACTGTGTGTGTTCATGAGGCGTGGCTGCGTGTTCGCCCCGCCCTGCCCATGTGTAGTAGCATAGATGCTATGGTAAACTGAACTCACTACTCGGTTGAAAATGCTGTTCATTGTCTCCGTTTCTAGCGTTTCTGTCGCTCGTCTCGTCTGGTTAGAACGTTGTTTGTGCAGCGCGGGGGGGTCAGATGTGTGTGTGATGTAAAGGACACTAGTGTTGGAGCCTTATGATGGAGGAAGCAGCCCTACTCTGCTGCTTCTGTTAGCTCTGCTCTCTCTATTAACCCTACTCTGGTGCTTCTGTTAGCCCTGCTCCGCCGCTGGTTCCCGGTGCCTGTGTGGTATGATTGATGACCCGTGTGTCTGCGAGGGCTGGAGAATGAGCAGATGACGCCGGGCGTGTGAAAGGGAGGCAGCCGGGCGTGGCGAGCTGCTGGGCCGGGGGGCGGCCGTCATTCCTCACTCACCTGGCGTGTTTACGCTCTCTCTGTCAACCTGTAGCTGGGCTGGACCAAGCGGGGGGGCGGGGGGGGGCACCTGGCGTGTTTACACTCTCTCTGTCAACCTGTAGCTGGGCTGGACCAAGCGGGGGGGTGGGGGGGGGTGTACATGGAGCGACCAGCCCATGGGCTCTGGAGAATGTATGGTCTGCTTTGGCCAGGCGTCTAGACAGGCGTTTCCTTCCCCTCTCTCCCTCGCTGTTTTTCTTTAAATAACCTGGTTGAGTGAAAACAACAGAGAATGCCTACAGGCTGGTGATTGGTGAGATTAATTAGTTGGCGTGTAGGGTGTTTGTTGTAGCAAGCCAGGCCCACGGCAGGAGAGGGGCTCTCACTCTCAATTTAACGTGGGGGAGAGAGAGAGAGAGAGAGAGAGAGAGAGAGAGAGAGAGAGAATGTGTGTTTGAGAGAGGGAGAAAGTTTTGTTGTACGAGGGTCAGCGCCGCTCGCCTAAAGGCTACAACTTCTTGTTTTGGGGCAAGACCAAATAAGTGGATAATTGAGTTCAGTAATTGAGAGACTCGACTGTAATTTCTCAGTTTGCGGTCAATGTGTATTCTCTGTCAGAGAGATGGATTGGTGGGTAGGGGAGGAGATACGTAGGGTCGGGGGGGGCGGGGCAACGCAGTAGCCCATCGATCACCTCTGTCCTCTGGGGAGAGGCGGCTGGAAGATCCCCCCAGGCTCTCTGGCAGGGACAATCCTCTGGAACCTGGAAAATATCTCCGGCTCCTTCACCACATGGTGTCTAGAACTAGGACTACTGCGTTCTCTCTGTCTCTCTCTCTCTCTCCCTCTCTCTCTCTCCCTCTCTCTCCCTCTCTCTCTCCCTCTCCCTCTCTCTCTCTCCCTCTCGCTCTCCCTCTCTCTCCCCCTCTCTCTCCCTCTCTCCCTCTCTCTCCCTCTCTCTCCCTCTCTCTCTCCCTCTCTCTCTCTCTCTCTCTCTCTCTCCCTTTCCCCCACTTCCAAATGTCTCTCTCTCCCAGGTTTTTCTCTCTCGGTCTCTCTACACCCCCTCTCTGTCAGAAACAGCCAAGATTCCCCGTTCTTGTTATTTGCTCTGTTAATGAATACCAGGCTAACGAAGCCGCCGGCAGCCTCTAGCAGCCCGTCGGCCTCTAGTAGCAGCAGCCTCGCTCATCAGTCATGATCTCAGGTCCTCCACGTCTCCTGAAACGATCCAGTCTTCCCCTCCCCGTGGCTGGGTCTGCGTCCCAGAGAGAGAGAGACACAGAGAGAGACACAGAGAGAGAGAGCAGAACGCTGGATCTGTGTCCCAGAGAGAGAGAGAGAGAGAGAGCAGAAGGCTGGAACTGTGTCTGTGGGGGGGGGGGGGGGGGGGGGTTGTGCACACAGCTGTAATTAGGAGATCTCTGTGCTACAACTAGAGAGAGACTCCATCTTGATGAGGTCACACTCAGCAAACCGTCAGTACCCGTGGCGCCCCAGACCGAGCCTGTGACGGATGACGTGTGTGTGTGTGTGTGTATGTGTGTGTGTGTGTCTGCAGGCCATCTTCATCCACATCGTCACTCAACAGCTGAGAGAAACACGGACACGGCCCACTCAGAGACCATCAACAACATCTAGACCCCCCAGTCTGCGCACACACACACACACACACACACACACACACACACACACACACACACACACACACACACACACACACACACACACTCGCCTTGCCGGTTGTCCATCATATCCAATGACGACCATCTTCTCTTATTTATGAGTCTTCTTGTGGCTAAACTCATCTCTTCAAGAAGTACTACAACAATCCTCCCTCCTAAGCACTTACTGTATTTTAGATTGCTATTCTTGCACTTTGCCTTCAGCACTAGATTATGCTCTTAGTCACTTGGTTTAGAAAGAAGATGCACTTGTGAGTTCTGCCGAGTAGTAGTACATTGGCTTTTCCTACGTTAAATGCAATTGGCCGGGTTTCACGATAAAGAACCTTCTTAAGCAACCCTTTGTTTGGGAGTTAAGAAGTACTTTGGAGTTAAGTGCTTCTTTACTCGTTCGGGAAACCCGGACATTATTGTTAGTCGCTTTGGATAAAAGCGTCAGCTACATGACTGTAATGTAAAGAGTCCAATCCTGGATCCACAGTATCGTGTGCAGACCGGTCATGTGACAGCGGTGCTGGGTGGAGCAGGGGCGGGGCCCTGCTGGGTGGAGCAGGGGCGGGGCCCTGCCAGCCTCTTTGCACGCCTTGCTGTGCGTTGTTGGGAACGCCGCTGTTCCAGATGATCCACCCCTTGTGAGGAGCAAGAGCGCCAGAGGCTGCAGCAGGAAGCAAGTTCCTCCCAGGAAGAGAGGATGATCTGACATCTCTTCCTGGTTTTTATTCGGTCCTCATATCGCTTCTTCTGCCCGCCAGCAGTGCGTTGGCCAAGATGCGATCGCCCATCGAGAATTTTGCGCAGAAGTTTGTGGCCGGGCATCCGAATGACATGTCCCAACCACCTGAGTTGATGTTGGTTCATAGTACGCTCCACGCTGCAGCAGCCTTCCTGTTCCTGCACCTCTGTGTGTGAGGCGCTCTGTCCTTCCATGTGATGCCGAGGATCTTCTGAAGACATCTAACATGGTAGGTCTCCAGACTTCTGAGGTGGTGGCTATAGATGGTAGGTCTCCAGACCTTTGAGGTGGTGGCTATAGATGGTAGGTCTCCAGACCTTTGAGGTGGTGGCTATAGATGGTAGGTCTCTAGACTTCTGAGGTGGTGGCTATAGATGGTAGGTCTCCAGACTCCTGTGGTGGTAGCTATAGATGGTAGGTCTCCAGACTTCTGAGGTGGTGGCTATAGATGGTAGGTCTCTAGACTTCTGAGGTGGTGGCTATAGATGGTAGGTCTCCAGACTTCTGAGGTGGTGGCTATAGATGGTAGGTCTCTAGACTTCTGAGGTGGTGGCTATAGATGGTAGGTCTCTAGACTTCTGAGGTGGTGGCTATAGATGGTAGGTCTCTAGACTTCTGAGGTGGTGGCTATAGATGGTAGGTCTCCAGACTTCTGAGGTGGTGGCTATAGATGGTAGGTCTCCAGACTTCTGAGGTGGTGGCTATAGATGGTAGGTCTCTAGACTTCTGAGGTGGTGGCTATAGATGGTAGGTCTCCAGACTTCTGAGGTGGTGGCTATAGATGGCCCATGCCTCACATCCAGACAGTAGTGCTGACATGCACGGTAAACAAGCACTTCGGTGTGACGTTTGAGAAGTTTGAGGTTTGTTGTTCTGAAACACACTCCTCCTTAGACGGCCGAATGGTGTTAATGCTTGTTTGAGGCGGTGTTGGATCTCATCCATGGTGCAGGTGTTGGATATCATGCTGCCCAGGTATTTGAAGGCGGGAACAGTGAGCAGCTGCTGTCCTACTGCTGTGAAGGTTGCCGTGTGGTTTGGGTCCAATCTGGCAGATTCTGTTATCTGTTATCTGGGTGTTGATGGTCAACCCCATCGTGGTGTTTGCACTTAAACCCACCGATACGATGTTCTGCAGGGCTTCTTGTGCGTGGGCTACCAGGACACAGTCATCGGCATACTGTAGCTCAGTGACGGTCTCTGAGGTGAGCTTGGTGGTCGACTGTAACCTCCTGATGTTGAAGAGGTCACCATCAAGCCTGAAGTGGATGGTGACTCCAGACGAAGACTCCTTCCAGAGAAGACTCCTTCTTCTCTATCCTCCCACGTTTAGCACAAAGTAGGAAGATGTTGAAGGGGACTGGAGCTAGCAAACAGCCTTGCCCTACTCCAGTCTGCACTCCAAACGGTTCAGAGCAGAGCACCAGTGGGTGTTGGTGAAAGGCTCACGACTCTTATACCACTTGCAAAATGTCGACATCTCACCCTGGTAAGTGTCTACGCACCCACTTCACCAGGGCCGGACTGGGTGAATATTTCCTGCCGGGAAATGTAGCCCCAGTCAGGCCACGAGCCGAGCCGACGCGGGGGGGTGCTGCGCGATTTGTTGACGGGGGGCAGGCCATTCACCGCGGGCCAGGCCAGTTGGCGCGCCAGGCCACCGGGAAAATTCCCGGTGCTCCCGATGGCCAGTCCGCCCCTGCACTTCACCATCTCAGGATGAAGAGAAGGATCACTTCTATCAGGCACTTGTTAATATACTCAATCACATCCCATGGAGTGACAAAATAATTTTGCTCGGTGATTTTAATGCAAGATTTGGGAAGAGCGTGCAAAACTGGAGTGGAGTGATTGGCCCCCATGGCATCGGACGAGTCAACTCCATTGGCATAAGACTTCTCAGTCTGTGCTCGGAATATGACGGTACCATCACAAAAAACATCTTCCAACAAAAGAACAAACTCAAGGCATCTTGGACGCATCCCAGATCCAGACACTGGCACCTGATCGACTACGCTGTCGTCAGGCGGGCTGACCCCCTATGCGGGGAGCAGACTGCTGGACCCCGACCATCGCAGGATCCTGACAGGTCAGAATGCACGTCCGACCCCCAGCACGCCAAGGTAGTCCGAAGAAGAAACCAATCAATCAATCAATCAAGTTGGATTTATATAGCGCCCTTCATGATACCCAGAGCGCTTTACAGAGTCCAGTAATCATTCAGACACAGTCATACCGGTGGTGGTTAAGCTACATCTGTAGCCACAGCTGCCCTGGGGCAGACTGACAGAAGCGTGGCTGCCAATCAGCGCCTACGGCCCCTCCGACCACCACCAACATTCATACGTTGCATGTCTTTATGATGGTGGGGGAAGCCGGAGTACCCGGAGGGAACCCACGCAGGCACGGGGAGAACATGCAAACTCCACACAGAAAGGACCTGGAACGACCGGGATTCGAACCCAGGACCTTCTTGCTGTGAGGCGACAGTGCTAACCACTGAGCCACCGTGCTGCCCACCCAACCACTCCACTGTTCCAGAGTCTAACAGCGAGACTCGGAAGAGCTTCCACCAATCCCTGGCTCTCCAGCTTGCAGACATGGAACAGCTGATCAATTCAGAGGATTCTGGGATGGATGGACAACATCTAGACCCTCCTGTCTGTCTACTCCCACACACACACACATGCTCACCCACATACACACACGCATACATACACGCACGCACGCTCAATCACACACACATACACACACGCATGCATAAACACACACACACGCACACACATACATGCCCAGGCAAGTTTCACGCATTCACACATCACCCCATTCACATCAGCAGAGTGAGGGAGTCTTGACAAGGCTGTACTGACTCCGTGACCTGTGTGTGTGTGTGTGTGTGTGTGTGTGTGTGTGTGTGTGTGTGTGTGTGTGTGTGTGTGTGTGTGTGTGTGTGTGTGTGTGTGTGTGTGTGTGTGTGTGTGTGTGTGTGTGTGTGTGTGTGTGTGTGTGTGTGTGTGTGTGTGTGGGGCCTCGGAGAGGAGGAGAGACGGGGAGGAGGAGAGAGAGAGACAGACGGAGAACTCCTCCTCCCCCCTCTCTCCCCTTCCCCAACAGGTTGAAGGAAGACCCCCCCCGGAGAGGTGCATTGTGGTCCGGTAGAGACCAGAAGCGGTACGGTCACCGGTTACCCCCCCACTATCAATTCCTCAATCTGTACTGTCGCAGGAAGACCGCGCCCCCATTCCCGCCCGGGGAGGGAGGGGTCTGGGAACGGGAGGAATTCGTGGAGCAAAGCTCCCAGAATCCCGTGGGGGGAAGACATTAAAGCCCCCCCCCCCTCCCCAACGGACGGGCTTTGAGCCGTCCAGGTTGAAACATAACAATCGGGAACAGAACAATTAAAGCCCCCGACCTCTCTGGAGGTCAGACACAAGGCTGCTCCCAGGCTGGCCGATCCCACCCCCCCACGACCGCTAACGACCACGAAGAGAACGCGTGCTGCCTGTAAGGCTAGAGGCATCACGGGTGTGTTGCGACCTCGATGAATCTGCACTGACATCAGAAGGATTCATGTCTGTTACGTTAGGTAGATCAGGACTCAGAATGTCGTGTCTTGAGGGGAGGAGGGGTGTGTCACGCTCGCCACGCCCCGGGTAAAGATGGTAAAGCTCTCTGTGAGGCTAGCGGCATCACGTGTGTCAGAAGGGTTCATGTCTGTTAGGTTAGGTAGATCAGGAACAGAAGGCGTCGGACTCTTGAATGTCGTGTCTTGAGGGGAGGAGGGGTGTGTCACGCTCGCCACGCCCCGGGTAAAGATGGTTAAAGCTCTCTCGTGATGCGATGGCGTGCGTGCGTGGCTTACTTTTTTAGGACCTGCTCCGCCCAGGTCCCAGGTGAGCTGCAGCGAGGTGGCGTTGACCCTGCAGACCGCTGATTGGTCAGAGACCCAGTCCAGACCCAGACCAGATACAGACCCAGACTAGACCTGACCCAGACCAGAACCACAACCAGACTACACACCAGACCAGAACCAGACCCAGAACCAGAACCGAACCCCTCTGGTACATGTAATAGTGTTAGCGGTGGAACGCTCAGTGAAATAAACCAAGTGGTGTTGAGTCAGGTTGAGCTGGTTGCCGTGGAAACGGGGCTCAGTACTGATGTCACGTCACTCCTGTGGTTTTTTGTGAATGGCTACTGTTAGTACAGTGTGTACACACACACACACACACACACACACACACGCCCCTGAACCCTCCTCACCCTCTACCCTCAGACAGACCTGGGTCATTCATGATATTTATACTTCCCGGACACAGAGGTGACAATGAACCCAACGCCGTCCCCGTGGGCAACGCCACCCGTCACGCGTTCAGTTTCTCACGGCAACCGTTACGGTGTGCAGGTTAATGCGCTCGTGTGTTTGTGTGTTTGTGTCTTTTTGTGTGTTTGTGTCTTTTAAGTGTGTGTGTGTGTGTGTGTGTATCAAATCAAATCAAATCACATTTATTTATATAGCACCTTATCAATACAAATGAATGCAACTCAAGGTTTTTCACAGTTTAAGCATAAAAACAGATCACAAATGAACAAACTCAGTATCCATACATACACATGCACACGCACACACACAGAAGCAACACACACTAACAACACACACATTAACAACAATACATTAACAGCAATACACACATCACACATTACAGTAACAATAAAGTTAATAAGAATACAATGGGACCAAGGAGGAACATATTTACCCATGTATGTATGACTGTGTATATCTTTCTGTGTGTGTATGTGTGTGTGTGTGTGTCTGTCTCTGTGTGTGTGTGTGTGTGTGTCTGTGCGTGTGTCTGTGTGTGTGTGTGTCTGTGTGTGTCTGTGTGTGTGTGTGTGTGTGTGTGTGTGTTTTGCGTGGCCCTGTGTCCAGAGGGAGAGCTGAACCTGCTTCCTCTGTTTTATTCTCTCATTGTGACGCTGCTCCTGTATCCTCTGTATTGTGTTAATGAGAGATTTACTGCCCTGGAGGAGAAGGTGTGAGCAGAGCTGTCATTCTAATCAGGCCTCCGCTGACACGCTGGGAGACCTACGCACCAAGCCAGGGAGACCTACACACCAGGCCTGGGAGACCTACACACCAGGCCAGGGAGACCTACACACCAGGCCAGGGAGACCTACACACCAGGCCTGGGAGACCTACACACCTACACACCAGGCCTGGGAGACCTACACACCTACACACCAGGCCTGGGAGACCTACACACCTACACACCGGGCCTGGGAGACCTACACATCTACACACTAGGCCTGGGATACATACACACCATGCCAGGGATACCTACACACCAGGCCTGGGAGACCTACACACCAGGCCTGGGAGACCTACACACCTACACACCAGGCCTGGGAGACCTACGCACCGGGCCTGGGAGACCTACACATCTACACGCCAGGCCTGGGAGACCTACACATCTACACACCAGGCCTGGGAGACCTACACACCAGGCCAGGGAGACCTACACCCCAGGCCAGGGAGACCTACAGCCCAGGCCAGGGAGACGGACAGACAGCCAGACTAGAGCAGACAGCTTGTGAAGAGCAGACGGTCGGGGTCTGTTCCAGTAGCGGTCCATGTGGTCCTGGTTATCTGATGGATCGCTCAGGTCTCGTTGGCTATCGATGAACCACATTGAGAAAGACAGGATGTTGTGGTGTTGTGTTCTTATTCTGATCCGTTTGGACACTGCTGACCACTGACTGGACAGAACGGCTTCCTGTCGTCGTGCGATGAGTCATGTGTGTGTGTGTGTGTGTGTGTGTGTGTGTGCGTGTGTGTGTGTGTGTGTGCGTGTGTGTGTGTGTGCAGGTACCACCTGGTGAAGCTGCTGGAGAAGTTTGGGAAGGTGAAACAGTTTGACTTCCTGTTCCACAAGACCGGCCCGATGGAGGGGCAGCCCCGGGGGTACTGCTTCATCAACTTCCACACCAAGGAGGTACACTACACACACACACACACACACACACACACACACAACACACACACACACACACACACACACACAACACACACACACACAATACACACACACACACACACACACACAATACACACAATACACACACAACACAACACACACACACAACACAACACACACACACACAACACACAACACAGATACACAATACACACACACAATACAGACACAACACACACACACACACACACACACACACACAACACACACACAATACACACACAACACACACACACAATACACACACACACAACACAACACAATACACACACACAACACAACACACACACACACACAACACACAACACAGATACACAATACACACACACAATACAGACACAACACACACACACACACACACACACAACACACACACAACACACACACAATACACACACAACACACACACACAATACACACACACAATACACACACACACAACACACACACACAACACACAACACACACACACAATACACACACACAACACACACACAACACACACAGACAGATACACAACACACACACAGACAGATACACAACACACACACACAAACACAGTTTTATGAGATACATGCACACACACAGTGTTTATGAGATATGCACACACACATACACACACACACACACACACACAAAGTGTTTGAAACATGCACTCACACACAGTGTTTATGAGACATGCGCACACACACACACACACACACACCAGGGAGGGTCCCATGCTCGGTCTGTGTGTGATGCATCATAAGCTGTCATCAGCCCATTGTGAGGAATAATTATATAATGACTCTGGCCTGTTATTCATAGTGATTTATGATTATTATCATTGTGTGTGTGTGTGTGTGTGTGTGTGTGTGTGTGTGTGCGTGCGTGTGTGCATGTGTGTGCGTATGTGTGTGTGTGCGTATGTGTGCGTGTGCGTGTGCGTGTGTGTGTGTGTGGTGTGTGTGTGTGTGTGTGCGTG
>NC_140263.1:2523095-2533095 GCF_949987555.1 Borostomias antarcticus | reverse complement strand
TTTGTGTCCGTCTTGCTCTCTCCTACTTATCCCTCCTTTCTCCCTCCCTCCCTCTTTCTCTCTTTATCCTGCCCTTTCCACTCACTCGTTCACACGTAGCCTCTCTCTCTCCCTCTCTCTCTCTCGTTACTCTGCTCACTCACTCATTCTCTCTGTCTCTTTAAGTGGGGCACTCTTCCCTGCTCTCCGTCCCTGCGTCCTCCCTCTCTCTCTCTCTCTCTCCCTCCCTCCCTCTCTCTCTCTTATCCCCTCTCCTACACTCTCTCTCTCCCTCCCTCCCTCCCTCTCTCTCTCTCTCCCTCCCTCCCTCCCTCTCTCTCTCTTATCCCCTCTCCTACGCTCACCCTCTCCCTCCCTCCCTCTCTCCTGACAGCACGAGTGCGAAGATCCGCGCGATCGAGGCGAAGCTGCAGATGATGGAGGAGAACCGTGACGAGGAGTACGCCGGCCCCTCTGCCTACCTCTACAACAAGCCCCCTCAGGACAAGAAGCGCGGCCAGCACACCCACAAGCCCTACTCACGGCCCTTCCGCCGGTACCGGAGATGATGCGCTAGAGGCCCCCTAGTTAGTCCACTGTCTGTCTGTCTATGCCTCCACACCTGACCCTCACCCTGACCCTGACCCTGACCCTCCAGCCCGTCACTCAGCCCCCAACCCCAGCCCCTGCTTAGCCCCTAGGTCTAACGGATATCTGTCCCACAACTGTCCCCTAGCCCGCTGTCCCTAGCCCCGCGGCCCCCATCCCCGGGGCCCCCAGCGGCCTGGACGACGTGGTCTCGGGAGTTCTGCCTGGCTTGGGTCGGGCTGGTACAGAACCGCAACCAGCAACCAGACATTTACAACCCGGAGAAATCTCCTTTGTTGATTTTTCCTCGTGTGTGAATCCTTTTGAAGAGTGTTTCTGCCCCCCCCCCTCCTCCCCCAACACAGGGGGCTGCTTTAGGTTTGGGAATCCGCTTTTATACAACCTCCACCAAACACTTTTTAATGACAGTTGTACGTTGCGTGTCCTGTAGAATAGTACTTACTCTGCCATCCCTACATTCTTTTGATTTAGGGACATGTTCAGTTAATCCATGATGTTCATTATTCATCAGCGTTTTGGGGTTTTTATTCTGCATAACTCCCAGTGTGTGTTTGATACCGTTCTGTTTGTCTCTGGATAGGCTTGTGTTCTGTGTGTCAAGGGAACTGGATCACAGTCAACAGACAACCACCCCATGGCTGGCGGCTTGTTAGTGTATCACCCACAGAACAACAGAACCTTCCCTGCAGCTAGAGGAACCACCTGAACTCTTAGAACCATAGCACCCTTTTTGTGTCGGTTAGAATCCTTTGGGTTCGAAATAGAAAGCCTCCATATAGACAGAATGGTTCCAAAAATGGTTCCTTCCGATCTGAAAAGGGTTCTATCTTCTAGAACCCTTTTTATGGAGGGCCGCCCTACAGGGATACAAGGTGCTATAGCGTTCTTGTTGTCTGGGAGTGTTCAGAGGAGGTTTTGCACTGACACCAGCCTCTGATATGAGAGCTTCATCGCTGGGGGGTTTTCTGTGTTTTGGTTTCATTGTTGCCTTTTTAAAAATCTGGAAAAGTATTTTCTAGAGTCTAGAGGTTTTCATCCACAGGTGTTTAATTTATGCTGGGCCTGGCGCACGGGCAGCCTACCATTATGTCCTGACTTATCAATCAATTTCGATGTGAGATATGCGTTACAAACATATAATATGTTGAACAATAAACTATTGAAAAACATGAATACGTTTTTGTAAATGTCTTTTTTGTGTGCGTGAGACGCATTATTTTAGCACGAAAATGATGGATCATGTGTGTCTGTAGACTACTGTAGACTAATAGATACTATTTTAGCTCGTTTACAAAACAGCCTTACGCTTAATATCTGGTTGTGAAATTAAAGTCAGTATCGAAATAAATTAGATTGCAACTTCCTATCACAGCGTTGTAATAATGTAGGCCTAACGTTGGTTTCCATGTAGGACTGAAGTGTGTAATTATATGCGTGCAAAGTGACGCTGATGAAAAGCTGCTCTGGCACCGGACATTAAAACGGCTCCGTCTGGAATCAGATCATTTATATCTTGTGTTCCTGAACTTCTCAGTGTGTCGCTGTCATGTCCTCAGCTGCTGAGGGCTGATGGCCGTGTGGCCCGGTGGCTGGGCCGGATAGTGTCCTGGGTCTGGGCCGGATAGTGTCCTGGGTCTGGGTCGGATAGTGTCCAGGGTCTGGGCCGGATAGTGTCCTGGGTCTGGGTCGGATAGTGTCCAGGGTCTGGGCCGGATAGTGTCCTGGGTCTGGGCCGGATAGTGTCCTGGGTCTGGGCCGGATAGTGTCCTGGGTCTGGGCCGGATAGTGTCCTGGGTCTGGGCCGGATAGTGTCCTGGGTCGCAATCTGCCTCCGTGTTCATTCATGTTCCTGTTTTAAACTGCTAAGGCTTTTCGTTTGAAAACACTATTTTTGCACATTGACGTTCATGGCTAAAGAACATGGTGTTATAGCCTATTATAGCCTTTGTAAATGTGTTATTAACGAATAGTTAGGCCTAACGAATTGTCTATTCTATTTAATAGGATTATAATTATAATGCAAACATCAATAAATGGTTACTATTTATATTATATTGTTAATAATGTTCTTTCTGTCTGTGGTCCTACCGAGATATATGCACTTAATAGGCCTTGTTCTAGAGGTGTAAATACAGTATGGTGAAGACCACGCATTCTGTGGAATAGTGAATAAAATTGTTTGAATCATTTGAAAGAAAAACTGGCGATGGTATAATAGGCTATAGTTTATTTGATAGTTGTTATGGCTGCTACAGCCTAAACGCCACAACGGGGCCTTTGTATATTTGGGTCGATAAACAACCCTTTTCTATTTCCTATATTCGCACAAGCACCTAATTATGCAAGAAGCGTTATGTAGGATAGCACAATTCTTATGAAATTAGCATAATATAGCCTACTACACTGAGTGTGCTCACCACAACGTGCTTATAGGCAGAAAAGCAGGCTATTATCCATAACGGATTTGCCTAGTGTGAAAAGAAACTCCATCATACTAGAAAGTCGGTGTCCGTTATCCGAGGGTCCGAGTTTTCACCTCCCACTTCCAGACCAGGACGCACAACTTCACTTTCACTCGGGACGCGTGGAGAGACGGTGTCTGTGGAGGGAGCCTGCCAAGCCCTCAACTCCAGCAAGGCTACTTCCTGTGCTCAGCAATCCCGTCCCAAAAGGGGGGAGAAAAAAGTGGAAGGGGAGAGTTTTATTCTAAATAAGGCGTTCTGGGGAGCAGGAACCTCCACGAGGCTCGTCATTTGCGATTTAGGATAATCTGCGATAGCCTGTAGTCCGTGGGATCTGGGGGCCGTCGCTTTGTGCCAGGGGACAAACGCGCTTCGGCTCCAAGGCGTGCGTAAACCGCGAAGACCCATGGTACGAGGATATGTTACTGCAACCCGTCACCAGCAGCATTTTGTGTGCATGAAAGTTATTGCAGAATTCAACCGTCGAGTTTGGAGACATACACTCTTATTCCAGGGGTTTCATGTTTTGGAAAAATGAGATTCTGGCCCCTCTATCAGAGGGAAATCAGTTTCTATCCGAAGGAATTTCCCCAAAACAGGTACAGTTGTGGAAAAGGCGAGGTAGCCTAGTCTAAACAGGCTATTTTGTATTCAGGAATATAATTGTTTGCTGTAATTGCGACTGTCCCTAAAGTCCTAGTCAACAATAACAACAGGTTTATGGCATCCTATAATCTAGGATTGTGACAATTATCTTATTGCAGGGTTAAAGGCCTGTTGTTGGTTGATTGTGTGGTTACAACCGTACCTCGGCTTCCAGTTGAAACCCTGCCTGTTGTCAGCGTGCTGCTTTCTTATCTGCTGCTGTTTTGTGCGTGTGTGTGTGTGTGTGTTGAAGTGATGTCATAAGATTGTGTACAAAGATCAGCTGCGCCTGTATTGTGAATAGTGTGATTTGCAGTTCACCCTCTTCACGTGCCAATTCGCCCGAGAAGAATTAGATTTTAATTACCACCATTAAAAAACAAATTTGCAATTCTTTGGGTGGCGCGTTGCCTTTTTCTGATTGACAGTTGAAATTGACACTCTGCTTCTTGCTGAAATGCTCTTGCTTGTCAAGAGCATTTCAAGCTATTTATAATTGCAAGTCGTTTTTTCCCTCCGGTTCCCTGGATTGCGAGGAAAATACGATTAGCCTACTTTAACAGACAGAGGTTAAGTGCAGCAGAGAAAAAATCAATCCGGATTGAAATAGCTTCATTAAAACAGTCTTTTGTCGCGGGGCCCTACGTATCCTACACAGTTAAAGTGTGGATTTATTGTTTGGGTGCTTTATATAGCCTCCCCAGACGGCCATGCGTAAAGGGGTTCTGTGGAGATGCCCGCGGAGCTGACGGAGCTGAATCTTGTTTTCTAGGTGATTTTCTAGGTGATCTTGTTTTCTAGGTGATTTTCGAGGTGATCTTGTTTTCTAGGTGATTTTCGAGGTGATCTTGTTTTCTAGGTGATTTTCTAGGTGATCTTGTTTTCTAGGTGATTTTCGAGGTGATCTTGTTTTCTAGGTGATTTCTCCAGACCCGCAGAGTACGCCGGGGGCCTCCAAGCACGCTCTAATGGTGAGACGCTGGGGCCGATATAGCCGAGGGGTAGCTCGTGAGGTGTGGCTGTTATTATCAACCTATTATCAACCTGCATTTCATGCAAAATATTTTATTGGGTTGAGCAAATGGTCACATAGGCCTAGGCGATGATATTATGTTGTGGATGGCTTCAAAAGATTTCCCAAAGCCTGTTGCATTTGCAACTACTCCTGGATTGATTTGGAGATCATTTATTCTAAAAATGCACTGTGCATCTGTTTTGATAGAACAAAAGCGTAGGCTATTTCTGACATTTTTAATTTGGAAGTAGGCCATCTATAGCCTACAAATACGTGATAGGCCCGTGTTTGGTTGTCTCTCCCGTGCAGTCTCACTCGGACGGAGAGTCCCACCGGTCAGCCATGGAGAGGGAGGACAGCCCGCCGTCCACCCCGTCCGTCTGCTCGCCCACCTCCACCGCCTCGTCCTCCTCCACCGGGAAGAACGTGTGCGCGAGCTGCGGGTTGGAGATACGGGACCGGTACCTTCTCAAGGTGGGAGTGCGCGTGAGTTCATGGATTATTAGAGCCGCGTATAGTTACACTATTATGGAATTGATCTTTTTTTTGCTGTTAAGCAACTTGGTAGGCTATAAAACACAAGCTTGACCATTTTTTAAAAATTATTTTCTCAATTTGTCATATTCTATAGGCCCATGCTATTTTATTGAAATTGATTTTAAAACCAAGAGACATCCACATTTAGACAATATTAACAGGAGATAGGCCTATATATAGGTCAAAATTAATATATATAGGTCAAAATTACAATAAGGATGGATTCACTTTTCACTCGTCCTTCACTGTTTTTCGGACATTTAACTTGATGGACGCCCAGACTTGCGTCTCGTGCTTCCGAGCAAAACACAACTGCACGCGCTCGCGCACGACTGTGTGTGTTAGTGAGGAAGAGGGGGATGAAGAGGAAGAGAGGGATGAAGAGGATAGGCTCCTGTCTGCCATTCGGTTTATCTTTAATTTAAGGGACAGAAAGTAGCCAATCGTCTATGTGGAAAACATGTAGCCTAAACAGTGAATTGTGAGAGTAGGCTCCTCTATGTTAATTTTGTAAATTATTGAAATGTAGGCTACAATGTGCATGGTTCTAGAAGGCTAATTTAGCTGAAGTTGTTCGAGTATCCTATAAAAGCTATTTGTCATATTGACATAACCTGTTATCTATGGTTGCTCTTTGCTTATCATGCAATAAGACAGTAGGCCACTTAGTTTCACTATTTAATAGGAAATTAAATAGCAAATAATATTTTCGGAATTGTTTAAGATGTATTGAAATTTGTTTATTTCATTCGATAGCCTAAATAACATGTCCAACCACTGTCAAGAAAGAAAAGACATGGCCCTAATTGTAACCCATTCTGAATTAGAATTTCTGGTAGGCTACATGACAATTAGCCAACGCGAATTCTTGATTTAAAAAAAACAAAACATAATTTGAGTTTCAAAACTATCTGTATAATTTGATGGTGTTTTATAGCAAATGTTTTAGGGCAAATGTAATGTTTCAACTATTGTCAGACATTTGACAGAATAACACGTGTTATTTAAAACGAAAACATTTTCAATATCCTTCAGATAGGCCTACAGTGAATATTTGTTAGAAATATAGGCAATGTTATTTCAAGTCAAATAATAGACTAGTAACTATCCACAATTTTACATCTACGATTACATAGCCTAAATCCTGTAATTACAGATAGACTAGGTAGCCTATAAATAAATTTACAAATATCAAGTTATTATTATATGAGTATTCTATTATTATGGCGTCTAGGCCTGTGATTGTTATGCATGAAATAATTATTATTAGCATTTTATAACAAAAAAACACTGTTTCGCAGGTGAATAACTTGATCTGGCACATGCGCTGTCTGGAGTGCTCCGTGTGCAGGACGTCGTTGCGCGCGCACAGCAGCTGCTACATCAAACACACAGAGATCTTCTGCAAAATGGATTATTTCAGGTAGGGTAAGTTTTTAACTTTGTTTTCAAAATATAATTCAGGGCTGCTCTCAAACGAAAACACGCGTATGTTGCTTTAGTCTAGTGGAGTGTGTGTGTGTGCGTGTGTGTGTGTGTGTGTGTGTGTGCGTGCGTGTATATCTGTGCGTGTGTGTGTGTGTGTGTCCGCTCGTACGGGATGCGGGTTGACTCATTTCCGTGATCATACTCAGAGATATCAAAGGCTGTAACAAAATAGTGGTAGCTAATCTGTAGCCAGATTTGAACTAGGCTCCAAACATTGTTATGACTAGGCTATATCTTATGAATTGCAACTATATCCTAAAATGGATAGCATAGGATAATCTTTTTGGGAAAAGTAAAATCACCCACTTGATGACCCAAATGGTGATAAATATCGGTGGTAATAAATGTATGAAACGGTTTCACCTTCAAGCGTTTTTATTAATAATTCAAACCACTATATTAGATTACTTTGAATTAGACACCCACAATATCCATACATTACGCTACATCCTTGGTTGTTATAGTCTACAGGCTGTATAGTTATTCGATTAGGCTACCCAAATATCAAATATTAGGACCAGTAGCCTACCAATCAATCAATCAATCAATCAATCAATCAATCAATCAATCAATCAATCAATCAAAGCTTTATTTGTATAGCGCATTTCATACCCAGAGGCAACACAATGCGCTTTACGTACCAGTCATCCGGGAACGTAACAAGCAGGGCGGAGTGAGAGAACTCTCTCCCTTCAGAAGCCGCAGTCCGCCGGGCTGTAAAGCGGCTTGATTGCGGCTTGATTGCGGCTTGATTGCGGAACACTCAACGCCGTCTGAACGGAGCCTCTCGATTGGCCGAGCCGCCGTCTCATCCGCGCCAATACGAAGTGACCGCGCGCCCTTTGAAGTCGATACATGTGTTTTTGGCGGGAAGGCTTATTTCCGGTGTTGAGGCTGATAAACTGAGGTGATGCTTCACGAGACGTCCCGTCAGAGACCGGAGACTCGAGGCGCGCGGGCCTCAGAGGGACGGTTGAACCGGGAACATCAACACTGTGGTGCCTCGGTGTGATGGATGACTTTTACAGTTTGAACTCATGAGCTGAGACAGATTCAAGATCCAGGAATTGTCTTTACTGCTCCCAGGCCCTCTGACAATATCTAAAATATTGAGTTAACAAAATATCAAATAAATAGTCAGATGAGATT
Source organism: Borostomias antarcticus (assembly GCF_949987555.1). Classification (NCBI taxonomy): domain Eukaryota; kingdom Metazoa; phylum Chordata; class Actinopteri; order Stomiiformes; family Stomiidae; genus Borostomias; species Borostomias antarcticus. Next base: position 2,525,211 of record NC_140263.1, on the reverse strand, counting down.
ATAAAGTCCAAAATAGTTAAATTCTTCCCATTATGGTCGCATTGTGAAATAGGCCTAGCTATACCGTCTGACTCTTATGGAGCGATGATCATTTGAACAGAACAGCTGGTTCATCAAACGCTTTCTTTATTGAAAGGATTAGATAAATCATTTGTCACTGTTTACATTTTATGAAGACTGTTTTGATTCATCATGACTCTTATATTGTTCTCTGAGCAGTGATTCGAAGGTGACATTGAGTTAGTAAACAAATCATCCACCTCTTATATTCCTCTGGCTGGTGACTTATTACTCTCAGACAGACAGACAGGCAGACAGACAGGCAGACAGACAGACAGGCATATAGACACAGGTAGGCAGACAGAGAAAAAAGATAGGCAGACAGACAGACAGACAGAGAGGCAGACAGGCAGGCAGATAGACAGGCAGGCAGACAGACAGACAGACAGACAGGCAGGCAGGCAGGCAGGCAGACAGACAGGCAGACAGACAGGCAGGCAGGCAGGCGTACGCAGTGTTGCCATGGTTATCCCACTGGCTGTGGGCTGGGTGTGATTGACTGTGTAATGTAGCAGGGAGGACAGACAGGGTGAAAGTGCTGTAATGGCCACCAGCCTGAGAGAGATCCGAACACGCCGAGGTTTCCCAAAGCTGTCGCAGCCAAAGTGCCTCTTTCCCCGTAGCCAAACCCGGACTCACGCTTCCCTCGTAACGACAGCTAAGCGTCGTATCCGACCCGATAGCCGTAAACGTAGGGGGTTGAAGACCGGGCTCAACGTTGTTTCGTCAGTGTAGCTCTCTGGCGCCGGTGCTCAGTCGCGGCGGGTTTATCGGTGAAGCGTTCGGCTTGGAAGGTTCAGTCACAGCGTTAAGGTGCGTAGCCGGACCTGGAACCCCCAGCATGCAGCGGGAGACGGCTCAGGTCGGCCCGCTGCTAGTCTCGCCGTGCCAGATCTTCCAGATCTCCGCCTCTCTGCCACTGAAAGTTGAGCGCAGCGTTTGGTGACCGACTCGTCACCGTCTCTAGCACAACTAGCTGAGGGACAGACGAACCACAACTGGTAGTAGGGCAGCAACGTGTGTGTGTGTGTGTGTGTGTGTCTGGGTGGGTATCGAGAGCCTAGCAGAAGACATATTCACATAAACCACTAGACGCTGAGCTAGGCAGGAGAGATGTCCAGCTTCAGCATGGGAACGAACGGCAGCGACGGAGTGTCACCGAGCTGGCAGACTGCGTGTGTGTGTGTGTGTGTGTGTGTGTGTGTGTGTGTGTGTGTGCCAGGGAGAGGTGAGTGGAGGGAGAAGGCCTTGGAGTGTGTGCGGGTCTGTGTGTGTGTAGGGTGAGGTGTGGTCACTGTGAGCTGACCGGGTGTTTGATTGATTGTAAGCCGATAGCCGGCCGCTGGTCTGAGGTTTATAATCACCTGCTATTAGAACAGGCCTGGACCCTCGAACCCCCAGCACAGCAGCCAGGCACGGGGTTCAGAACGTGATCCCTGTCACACTCCACACACACTCCACACACACACACACACACACACACACACACACACGCACACACGCACACACACACACACACACATACACACACACACACACACACACACAGACACGCTCACATACACACAGACACTCTCACACGCACACACACGCACACACACACACACATACACACACACACACACACACACAGACACGCTCATACACACACACACACACACACACACACACACACACACAGACACGCTCACATGCACACACACACACATACACACAGGCACGCTCACATGCACACACACACACACGCTCACATGCACACACACACGCACACACACACACACACACATACACACAGACATGCTCACATGCACACACACACACACACACACACACACACACACACACACATACACTCACATGCACACACGCTCACATGCACACACACACACTCCAAATACACACACACGCACACACACACACACCGACACACGCACACACACACACACACACACACACACACACACACAGGGTTTCTATGTGTTTTGAGTGGTGGAGTTTGATCCAGTAGAGAGAGAGAGGAGCATATCTGTGGTTGTCCGTCTCTTCGCCCTGGTGC
>NC_140263.1:2475595-2513095 GCF_949987555.1 Borostomias antarcticus | reverse complement strand
CCTATATAGTGAATAGGGAGCGATTCGGAACACAGCTTCAGTCTCGTCCTCTCTGTACTGTCCTCACAGGAAGTGGCATCACGCTGGAAGGGGCGGTACCATCAGAACAGGACAGCCAACCCAAACCAGCCAAGAGGGCACGCACCTCCTTCACAGCAGAGCAACTACAGGTGTGTGTGTGTGTGTGTGTGTGTGTGTGTGTTTGGTATGGCAGCCCGTAGAACCCGCTCACATTCAATTAATTTCATCTCAATATTGTTAATCTTTGCTAATATGAACTAGCCTAAGTCCAGGGATCTTGCAGGTGTGTGTTAATCTCTTATGGTCTATGCACACTGCTCACTTCCCCCACTGCCGACCAGATCATGCAGGCCCAGTTTGCTCAGGACAACAACCCGGACGCCCAGACGCTGCAGAAGCTGGCCGACATGACGGGGCTCAGCCGGAGGGTCATACAGGTCAGACCCTAGCAACATGCTAATGCTAATCACTGCATAGGCCTACTGTACAGGTCTAACATGCTAATGCTAATCAGTTCATACTGTAGGGCTATAGGTTTCACATGCTAAAGCTAATCAATACATACCAATAGGTCTCACATGCTAATGCTAATCAATGCATACTCACTGTATACTGTAGATCTCACATGCTAATGCTAATCAGTTCATATTGTAGGGCTATAGGTTTCACATGCTAAAGCTAATCAATACATACTTATAGGTCTCACATGCTAATCAATGCATACTGTACAGGTCTCACATGCTAATGCTAATCAGTTCATATTGTAGAGCTATAGGTTTCACATGCTAATGCTAATCAATACATACCAATAGGTCTCACATGCTAATGCTAATCAATGCATACTGTACTGGTCTCACATGCTAATACTAATCAGTTCTTATTGTAGGGTTATAGGTTTCACATGCTAATACTAATCAGTTCATATTGTAGGGTTATAGGTTTCACATGCTAAAGCTAATCGGTCTCAAATGCTAATGCCAATCAATACATACTGTAGGCTACGGGTCTTGCATGCTAGTGCTAATCAATACATACTGTAGGCCTATAGGTCTCATACGCTAATGCTAATCCGTGTATACTGTATAGGACTTATATGCTAATGCTAATCAATACATACTGTTAACGCTACAAAGCTCTTTTTTGTGTGTTTTTTAGCGATTCTCTATCCAAGTTTAGCATCCAATCTGTCTCTTAGCTGACACAAAACTATGACAAACTCTCGACACAAAGCTTATTTAGCCAATGAATGACGAGATAGCTACTGTATGCAGTACATGACGACATGGTAACATTACATTTTCATAGGTCTGGTTTCAAAACTGCAGAGCAAGACACAAAAAGCACACCCCCCAGCACAGCGGGGGCCCCCAGGGCCACCCTCAGTCCCGGATGCCCCCCTCCCTGCCAGACGACCTGCATTACTCCCCCTTTGGCGGTTCTGAGAGAGCGCGCATGGTCGCCCTGCATGGATACTTGGACAGTGAGTGCTATACTACATTCTACAAGGATCTCTCGTGTGTACTAGCCCTGCTGTCTCTCTTGTGTGTACTAGTCCTGCTGTCTCTCTTGTGTGTACTAGCCCTGCGGTCTCTCTTATGTGTACTAGCCCTGCGGTCTCTCTTATGTGTACTAGCCCTACTGTCTCTCTTGTGTGTACTAGCCCTGCTGTCTCTCTTGTGTGTACTAGCCCTGTAGTCTCTCTTATGTGTACTAGTCCTGCTGTCTCTCTTGTGTGTACTAGTCCTGCTGTCTCTCTTGTGTACTAGCCCTGCTGTCTCTCTTGTGTGTACTAGCCCTGCTGTCTCTCTTGTGTGTACTAGCCCTGCTGTCTCTCTCGTGTGTACTAGCCCTGCTGTCTCTCTTGTGTGTACTAGTCCTGCTGTCTCTCTTGTGTGTACTAGCCCTGCTGTCTCTCTTGTGTGTACTAGCCCTGCTGTCTCTCTTGTGTGTACCAGCCCTGCTGTCTCTCTTGTGTGTACTAGCCCTGCTGTCTCTCTCGTGTGTACTAGCCCTGCTGTCTCTCTTGTGTGTACTAGCCCTGCTGTCTCTCTTGTGTGTACTAGTCCTGCTGTCTCTCTCGTGTGTACTAGCCCTGCGGTCTCTCTTATGTGTACTAGCCCTGCTGTCTCTCTCGTGTGTACTAGCCCTGCTGTCTCTCTTGTGTGTACTAGCCTTGCTGTCTCTCTTGTGTGTACTAGCCTTGCTGTCTCTCTTGTGTGTACTAGCCCTGCGGTCTCTCTTGTGTGTACTAGCCCTGCTGTCTCTCTTGTGTGTACTAGCCCTGCTGTCTCTCTTGTGTGTACTAGCCCTGCGGTCTCTCTTGCCAGGCCAGCGGTGCAAAACAAGGTTTTAACATTGAGATGTTTTTTTTTTTACCTTGTAAAATAAATGTTACATGGAAATGAAAAGATCATAGAGGTGCTCTAGGATCTCTCCTCTCTCCTCTCTCCCTCTCTCCTGGCCTAGCTTTGTCCGAGTCCTGTTTGAAACAGCAGCGTTACGGAAGGAATGCGTTCATATACAACAGGGGTGCGTTCAAATTCGGCGAACGTTTGCGAACGTTAGCAAACTATTTTCCGTTAGCTTTGTGTTCGCCGCAAACGTTCGCTAACAGAAGCGAACAGTCTGGAGAGGTAGTTCGCCAGTAACGGAACGAGGATCATAATGGACCCAGGCTTACTGGAGATGTGCTACCATGGGGATTATTGCGTTTATGCGAACTATTTGAAACGTTCATTAAAAGCCCTTCAAATGTGACCGTTTGGAGAAAACATGTTTGCGACGAACGTTCGCCTCCGTTAGCTGAATTTGAACGCAGCCCAGGTTAAACAAATATATGACAGTAAATGGTTTTGTCTAAAGCACGTGTCTCTGTTGGTCCCTCGTGTCTGCAGGTCATCCGTTCTCCATGCTCACCACGCAGAGTCACCCCCACCAGGCCATGTCTCTGCCCCAGCTTCCGCTCAGCCGCTAGCCCCCGCCCCGCCCGACCTCCGACCTCCCACCTCAACCTCCCGTCATCCGCCTCCGCTGCCGCCGCGACCCCCGGGGCTCAAACATGACTTAACGAGGAGAGGAGACACGCCCAGCTCTTGACCCCTGACCTCGCCCGGGACAGAGAGAGGGGGAGAGAGTGAAGAGAGAGAGACTATCCTGAGACGTTTCCTACGGACAGGAGTATCTCACCTGCGACCGTCCTGTCGTTCTGGGCCTGTCCCACGCCACCTGGAGCCTGACCGTCACCTTCACCCAGACCAGGAGCCCTCTGGGCTGGACTCCCCCTCTCTGGGAGATGGGACCCAGGCAGCAGGATTACGGCCTGGTGCTTGCTGTCAGACATAAAGCGTTCGGTGGATGAAATGATCAGCTAGAGCGGGTGGTCTGGGCAGTCCGGTGGGACGAAGAGGTAAGACGCCTCCCCCCCCTCCCCCCCTCCAGGAAACACAGAGGGAAGTGGCGCTCTCACTCTGACAGTGGGCGGCTGCTTCTCATACTGAAAACACAACTGCAAAATGCACAGAACTGAAAAAAAAAAAAAACGACAAAATGGGAAGTAAGAAGATGAATTGTACATGAGAATAGATTGTGTGCCTTATCTTACTAATTGTGCCGATCAGCAAACCAGTTTCAAATAATTTCCAGGCAGCTGCAAAACAATTTGTAGATATTACAATGAGTAGAAATTAGAATTCAAAGCACGATTAAATCTGATTTAATTGTCGTAATTAAAAATAAAAAAATTTAGTTCATTTTGAAAATGTGAAAATAATGATAAGGTGGGATTTTTTACAGAAATGTGCAAATTTACAAAATGTATGAACAAATGATCTCCAACACTTGCTAGTTGCTTCCGTGGTAATTCTCACACTAAAACACATTTTGTAATTGTCAAACGTAAAAAATATGATAATCATTGCAGCGAGAGAGGTGTTAGCGAGCAGCCTACAGCGGTCAGATTCATCTTACCAACAACATAGAGAGGAAGAGAGGGAGAGAGAGGGAGAGAAGGAAGGAGAGAGGGGAGAGAGAGAGAGAGAGAAGGAAGGAGAGAGGGGAGGGAGAGAAGGAGAGAAGGAAGGAGAGGGGAGAGAGAGAGGGAGAGAAGGAAGGAGAGAGGGGAGAGAGAGAGAGAGAAAGAGATGGAGGAATGGCGTGTTCACAGGGAAACATTGCCAGTTCAAACGCAGGCAGTTACGTCACATTTACATGTAAAAAGCTTTTTTTTTCTAGTGTTGTCACTAATTTATGATTTGGGTCAGTGTGAGCAGGACGATCCTGGTCAGTGGTGATGATTTGGGTCAGAGCAGGACGATCCTGGTCAGTTGTGATTTGGGTCAGTGTGAGCAGGACGATCCCGGTCAGTGGTCATGATTTGGGTAAGAGCAGGACGATCCTGGTCAGTTGTGATTTGGGTCTGTGTGTGCAGGACGATCCTGGTCAGTTGTGATTTGGGTCAGAGCAGGACGATCCTGGTCAGTGGTGATTTGGGTCTGTGAGCAGGACGATCCTGGTCAGTGGTTCATCTGTCCATCCTGTGTGCTTCACTTAGAGGGGGAGAAAGAAGTGGTACAATGACAGACAGCGGACTAGGGGTGTATATAGATGTGTGTGTGTGTGTGTGTGAGAGAGAGAGAGAGAGAGAGAGAGGCCAGCCTGACAGGCAGGGTTGTGTGTGTGGCGTAGTGTCTTGGCTGTTCAGTGAGGACTACGGTGTGTGTGTGTGTGTGTAGTGTCCTGATCAGTGAGGACTGATGCTGTGTGTGTGTGTGTGTGTGTAGTGTCTTGGCTGATCAGTGAGGACTACGATGTGTGTGTGTGTAGCGTAGTGCTGATCAGTGAGGACTACGGTGTGTGTGTGTGTGTGTGTGTGTGTAGCGTAGTGCTGATCAGTGAGGACTACGGTGTGTGTGTGTGTGTGTGTGTGTGTGTAGCGTAGTGTCTTGGCTGATCAGTGAGGACTACGCTGCTGTGTGTGTGTGTGTGTTTGTGTGTGTGTGTAGTGTCTTGGCTGATTAGTGAGGACTACGATGTGTGTGTGTGTGTGTGTGTGTGTGTGTGTGTGTAGCGTAGTGCTGATCAGTGAGGACTACGACGCTGTGTGTGTGTGTGTGTGTGTGTGTGTGTGTGTGTGGCGTAGTGCTGATCAGTGAGGACTGATGCTGTGTGTGTGTGTGTGTGTGTGTGTGTGTGTGTGTGTGTGTGTGTGTGTGTGTGTGTGTGGCGTAGTGCTGATCAGTGAGGACTACGACGCTGTGTGTGTGTGTGTGTGTGTGTGTGTGTGTGTGTGTAGCGTCTTGGCTAGGACTACCATGCTGTGTTTACAGATGAGAGCAGACCTCGATGTCCTTGTTTGTATTTATTATTGAGACAATAGCCTGTAAGCACTTTTTCTGAAATTGTCTTGTTTTATTAAAAACAAAAATACAAACAAAAGTTTATTTGATTGACTGTGCATCATAAATGTTTTGTGTACTAAATGCAATAAAAAGAAACTTTAAAATGTGACTTTTTTTCAAAGACTGAGCATCTAAGGTCACAGTTTCTACAGAATGATCCTTTATGATCCTTTAAACCACAATATTTCCACGTTGACACATCAAGACCAACTGAATAAATTCTCTTAATGGGAGACACGGTAGGTGAAAACATCGTTTTTCAACGCCCTGGTCAAATTTGAGATTTTGTGCTAGTTTGCTTCCATAACATGTCTTCTTTCATACTAGTGGAAATAAAACATCAAAAATACGCATTTAGATGTTTATTTTACTTCATTTAGTCTGTTTGCATCTGTAGATTCTTCCTAAAATCACCAAAAGTTAGCATTTTTTCGCAACGAACCACAGCGCGGCCGTCTTTTGGATCCGCTGGTGTAATATATCGATAGAGAGATCTCTCTCTCTAGCCTGATGTTATCGCAACCAAACCTGATAGTTTCATTTGTATCAGCAACCAATCGTGGAAATACAAAGGCGGGTTTGATGCTAACCGTGAAATCTCATTGGCTGTTGTTGATTTCTGAGAACGTGATTGGTTCAGCGCGTCATGTGACACGTTTCCATTTCCTGATATCTAATCCAAACAATGCCGTCTGTAAAGCGTTCTAAACGTAATAAGCAACAATGACAACAGTGTTTGCCCGCAAGGTTGAACAGAAAACAAGAGAAACTAAATGGAAAGGTTTACATTTATGAGATATAAAGTGCCTATTCGCGCAAGTTGTCATTAGCCGGTGCTAGCATGTCCAGTGAGCAGCAGGGAGATGAGGCTAGCGTTAGCATGTCCAGTGAGCAGCAGAGAGATGTTGCGCGTTTGAATGAGCTGATAACTGGGTTGATTTGTCCTAATTGTGCAGGGACTGGTCTTAAAATTAACATAGATCCTCAGAATAGTGGGTTCTGTAGTACTTTGCTCTTAGAGTGCAGTCTTTGTGAGAAATGGCTATCGCAAAAGTGTCAACAACTAGGAATGATGTTGCATTTGATGTCAATGTGAGGATGATCCTCTTAGCGCACGAGTTAGGGTTGGGGTATGCAGCTCTCCAAAAGATTAGTAAAGTGTTAGGGATCCCAGGGCTTCATCTGAAAACGTATCAGAAACATGACAGAGAGGGTGACAGGTAGGCTATTGAAACGTGTTCCCTCTTTCTCTCTCTCTCTCTCTCTCTCTCTCTCTCTAGCCAATATCAGAAGCTTATAGCCTACATATGCACAGTAGTCTCCCTCTCTCTACCTGTGGCATTTCTACATGCATCCATAAACTGACCAAATAAACTGTTTTAATTTCAGTTGCTGAAATAGAGAGAGGTCTGGAGTCCTTGCACAGAAGCAGAGAGCAGATTAGGCAGGCATATGCAGATGTGGACCCAGAGGTAGGTAAGCTGACTGCCAATAAATGCAAAATGTTACAAAATTATTACAGTTATTGAGAATTATTACAATAATTCTCAATAACCAGCGTTCAGTGGACAACATGAAGGCGGCAATATGGGGTAGTCTGCTTCACTGATGACAACCCCATGCGCACCAGGAACATATTGTGGTTTTAGGACAGTTTTGGGGACTGCAGCTGAGTGGGATCTACAAACTAGCTGCTTAGAATAGTTTTGTAGACTGCAGCTGAGTGGGTTCTACAAACCAGCTGCCTAGAACAGTTTTGTTGATAGCTAGTGTGGTGCCATCTGAGGAGTGACTCTGCAGACCTATGACGGCGTAGCCTGATGTCTCCTATGGTGTTGCTTTTGACGATGGTTATATCACTTGTTTGTTTGGCAATCTATATTTAGCTTCTATTGGTGTTTACCCTGCATTGTTTACCACATCTTGTCCTGTGTATTTATGAATCAGCTTACTCTTCATGTTCATTCATTCATTCATGTTATCTCCATGTAAAACGCTTAAAAAAACACAAAAAGCTAGATAATCTGTTTTCTCATGCATGTCCTCGTCAAATGTGTCTATCTTTGTCCATGATCTGTTTAACAAAATAATACAAGCTTTCTAAAAGGGAATGTTCTCTTCCCTACTAACATTGTCTCGTCTCTAGTCTCGTCTTACTAACACCCCACTCGTGGGCTGTACCTTGACGTGGTGAGTGGGCTTCCAACAAACAGGTCTTACTTCTCTATACAAAATGTCTACTCCTGGACTATTCTGAATCCACAACATGCTGTGTTATTCAGTTTTCTGTTTCTATGTGTTTTCAGATGTTGTGTAATGTTGTTACTAATGATGTGATTGGATATTGTGTTTGTCAATATTGGTTTACAATGCAAATGTATGGTTTTTTACAATACAAATTTTCAAAGCCCGTTTTCTCAAAATGAGTTATTTCTCATCTTAGGGACATCAAAACCACCACTTGAGTAGCACCTACATACACCTAACTTTCCAGTTTTGTTCCAATCCATATTCTGAGAGTTTGTCCAAGGGGGATTTTTTAAATTTCATTCATAGCCTGATTTATATAACAGTTTATCCCTAAAACATGGCGAAAATTGGTCTTTTTATGACTGTTGACAGTATTTTCTGATTTCTGAAGTGAAGAAAAGAGATATCAAAAATCCCCCTTGGACAAAGTTTGAATAGGGATATGTGAACAAAATGAAACAAGAATTTTGAATCTGGCTTGAACCAGTTAAAAAAAATGGATTCCTGAAATTATGCAAATTAGCGCATATTTAGAGCATATAATGCCTAATTTGCATATTTATCCATAAGATTTCAGAAAACTTGTAATACAAAAAAGATGCTCCTTAATGTACCTAACAAACTGGGGGAGTTTGATGGTGATACCTATTAAGGATTTTTTTTTTCCTATTCACCTGGGGTGTCTCCCCTTAACATGGAGGTGGAAATATAGAGACTGAGGGATTCTGAGGGAAGGATTATCTACTGTGTGTGTGTGTGTGTGTGTGTGTGTGTGTGTGTGAGAGAGAGAGAGAGAGAGAGAGAGTGTGTGTTTCTCAGATGGTGTACAAGGGCGATGTGCTTGTGTGTGTTTGCCTAAGTCTGCATATAAGTGTGTCTTAAGTTTGTGTGCAATCTGTGTGTGAGTGTATGGAAGTCTGTGTGTGTGTGTGTGTGTGTGTGTGTGTGTGTGTCTGTGTGTTAGGGAGAGAGACTGTGTGTGTGTGTGTGTGTGTGAGGAGGAGAGACTGTGTGTGTGTGTGTGTGTGTGTGTGTGTGTGTGTGTGTGTGAGGAAGAGAGACTGTGTGTGTGTGTGTGTGTGAGAGAGACTGTGTGTGTGTGTGTGTGTGTGTGAGAGAGACTGTGTGTGTGTGTGTGTGTGTGTGAGGGAGAGAGACTGTGTGTGTGTGTGTGTTTGTGTGTGTGTGTGTGTGTGTGTGTGTGTGTGTGTGTGTGTGTGTGTGCGGGGCAGGAAGCAATCACAGGTGGATGGTAGAGCTCTTCACGGGTCAGTGTGTGCAGTAATGACTCCTGCACTGACTCCAGCGCCACCGCCAACAGGAAGTCACTGTCAGGCTGCATCATGGGACTGATCCCCTCCCAGGATCTGGTTTCAAACAAGAAGCGTTCTGTGGAGATGTAATGTCTCCCTTCCAAACACACAACACCCACTATAATATGCTTATATGATAGGACTGAAAAAAACAAACTATAAATATAAAACACGCAGGAAATGGATAGTAACCCCCCCTCCCCGCTCAAAAAAGAATTCAGAGAAGAAGAAAAAACGGTCTAGGCCTTATAGCAATGCAAATGCATTTTCTAGTTAATAGGAGACATTCTGCTGGTAGATTCCTTGTACATAACAGACTCTTCGGCAGCTACAGTAGCCTGGTTGTTATATACCTATTATATATATATATATTGTTATATACCTATTATATATATATATTGTTATATACCTACCTGCTGGGTGCTCGCAGACCGACTCAGAACAAGCCAACTGATTATATTCACATGCAGCAAAGAGCCGGGATCATTAACTAACATTAGGCTAAAGTAAACATTTCTAACTTCCTATTTTTGTGTGTGTAGATCTTTTGTCCTGTTGTGAAGTGGCATATTTCATTATCCCGACTTCCAGCACTTGTTTCATATAAATACCCTACTAATCTCATTGAAGCATAATCGATGGGGTTGATAAAAAATGTAACAAATAAATAAATAAAACGAAAACGTGGGCTATTTCACGTCTCTATTTTTTCTGTTTTTAGATCTTAATTTAAAAGAGATCATCAGAATTTAAAAGAGACGGGGAGAATAATACAGAAGAAATAACGGTCCCTTTTATCCATTTTAAAGATGTTGTGGTCCTCTGTGTCTAGTCAGCAGAACGTCCACCGATCTCGCCCGAGTCTTTCCGGCAGGTGTTCACGATCCACTCGTGCTCCTGGTCATCTGGAGGACATCAACAACAACATCCAAGTTCAGGTTTAATATTAAATAAATCAATGTAAGCAGAATACAGGTATTCTAATCTGATTGTGATTTTTTTTTTTTACTCCTATAGGGCCATAGCCAAATTTGAGGGATATAAAATAATCCTGATATGGCCAACGCGCGTGCAGTTAATAGAATAACACATTTAAATCGAGGGAGAATAATACTAGTGCATAGTCTTTAACATTCAGTCCGGGGACATTTGCTTTTGACACTGAAGCATTCAAGTGCCATTCAGGTCTAGGGGGAAATTTGTCAAATCAAGACAACAATTAGGAAAATAACTTCTCAGGGCCACTTCAGCCACCAATAAATCACCAGCCAAAAATGGACGACGATTTTAAAACGATGACTCGACTGCCAAAGCAGCGGATAATATAGTGTTTTTCATGGTTAAACAGTGAAATGAGTGTCTAATTGCGGAGCGGAGAGGTAGAGAACCCGGGCGCGCAGCTGCACGCACTTGAGCAGAACCCGCACGCGGGGCCTATTGTTGGGAGCAGGTCTCCAACCCTCCTCTGATTGTGTGTAATTGCCCGATGGCCCTAACAGGGTTCCTAACAGGGGCCCTAACAGCCTCTCCATCTCTGCTCCCTCTCTTACCTGGCTCAAGCGCTCAATTGAGATCCCAGTTGCGGCCATGCAATCCTCACCCGGGCGAACATGCAGGCCTCTACAGCAGCTGCGTGCAGGAACAATTTCCACCCTTCTTTGTGGCATTCGTTTCCCTTTCCTCTGGCAATACGACGGGTCAACTTCGAGGACATTTCTTCACTATTTTAAACTAATTAATACCTCTGCTCACGGTCTGACCGCAATTACGGTTCCCCCACGCGCGCTCGGTCCCTGTTATGATAATGAATGGATGAATTCACATTTTCATATTTTGCTGCAGCGTGACGGGTTCCAGGTTGAGATCGTTCTGCAGAGCGCAAATCCCCACTAAATTGATATTTTAATACAATTCTATTAGAGAGCAGGTGGCCCCGGCGTTTGGTGCAATCTAAAATAAATTACAATTCCGCGTTGACAAAAAGGTTATATGCTGAATGGACGCAGACTTATAATTTACTATGCGTGCACCGTTTAACAATTCAATGGGCTACTTAAAAAACTATCTATATTAATTCCTACAATTTGGCCGTATCTAAATCAAAAAAAAAATTTTTTTACTATTATATTTCAGGGACAAAAAACTAAGAATAGAAAACTATTAAAATATATAATATATAATAAAAACAACAGGCCCTACTCATCAGGTGTAGCTTTTCTGCACGACTGTATTAATGTTAATTTTATTAGCCTACAGCATAATCTGGATCACATATTAAATAACCTTTTATGGACAGACTACGTGTTGGAGATCTGATAACTATGACTGTTTTTGAGAAGTATATTTCACCCTGGATCAGGGGGGAACGCAACGGTACAGGATTTGTGTGCGGGAAGCGATAATGGCACATAGTTAAAACATGTTTATCTAAATCCTCAAAATACACTCGGAGGGAAAAGTGCTTCCTTCCAGCAGCAACCCGTTAATGAGGAGTGAGATCACCGCTAGAAAGCTGCATTATAACCTTTTGAAACACATGAAATTACACACTTTTTTTTTCTGGGGGATTTAATTGTAAATCTATGTAAATAATCCCCTGATTTGAACCAGGCTGAGATATCGCGATAGAGGGACCGGAGGGTGTTTCTAAACAGAAGGACTGATGGTATCGCGGTGGCAGAGAGAGGCCCGGGTCCTGTTTTCCTTGGCAGGGCCGCTTGTTTTGGATGTGAAGCCTTCGCCAGTGTTTCAAAGGAGCGGCTCTTCCAGCGGCAGGAAACGGCAACAAACAATATGGCAACACACAGTTGAGCCCAGCCTGGGCTCGGCTCAGCCCGGCTCAGCTCCTGGCTCTCCGCTGGCAGCCTGGCCCAGCTTGTTGCCAAGGAGAGAAACAGCAAGCAACAAGACAGCAGGAAATAGAGATTGCCTCAGATGTGGAGATGTGGTTCAGGGATGTGCAACCGTCTGTTTTCAATTTAAAACTTGACAATTATCATTTTGAATATACAGCGTGTTGCTTTATGTCTGGGGAGGAGGAGGAGGAGGAGGAGGTGTCTCGTTCGTTTTTGGCGTCAGAATGGAAGAGGAACTGATGTCCCGGCCAGGTAGGGGGCACATTAAACTAACAACACTTCCTGGCTTCCTTCATCGTGTCTTGCCTCCTCTCTCTCTCTTCCTTTTCTTCACTCCTGCTCTCTTTCTATCCTCTCCTCTCCTCTCTCTTTCTATCTTCCCCTCCTTTCCTACTGCTCTCCTCTCTCCTCCTCTCCTCTCTCTTCCTCTCCTCTCTCTTCCTCTCCTCTCTTCCTCTCCTCTCTCCTCTCCCCCCTTCCTCTCCTCTCTCTTCCTCTCCTCTCTCTTTCTATCCTCCCCTCCTTTCCTACTGCTCTCCTCTCTCCTCCACTCCTCTCTCTTCCTCTCCTCTCTCTTCCTCTCCTCTCTCTCCCTCTCCTCTCTCTTCCTCTCCTCCCCTCCTCCTCCTCTCCTCTCTCCTCTCTCTTCCTCTCCTCTCTCCTTCTCTCCTCCTCTCCTCTCTCTTTCTATCCTCCCCTCCTCTCTCCTCTCCTCTCTCTTCCTCTCTCTTCCTCTCCTCTCTCCTCCCCTCCTCCCCTCCCCTCCTCTCTCTTCCTCTCCTCTCCTCTCTCATCTCTCTTCCTCTCCTCTCTCCTCCTCCTCTCCTCTCTCTTCCTCTCTCCTCCTCCTCTCCTCTCTCCTCCCCTCCTCTCCCCTCCTCCTCTGCTCTATGAGAATGAGAGGGGAGTGGTCACCGATGTCTTCACATTACAATGCCTCCAAAATATCTTCATTGGTAATTGTGTGTGTGTGTGTGTGTGTCAGTGTGTGTGTACATGCTTGTGTGTGTGTATGTGTTCGAGTGCGTGTGTGAGAGTGAGTTTGTTTATCCCTCCTCCGTTCCCTACACTGGCTCCCAGTAGCAGCTCACCACCAGTTTAAAACTCTGGCACTAGCCTACAAGACAATGAAAGGAACAGCCCCCTCGTACCTCCAGGCCATGGTCAAACCCTACACCCCCTCTCGCCACTACGCTCTGCTACGTCGGGGCGACTGGTTGCCCCGTCACTCCGAGGCCCCTGCGGTCGATCGACGCGGTCACGGCTCTTCTCTGTCCTGGCCCCGCAGCGGTGGAACGAACTGCCCACTGACGTCAGGACAGCAGAGTCGCTGCCCATCTTTCGCCGCAGGCTCAAAACTCACCTCATCTAGAAGTGCTACCTGGATCCTCCCTCTTAAGCACCTAAAATGACTTTGCTATTCTGGCACTTTGCCTTCAGCACTAGATTATGCTCTGAGTCACTTGTTTAGAAAGGAGATGCACTTGTGAGTTCTGGTGAGTAGTAGTACATAGCTTCCTACATTAAATACAATTATTGTGGGGCGCCCCGGTAGCTCACCGGGTAAGGCGCGCACCATATGAAGGCTAGTCCTTCGCGCGGCGGACCCGGGTTCGATTCCCGGCTCCGGTCCTGTGCCGCATGTCCTCCCCTCTCTCTCTCTTTCACGTTTCCTGTCTCTCTACACTGTCCTATAACATTTAAGCTGAAAAGCCCTAAATAATATCTTTTAAAAAAAAAAATACAATTATTGTAAGTGGCTTTGGATAAAAGCGTCAGCTGAATGGTTGTAATGTGATGTCCTGTGTGGGTCAGTAGGGCAGGACACCCCCCTCTGACCGCTGACCTCACCATGCGGCCTGACCGGCCAGGCCTTCTGTATACACACACACACACACACACACACACACACCCCGAGAGGCAGGGCTGGGCCGCATCCAGGTGACCCGCCTGGCCCCCGGCCGCCATGTGAGGAGATTCCTCGCCGCTTCCTCCCCCCGTCTGCTTTGTGCCCCCGCCCCCTCCCCCCCACCTCCCGGGGCAGATCTTGGCCCGAGGCCGTGGCATTTCCTGACCCTTCCTGCCCCGTCCCCACCGCAGAGGAGCGCCCCCCCCCCTCTCCTGCCCCCCCCCCTCCGGCGAGCGCCCCCCCCTCATCCTGGAGGGAAACCCTTGGCAATAAATCCCCTCTTCACACCCATCAGGGACACACGTACCCCTCACCTCTGTGGGATGAAAATACATCCATGCAGGATACAGGAGTGTTCCTCACACACACACACACACACACACACACACACACACACACACACACACACACAGACACTGGCCTCTGTGTTCATTGGAAACACTGATGGATTTTAAATGCTGCCCTCCTGTCAACAATATGCCTGGAGCAGATGCTGCTTGGGCACTACACACACACTCTTTATCACACACACTCTCTCTCTTACACACATACCCTCTTTCACGCACACACACACACACTGTCTCGCTCTCTCTATCCCTCTCTTTCTCTTACGCACACCGTCACTCTGTTCTACATCAGCTGCCGTGTGGACAATGTCACCTCCGTCAAACGTATCCGGGTTTCTCTCAACAACAAACCCTGGATGACCAGAGATGTGCAGCTCCTGCTAAAATAACTCAATATGTCTTTCTGGTCCGGTGACAGGTATAGCTAGAGAGAGGAATCAGAGACGCCAGACCAGCCTACAGGAGGAGGGTCCAGAGTCACTTTGAGGACTCGAACCCTCGACGAGCACGGCAAGGTATCCGCCTACTACAAGAACAGCACCAATCAAAACCCCAGCGGCAGTGCCTCACTGGCAGCAGACATCAACCACTTCTTTGAGAGGACAGAGACGGCCACGCCCACTGTGCCCGCCTCTGCCTCCGCCAGCCAGTCACTCAACACCCAGACTGCTGATGTCATGCGTGCGTCCCCTAACGTCGACCCACGGAAAGCAGCAGGTCCGGATGGAGCATCAGGACGGCTTCTCAAGGACTGCGTGTCTTCAACATGTCCCTGTCACAGTGCACTGTCCCCACCTGCCTGAAATCCTCCACGATTGTACCAGTCCCGAAGCAGACAGCCATAACCTGCCTCAACGACTACAGGCCGGTGACTTTAACACCCATAGTCACAAAGTGCCTGGAGAGACTGGTCTTAAAGGACAATGCTCGTTTTTGACAACCTGGACCTTATTTACAGCATATTATAAGACGTTTCACTCACCGAGATCACTTTGGTGTAGTTCGGAGGCCTGTAGAAGAAATGTAAAATCCAGCGCGAGCCAGTATATCCATGTAATGGCGGCGGACGGGGCACTGAGAATGCAGCTTCTAAAAAATCTATTTTCTGTATGTTTTTCGGTTGTTTTCATCAATCTGTCTTGATGAATCGCTAGTTGTGCTTACATAGAGAGCATAGGCCTGTTGTGGTTTTTCACATGCCTCTGTAATATGATCTTTAGAAACGTCGTTAGACACGAAATAGCTTCCTCACTTGCTCCAGCACGCATGCGCACAGCGTGCTGGAGCAACGAGGAAGCTATTTCGTTTCGAAAGACGTTTCTAAAGATCATGGCATGTGAAAACCACAACAGTTATGCTCTATGTAAGCACAACTAGCGATTCATCAAGACAGATTGATGAAAACAAACGTTTCGCGGCAGAAAATAGATTTTTAGAAGCTGCATTCTCGGTGCCCCGACCACCGCCATTACATGGATATACTGGCTCGCGCTGGATTTTACATTTCTTCTACAGGCCTCCGAATTACACCAAAGTGATCTCGGTGAGTCAAACGTCTTATAATATGTCATAAATAAGGTCCAGGTTGTCAAAAACGAGCATTGTCCTTTAAAGCACATGAGGACATCTACACCTCCCACTGCCCTAGGAAAGCCACCAGCATCGTCAAGGACCCCACCCACCCCGGCCATCACCTGGTTAACCTCCTGCCATCAGGCAGATGCTACAGAACTAAAACACGCACCACTAGGCTGCTGAACAGTTTCTATCCCAGGGCCGTCACCACACTGAACTCTGCACCGGAAAATACGTCTTAATATACACGCTGCTACTACAGACATTTTGTGCAATATACTGTACAACCAGTGCAATATCCAAGTGCAATAACTGTCTACCTGTGTAATGTGCGATATGTAAATATTTAGCTATTTATACTGTATATAGTGTGTGCGTGTGTATATAATGGTGCGTGTGTATGCATTAGTGTACTTTTACATATTTTTCTAATTTATTATTTATCTACTTTTCTGTTTTATTATTGGAGCCCCGTTAGGTGTGAGTTTTAATTGTAAATTAAAAGCAATGTTACAATGACAATAAAGGAAATCTTGAATTTTGAATCTTAAATCGATCAGATATTTCCGTTTGTAAAACTACAGTTAAAATAGCAGGAGAGCAGCCGCATTTAAATCAAATGACTGCAGCTAGTAGACCTACAGTAGAGCTCCTCCCCCTCTCCTCCTCCCTCCTGATCAATAACAGAGCCCCAATGCGCCAGGAGATCCCCACATATCACTCCCTATCAAAACATCTGTTGTTGAGGATGTGCCTTCTGCTGTCGGTGCACACAAATGAGATTTTCATGCCGCGGATCAACACTGGGATTAATAAGATGATACTAATCTGTATTATGTTGCAATGTGTTCCACCCCGACAGGGTTTACCCAGCTACAGTACTGGGCCAGGTACGGGGGAAGCATGCAGATGGCTTTCATGGGGCCAGGCGAACACACACACACACACACACACCTGTGCAGGGCAGATCAAAGGCGACCATAAATAAACACAGTGACAGTTCGTATCATGTTCGGCGCTCTGTCTCTCGTAGCTACGTTCATTTGGACGGGTTTCCAAGTTACTCCGCGGGCCCCGGCGCCAAGAGATAACACACTGTCTGTTTCACTCTGAGACATGACTTCCCAGATGGCTGTCTATAACAATACAATACACCCTCCTTCTCCTCCTCCTCCCCCCTCCGTTCACAGAGAGACGATTAAATCCACAACCCTCGCTAATCCATGACATTGTCCGGTGATGCAAAACTAGGAGGAAAAAAAGCGAGCTGGCCGGGATGGAGGAATTCGTATCTGGAAAACTGACAGACCGCATTCCCTTCAAATCAAAGATCCGACATCGGGCACTCGCTGGGTGGAAAAATGTGTTTTGGATTTGCCTTTGAAAACAAAACGAAAATGAGTGCAGCGCAGAGGCATGCCTGGCTGAGAAGAGCGCAGATGAGTCAGCTCTGAGACAGAGCATCAGACCTGTAGTGTCTGGAATAATCTGGATAATCTGGTTGACATTACTATCTTTGTGATATCAAATAATTCCCATATGACAAGATTAGGCCTACATGTGTTAAGATAATTTAACACATGTTGAAACCCGAGTCTGCCAACACTTAGTGAGTTGGAACTAAGGTAAGCCACGGTGATTCTGTAACTGCCAGTTGAACCTGCGGAGGACCTGAAGAGGAAGAAGGCCTTTCCTTAGCTCAGAGAAACCCTGAGCCCCGGGCGGCGGCGTTTTGTCGTAGAAACTGTAGTCTCACCGCCTCCCTCAACCTTTCACACAGCTGTGCTAATCTAATTCATGACAGGATGACCTCCAGGAGGTCAACACACCTAGACGTTGTCTGCTCCAGAATAACCATCCTTTGTCCCATTGTCCCTGCAAGAATTACCGCCTTTTCTCATGTCACGTGTCTGTATTCTCGACCACTGTTGATGACGCCTGCCATTTAATATGACGTGCACAATGGGTTAGCCAATCACATCCTGGAAGCGCCATACCTGTGTATTGCTTGAATATAAGGCAGCGCAGGACCAGACTGCGGCACTTCACTTGGATGAACCACTCACGTGCGTTGTGCTGAAGTCCTTGCGCTCGTATGTTTTCTCAATAAACCAGACTTGACCTGTTTGAGCGAATCTTGGCAAATCCTCTTTGACTAGATCAGTTAAAAGTCTTCTACGGTTTCCCCTCACCTGCGTTTCGGAGGAAGTTGCCCTGATAGTCGTTGACCACGCGGGCGCCCGGCTGGTAGAAGCCGTCTCCGCAGTCGTAGCAGCCGTCGGGGACGATCCGCGGGGGGTCCAGGTCCGTCAGCTGGGACTCACCTGCAGGGGACGGCCAGACAGAGGGGTCGGGGACACAGCGGGGACACAGCGGGGACACAGCAGGTCAAACACCAAGCCCCGACCTGGCGGCCATACTGAGGAAAACACAACCACACAACAAACTAGAATCAGACTGAACGCAGAATTCATGATTCAGAACGTGAACACCCGAGAGGTTGGGTCCATCGAGCTTTATACTACACCTCTGCTTTATACTACACCTCTGCTTTATACTACACCTCTGCTTTATACTACACCTCTGCTTTATACTACACCTCTGCTTTATACTACACCTCTGCTTTATACTACACCTCTGCTTTATACTACACCTCTGCTTTATACTACACCTCTGCTTTATACTACACCTCTGCTTTATACTACACCTCTGCTTTATACTACACCTCTGCTTTATACTACACCTCTGCTTTATACTACACCTCTGCTTTATACTACACCTCTGCTTTATACTACACCTCTGCTTTATACTACACCTCTGCTTTATACTACACCTCTGCTTTATACTACACCTCTACATACCTCAGATTATATACTACACCTCTACATACCTCAGATTATATACTACACCTCTACATACCTCAGATTATCACAGCTTTATACTACACCTCTACATACCTCAGATTATCACTATACTACACCTCTACATACCTCAGATTATCACTATACTACACCTCTACATACCTCAGATTATCACTTTATACTACACCTCTACATACCTCAGATTATCACTTTATACTACACCTCTACATACCTCAGATTATCACTTTATACTACACCTCTACATACCTCAGATTATCACAGCTTTATACTACACCTCTACATACCTCAGATTATATACTACACCTCTACATACCTCAGATTATCACAGCTTTATACTACACCTCTACATACCTCAGATTATCACAGCTTTATACTACACCTCTACATACCTCAGATTATCACAGCTTTATACTACACCTCTACATACCTCAGATTATCACTTTATACTACACCTCTACATACCTCAGATTATCACTTTATACTACACCTCTACATACCTCAGACTATCACTTTATACTACACCTCTACATACCTCAGATTATCACAGCTTTAGACTACACCTCTACATACCTCAGATTATCACAGCTTTAGACTACACCTCTACATACCTCAGATTATATACTACACCTCTACATACCTCAGATTATCACAGCTTTATACTACACCTCTACATACCTCAGATTATATACTACACCTCTACATACCTCAGATTATATACTACACCTCTACATACCTCAGATTATATACTACACCTCTACATACCTCAGATTGTCACTTTATACTACACCTCTACATACCTCAGATTATCACTTTAGACTACACCTCTACATACCTCAGATTATATACTACACCTCTACATACCTCAGATTATCACAGCTTTATACTACACCTCTACATACCTCAGATTATATACTACACCTCTACATACCTCAGATTATATACTACACCTCTACATACCTCAGATTATATACTACACCTCTACATACCTCAGATTATCACTTTATACTACACCTCTACATACCTCAGATTATCACTTTATACTACACCTCTACATACCTCAGATTATCACTTTATACTACACCTCTACATACCTCAGATTATCACAGCTTTATACTACACCTCTACATACCTCAGATTATCACTTTATACTACACCTCTACATACCTCAGATTATCACAGCTTTATACTACACCTCTACATACCTCAGATTATCACTTTATACTACACCTCTACATACCTCAGATTATCACAGCTTTATACTACACCTCTACATACCTCAGATTATCACAGCTTTATACTACACCTCTACATACCTCAGATTATCACAGTGCCAGGGTCGTTTGAATTTAGCCTCCGTCACTCTTTTTTTTTTTTTAAAGATATTTTTACAGCTTTCCAGCTTTAATGGTATAGGACAGTGTAGAGAGATAGGAAATGTGGGAGAGAGAGAGGGGAGGACATGCGGCACAAGACCCGAGCCGGGAATCGAACCCGGGTCCGCCACGCGAAGGACTAGCCTTCACATGGTGTGCGCCTGACACGCCTGGTCTTCCTGTCACTCTTAACAAAAGCATTATAGAAGATCTGTAATGGTAATGGAACCTCTGCGGACAGCTTCCTGACAGAAACCTTAGAAGTAAATAAACTTTTCTATTCTATTCTTCTATTCTGAACCATTTGGAGTTCCAGACAGCACCTCTTACAGTAGGGCTGGGTATCGAGTTGAATTTCAAGAATCGATTCGATTCCGATTCACAAGGTTCAGAATCGATTATCACGATTCAATTCGATTTGATTCGATTCAATATCGATTCGGTTAGTGTACTAAAACCAGTTTTTTTTTTTATAGCTGTAACCTTAATTACATGACTGCCAAGTTATGCAACACATCAATACTAGGGCTGGGTATCGATACTGATTTACAAAAATGAATGAATGAATGAATGAATGAATCATTGAATGAATTAATGAACTATTCATACCTTAATTTATTAATTCATTCACTAAATAAAAGATCGATTTTGGGATTCATGAATCGATTCTGAATCATTTGATTCAGAATCGATTTTTTAAACCCAGCCCTATCTTACAGTGTTCTGAAAGACCTGAAAGGGGTTCCCTCTGGGGTTCCGTCTTCTCAGAGGGTGCCATACTGTTACAAATTGGTTCTATACAGAACCAGAGGTGAACGGAGGCTGACCTGCTGGTTTCATCCCGCCGAGCCTCTCCGTGTAGAACCGTCTGTCGTAACCGTCGCAGAACCCCCAGTCCTGCTCTCGGTACTCCAGGCCGTCGGAGAACGTGTACTCGCCCTGCGGAAGAACGGAGGCTGTGCGTTAAACCGCACACTCCTCTTATTCACGCACATTCGTCCCAACAGAGGGTCGGATGCGGGTCGGATGCGGATGTTCACGGAAGATGAGATGTGGACATTCAACCGGAGTGCACATCAATCAATCAATCAATCAATCAATCAATCAATCAATCAATCAATCAATCAATCAATCAATCAATCAATCAATCAATCAATCAAAGCTTTATTTGTATAGCGCATTTCATACCCAGAGGCAACACAATTACAACAATTACTCCTGTCCTGGCCTCCCTCCATTGGCTTCCCATGCAGTTTAGGATTAATTGTAAGATTCTATTGTTTGCTTATAAAGCTTTGAATGGTCTGGCTCCACCCTACATCCCTATGTTCCACGACGGTCTCTCAGGTCGGCTGACCAGTCGCTCCTCGTCGTCCCTAAATCCAGGCTAAAGCACAGGGGGGGCCGAACTTTTGCTGTCGTAGCCCCAAAACTCTGGAATGAACTGCCCCTGCCCATTAGGCTGGCCCCAACGCTTCCCGCTTAAAAACACATCTGTTCTCACTGGCGTTTTAATACTTAGTAGGCTATCAGAGTCGTTTATTTTTAATATTCTGTTTCTTGGTTTCTTTTGTCCTATTGTGTTGTTGTGTTTCTTTTGTTCCATTAGTTCCTATTGCCCTACAGTACTGTGTTTGTTGTGTGTCTTGTATTGTTTGAAATGGAAAGCACTTTGGTACAACTCTTGTTGTTTTAAATGCGCTCTATAAATAAAGTTGGATTGGATTGGATATTCTAGAAGAAGGAAGCGTCAAAGATTTAATCGATTTGCGTTCCATCTGGAACTGCTGCCGAGCTGAGAGCTGAAGAGCGGCCATATTTCCATCGGAGTGTTCCGCTGTGCTGTCACCCCCCCCCCACCCCCCCACCCCCCCAACAGGGTGACGTTTCTGATGCTCCCTCTTCAGCCAGCCCTGGTCCTGCACATGTTTAACCAGGATGTGTGAGGGGAGGTCTGGGGCTGAGCTCAGCTGGCAGGGAGTCAGGTAGCTATGGACCTGGTTGGTCATGCAGGGGCCTCCTTAGACCATCTCTAATGAACCCCAGTTGTAGTCATGATGATAATCGAACCAGGTACCATCGTGGCGGAGACTGAGACATGCATGAAGGAGTGTTTTCGGAGCATATTGACCAAAGAGGGATGTATTTTCTGAGTGGGACGTGCAGAGAGCATGTGTAGGAAAGGTAAAGATGGAAACTTAATAACTGCGACAATGTGAATGATTGCTAAAGTGGACCAGATGTAATGTCTACTATAACCAATGAGTACCACACACACACACACACACACACACACACGCACACACACACACACACACACACACACGAAAGTATGTTGCACACCTGTTTTGATATCCCTTTCTTCCAGGTTCCTTCATATTTTCTGCCATTGGGGAAATGGAGAACCCCTTTTCCGTGGAACATCCCGTCCTTCATCTCACCCACATACCTGGTCTCAGTGGGACACCTGTACTCTCCCGAGCCCTCCATTCTGGGGGACAGAGAAGATGGAGACATTTGTATTGACTGCCTCTATCGTGGTTTCTAAAATAAAATAATTATTTTCCTTTACCTGCCATTGTTGAATTCCCCAGTATAACTGCTCCCTGTGAATTCCATGTGATGTTTATATGAGACAGAGACCTGAAATGTAATGTTAGACTGGAAAACAAAACATGCAGGAGGAAGATGCAAGGAGTTTGACATCGTTACCATGGAAACATAAACGACCAGACACAAGGAGCGCAATATCTCTCGCGAGAGGACAGTGTTTCCTTTATTGGCCGGGATTTGGGGATTTTGTTGAAATAGAGCAGTTATATAACCGTTATCTACTATATATAATGATCACAACACAATATGTATCCGTTAAAGCGTATTTTTTATCCCGAATGGTTGGAAAAAACGTCCTCAGTTTCTCGTCGCGGTGTCGAGTGCGTCATTGTTGTGCGTCTGACTCGCGCATGCGCAGTAAACTGACCTTCCCTGAGCGGCCTCGTCCTGAGGAACCAGACCAGGACCTTGGATGTGTTTTAACAATTAAGTTTCTTTGATTTTGTTCCATCGAACAGAGACCGAACCATGCCCGGTTCGGTGGAGGTTCCCACTCTGCAGGAGCTGAATGTGGACGAGGTAAGAGAAGCTAAGAGACTTGCTAACTGGCTAACGGTCGCACCGGTATGGGCTAGCCAGAGTTAGCATGCTAACTGACAGCTAACGTTAGCTGTCTGAAAACAAGCTAGACATCCTCACCACGAAGTCACCTCGCTAACGTAATGCTAAATAGTTTCCTTTTAGTATAATTTAGCTTTGGCAGTTTCAAACCACCGCTAGTAGCGTTAGCACGATGCTAACCAGCTATAGAAACGTTACATCTCGAACTGATACAGTGTGTTTTTGTAAAGCAGCATAAGTTAGAGTTGTTGATCCACAGTTAGTTCATGTTATTCAGTCTGTCCTTGACTGCTGGAGCAAAGTTAATACACGTTAGCCTGACCAGCTAGCTTGTCTGTTAGTAGCCTGACCAGCTAGCCTGTCTGTTAGTAGTCTAACCAGCTAGCTTGTCTGTTAGTAGTCTAACCAGCTAGCTTGTCTGTTAGTAGTCTAACCAGCTAGCTTGTCTGTTAGTAGCCTAACCAGCTAGCTTGTCTGTTAGTAGTCTAACCAGCTAGCTTGTCTGTTAGTAGTCTAACCAGCTAGCTTGTCTGTTAGTAGTCTAACCAGCTAGCTTGTCTGTTAGTAGTCTGACCAGCTAGCTTGTCTGTTAGTAGTCTAACCAGCTAGCTTGTCTGTTAGTAGTCTAACCAGCTAGCTTGTCTGTTAGTAGCCTGACCAGCTAGCTTGTCTGTTAGTAGTCTAACCAGCTAGCTTGTCTGTTAGTAGTCTAACCAGCTAGCTTGTCTGTTAGTAGTCTAACCAGCTAGCTTGTCTGTTAGTAGTCTAACCAGCTAGCTTGTCTGTTAGTAGTCTGACCAGCTAGCTTGTCTGTTAGTAGTCTAACCAGCTAGCTTGTCTGTTAGTAGTCTAACCAGCTAGCTTGTCTGTTAGTAGTCTAACCAGCTAGCTTGTCTGTTAGTAGTCTAACCAGCTAGCTTGTCTGTTAGTAGTCTAACCAGCTAGCTTGTCTGTTAGTAGCCTGACCAGCTAGCTTGTCTGTTAGTAGTCTAACCAGCTAGCTTGTCTGTTAGTAGCCTAACCAGCTAGCTTGTCTGTTAGTAGTCTAACCAGCTAGCTTGTCTGTTAGTAGCCTGACCAGCTAGCTTGTCTGTTAGTAGTCTAACCAGCTAGCTTGTCTGTTAGTAGTCTAACCAGCTAGCTTGTCTGTTAGTAGTCTAACCAGCTAGCTTGTCTGTTAGTAGTCTAACCAGCTAGCTTGTCTGTTAGTGGTCTAACCAGCTAGCTTGTCTGTTAGTAGCCAGACCAGCTAGCTTGTCTGTTAGTAGCCTGACCAGCTAGCTTGTCTGTTAGTAGGCTAACCAGCTAGCTTGTCTGTTAGTAGCCTAACCAGCTACCTTGTCTGTTAGTAGCCTAGCCAGCTAGCTTGTCTGTTAGTAGTCTAACCAGCTAGCTTGTCTGTTAGTAGTCTAACCAGCTAGCTTGTCTGTTAGTAGTCTAACCAGCTAGCTTGTCTGTTAGTAGTCTAACCAGCTAGCTTGTCTGTTAGTAGTCTAACCAGCTAGCTTGTCTGTTAGTAGTCTAACCAGCTAGCTTGTCTGTTAGTAGTCTAACCAGCTAGCTTGTCTGTTAGTAGTCTAACCAGCTAGCTTGTCTGTTAGTAGTCTAACCAGCTAGCTTGTCTGTTAGTAGTCTGACCAGCTAGCTTGTCTGTTAGTAGCCTGACCAGCTAGCTTGTCTGTTAGTAGTCTAACCAGCTAGCTTGTCTGTTAGTAGTCTAACCAGCTAGCTTGTCTGTTAGTAGCCTGACCAGCTAGCTTGTCTGTTAGTAGTCTAACCAGCTAGCTTGTCTGTTAGTAGCCTAACCAGCTAGCTTGTCTGTTAGTAGTCTAACCAGCTAGCTTGTCTGTTAGTAGTCTAACCAGCTAGCTTGTCTGTTAGTAGTCTAACCAGCTAGCTTGTCTGTTAGTAGTCTAACCAGCTAGCTTGTCTGTTAGTAGCCTGACCAGCTAGCTTGTCTGTTAGTAGTCTAACCAGCTAGCTTGTCTGTTAGTAGTCTAATCAGCTAGCTTGTCTGTTAGTAGTCTAACCAGCTAGCTTGTCTGTTAGTAGTCTAACCAGCTAGCTTGTCTGTTAGTAGCCTGACCAGCTAGCTTGTCTGTTAGTAGTCTAACCAGCTAGCTTGTCTGTTAGTAGTCTAACCAGCTAGCTTGTCTGTTAGTAGTCTAACCAGCTAGCTTATCTGTTAGTAGTCTAACCAGCTAGCTTGTCTGTTAGTAGTCTAACCAGCTAGCTTGTCTGTTAGTAGTCTGACCTGCTAGCTTGTCTGTTAGTAGTCTAACCAGCTAGCTTGTCTGTTAGTAGTCTAACCAGCTAGCTTGTCTGTTAGTAGTCTAACCAGCTAGCTTGTCTGTTAGTAGTCTAACCAGCTAGCTTGTCTGTTAGTAGTCTAACCAGCTAACTTGTCTGTTAGTAGTCTAACCAGCTAGCTTGTCTGTTAGTAGTCTAACCAGCTAGCTTGTCTGTTAGTAGTCTGACCAGCTAGCTTGTCTGTTAGTAGTCTAACCAGCTAGCTTGTCTGTTAGTAGTCTAACCAGCTAGCTTGTCTGTTAGTAGTCTAACCAGCTAGCTTGTCTGTTAGTAGTCTAACCAGCTAGCTTGTCTGTTAGTAGTCTAACCAGCTAGCTTGTCTGTTAGTAGTCTAACCAGCTAGCTTGTCTGTTAGTAGTCTAACCAGCTAGCTTGTCTGTTAGTAGTCTGACCAGCTAGCTTGTCTGTTAGTAGTCTAACCAGCTAGCTTGTCTGTTAGTAGTCTAACCAGCTAGCTTGTCTGTTAGTAGTCTAACCAGCTAGCTTGTCTGTTAGTAGTCTAACCAGCTAGCTTGTCTGTTAGTAGTCTAACCAGCTAGCTTGTCTGTTAGTGGTCTAACCAGCTAGCTTGTCTGTTAGTAGTCTAACCAGCTAGCTTGTCTGTTAGTAGTCTAACCAGCTAGCTTGTCTGTTAGTAGTCTAACCAGCTAGCTTGTCTGTTAGTAGTCTGACCAGCTAGCTTGTCTGTTAGTAGCCTGACCAGCTAGCTTGTCTGTTAGTAGTCTGACCAGCTAGCTTGTCTGTTAGTAGTCTGACCAGCTAGCTTGTCTGTTAGTAGCCTGATCAGCTAGCTTGTCTGTTAGTAGTCTAACCAGCTAGCTTGTCTGTTAGTAGCCTAACCAGCTAGCTTGTCTGTTAGTAGTCTAACCAGCTAGCTTGTCTGTTAGTAGTCTAACCAGCTAGCTTGTCTGTTAGTAGTCTAACCAGCTAGCTTGTCTGTTAGTAGCCTGACCAGCTAGCTTGTCTGTTAGTAGTCTAACCAGCTAGCTTGTCTGTTAGTAGTCTAATCAGCTAGCTTGTCTGTTAGTAGTCTAACCAGCTAGCTTGTCTGTTAGTAGTCTAACCAGCTAGCTTGTCTGTTAGTAGTCTAACCAGCTAGCTTGTCTGTTAGTAGCCTGACCAGCTAGCTTGTCTGTTAGTAGTCTAACCAGCTAGCTTGTCTGTTAGTAGTCTAACCAGCTAGCTTGTCTGTTAGTAGTCTAACCAGCTAGCTTGTCTGTTAGTAGTCTAACCAGCTAGCTTGTCTGTTAGTAGTCTAACCAGCTAGCTTGTGTGTTAGTAGTCTAACCAGCTAGCTTGTCTGTTAGTAGTCTAACCAGCTAGCTTGTCTGTTAGTAGTCTGACCAGCTAGCTTGTCTGTTAGTAGCCTGACCAGCTAGCTTGTCTGTTAGTAGTCTAACCAGCTAGCTTGTCTGTTAGTAGTCTGACCAGCTAGCTTGTCTGTTAGTAGTCTAACCAGCTAGCTTGTCTGTTAGTAGTCTAACCAGCTAGCTTGTCTGTTAGTAGCCTAACCAGCTAGCTTGTCTGTTAGTAGTCTAACCAGCTAGCTTGTCTGTTAGTAGTCTAACCAGCTAGCTTGTCTGTTAGTAGTCTAACCAGCTAGCTTGTCTGTTAGTAGTCTAACCAGCTAGCTTGTCTGTTAGTAGTCTGACCAGCTAGCTTGTCTGTTAGTAGTCTAACCAGCTAGCTTGTCTGTTAGTAGTCTAACCAGCTAGCTTGTCTGTTAGTAGCCTAACCAGCTAGCTTGTCTGTTAGTAGTCTAACCAGCTAGCTTGTCTGTTAGTAGTCTAACCAGCTAGCTTGTCTGTTAGTAGTCTAACCAGCTAGCTTGTCTGTTAGTAGTCTAACCAGCTAGCTTGTCTGTTAGTAGTCTAACCAGCTAGCTTGTCTGTTAGTAGCCTGACCAGCTAGCTTGTCTGTTAGTAGTCTAACCAGCTAGCTTGTCTGTTAGTAGTCTAACCAGCTAGCTTGTCTGTTAGTAGTCTAACCAGCTAGCTTGTCTGTTAGTAGTCTAACCAGCTAGCTTGTCTGTTAGTAGCCTGACCAGCTAGCTTGTCTGTTAGTAGTCTAACCAGCTAGCTTGTCTGTTAGTAGTCTAACCAGCTAGCTTGTCTGTTAGTAGTCTAACCAGCTAGCTTGTCTGTTAGTAGCCCAACCAGCTAGCTTGTCTGTTAGTAGTCTAACCAGCTAGCTTGTCTGTTAGTAGCCTAACCAGCTAGCTTGTCTGTTAGTAGTCTAACCAGCTAGCTTGTCTGTTAGTAGTCTAACCAGCTAGCTTGTCTGTTAGTAGCCTGACCAGCTAGCTTGTCTGTTAGTAGTCTAACCAGCTAGCTTGTCTGTTAGTAGCCTGACCAGCTAGCTTGTCTGTTAGTAGTCTAACCAGCTAGCTTGTCTGTTAGTAGCCTAACCAGCTAGCTTGTCTGTTAGTAGTCTAACCAGCTAGCTTGTCTGTTAGTAGTCTGACCAGCTAGCTTGTCTGTTAGTAGTCTGACCAGCTAGCTTGTCTGTTAGTAGCCTGACCAGCTAGCTTGTCTGTTAGTAGCCTGACCAGCTAGCTTGTCTGTTAGTAGCCTAACCAGCTAGCTTGTCTGTTAGTAGCATGACCAGCTAGCTTGTCTGTTAGTAGTCTAACCAGCTAGCTTGTCTGTTAGTAGCCTGACCAGCTAGCTTGTCTGTTAGTAGTCTAACCAGCTAGCTTGTCTGTTAGTAGTCTAACCAGCTAGCTTGTCTGTTAGTAGTCTAACCAGCTAGCTTGTCTGTTAGTAGCCTGACCAGCTAGCTTGTCTGTTAGTAGTCTAACCAGCTAGCTTGTCTGTTAGTAGCCTAACCAGCTAGCTTGTCTGTTAGTAGTCTAACCAGCTAGCTTGTCTGTTAGTAGTCTAACCAGCTAGCTTGTCTGTTAGTAGTCTAACCAGCTAGCTTGTCTGTTAGTAGCCTGACCAGCTAGCTTGTCTGTTAGTGGTCTAACCAGCTAGCTTGTCTGTTAGTAGTCTAACCAGCTAGCTTGTCTGTTAGTAGTCTAACCAGCTAGCTTGTCTGTTAGTAGTCTAACCAGCTAGCTTGTCTGTTAGTTGTCTAACCAGCTAGCTTGTCTGTTAGTAGTCTAACCAGCTAGCTTGTCTGTTAGTAGCCTGACCAGCTAGCTTGTCTGTTAGTAGTCTAACCAGCTAGCTTGTCTGTTAGTAGTCTAACCAGCTAGCTTGTCTGTTAGTAGTCTAACCAGCTAGCTTGTCTGTTAGTAGTCTAACCAGCTAGCTTGTCTGTTAGTAGTCTAACCAGCTAGCTTGTCTGTTAGTAGTCTAACCAGCTAGCTTGTCTGTTAGTAGTCTAACCAGCTAGCTTGTCTGTTAGTAGTCTAACCAGCTAGCTTGTCTGTTAGTAGTCTAACCAGCTAGCTTGTCTGTTAGTAGTCTAACCAGCTAGCTTGTCTGTTAGTAGTCTAACCAGCTAGCTTGTCTGTTAGTAGCCTGACCAGCTAGCTTGTCTGTTAGTAGTCTAACCAGCTAGCTTGTCTGTTAGTAGTCTAACCAGCTAGCTTGTCTGTTAGTAGTCTAACCAGCTAGCTTGTCTGTTAGTAGTCTAACCAGCTAGCTTGTCTGTTAGTAGTCTAACCAGCTAGCTTGTCTGTTAGTAGTCTAACTAGGTTATGAGGGTCATTAAGGACTGAACATGTTGTGGAAGAAAATGAATAGCGACACGCTATTCATAAATAGCAGACCAGACCACAACAGACTAGACCAGACAACAACAGACTAGACCAGACTAGACCAGACCACGCCAGACTAGACCAGACCACAACAGACTAGACCAGACCACGCCAGACTAGACCAGACCAGACCACAACAGACTAGACCAGACCACAACAGACTAGACCACACCACAACAGACTAGTCCAGACCACAACAGACTAGTCCAGACCACAACAGACTAGACCAGACAACAACAGACTAGACCAGACAACAACAGACTAGACCAGACCACAACAGACTAGACCACACCACAACAGACTAGACCACACCACAACAGACTAGACCAGACAACAACAGACTAGACCAGACCACGCCAGACTAGACCAGACCACGCCAGACTAGTCCAGACCACGCCAGACTAGACCAGACCACGCCAGACTAGTCCAGACCACAACAGACTAGACCAGACTAGACCAGACCACGCCAGACTAGTCCAGACCACGCCAGACTAGACCAGACCACGCCAGACTAGTCCAGACCACAACAGACTAGACCAGACTAGACCAGACCACAACAGACTAGACCAGACCACAACAGACTAGTCCAGACCACACCAGACTAGACCAGACCAGACCATGATTTAGACTATATAAAAGGGAGATAGCGTTCTTAGCTCCATGGTCATGATGATATCAAAAATGAGACCTGATAGAATAGCTAGCTAACATATCTGAATGCCTTGTTTATAATAATGCTAGCTACATATCCTTGCATGTCTCTCGTGTCCCCTGTGCAGATCAACGTGTCGTCTGCGGTGCTGAAGGCTGCTGCCCATCACTATGGCTCCCAGTGTGACAAGCCCAACAAGGAGTTCATGCTCTGTCGCTGGGAAGAGAAGGACCCGAGGAAGTGTCTGGAGGAAGGGAGGAAAGTGAACGAGTGTGCACTCAACTTCTTCAGGTAGGCTGTCTTAGAAGTGTGTGTACTACTACCAAAAAAGTTTGGTTAATAGTTAATGGGAAGATTTGCTATCCATGCAGATTCCCAATGCTCAACGAGGATGTAAGTTGGGATATAGATTTGTATGTATGGTGGTAGGTATGTATCTCCAGTTATATAACAGTTGTTCTGTGTAACAGGTGTCAGTGTCTTGCTTGTCACTATCGCTTCCACCATGGTTTGCCCCATGCTGGGCTTGATCTTGGGTCATCTGACATAAAAACATAACAACCTCTCAACAGTTTTAGCCAGCGGAAAGCTAGCAGTTCGATGGCACGGGGGGGCATTTATACGGTTACAACTGCCGGGGCTATAGCCTCTGTTTTGGAACGAGACTTGCTCACATTCTCAGTGTTCTGGGTGTATGTTAACTACGTCCGTGTCTCTGCGTTTGAGTTTAACTCAGTTAAACTCAGTTAAACTCTGCTACATGTTCAGCACTGTTATCATGGCATTTCCCTGTCAGACATTTTGATTGATAATCTTCCCGCGAGTGTTTGTTTTGGTCTAACGAGGCCCTCTAGCAGAGTGTTTTGACGTTGCCTGTATGCCGCAGTGACTAGGTCAATGTTTAGGTTCAACTGAAAGCACATGTTTTCATGTCCATTTCCTTTACTGACCAATAGAAGCAAGCGTGGCGGTCCAGGGGGAGCGGCCAGAGTGCTAACCAGCTACCGGCTGCTCTGTCTGTCTGTCTGTATGCCTGTCTGTCGGTACTCCTGTCTGTCTGTCTGTCTTTACGTCTAGCTGTCTGTATGCCTGTCTGTCTTTTTGTAAGCCTGTCTGTACGCCTGTCTGTCTGTCTGTCTTTACGTCTAGCTTTCTGTATGCCTGTCTGTCTTTTTGTAAGCCTGTCTGTATGCCTGTCTGTCTGTATGTCTTTGTTTGCCTATGTGTTTCTCTCTCTGTGTTTGTCTGCCTGTCTGTCGTTCTGCCATCCGACAAGCTTATATGAGAATATAACAGACCAAGCAATACTAGACCAGACCAAGCAATACCAGACTAGACCAGACCAAGCAATACCAGACTAGACCAGACCAAGCAATACCAGACTAGACCAGACCAAGCAATACCAGACTAGACCAGACCAAGCAATACCAGACTAGACCAGACCAAGCAATACCAGACTAGACCAGACCAAGCAATACCAGACTAGACCAGACCAAGCAATACCAGACTAGACCAGACCAAGCAATACCAGACTAGACCAGACCAAGCAATACCAGACCACGCCAGACCAAGCAATACCAGACCACGCCAGACTAGACCAGACCACAACAGACCAGACCACACCACAACAGGCTGGGGGCCTTTTTCAATACCAAGTACGCCCAAGTTGGGACTTGCGTTCTTGCTAGTCCGGACTTGGGAAGTTCTCATCAGAGTATGAACTCCCGAGAACTGGAGGACGCAAGTTAAGTCATTCAGCAGTTGGAACAGCAGCGTCCTTGATGACATCACATTCTCAACTGTTTTGTGTGGACACCGGCAGCCGCCATTGCTAGGATTTTGAAAAGCGTTTTAAACTGTTTTAAAGTAAATATCTTTACGTTTTCATTGTTTTTCATGCGGATAATTACCACAATCGAAACCAATTATGTGGCGATTTTATCCAAATAACCTCTGTTTCTACTAGTTTCGATAGATTATTTAGAGGCATTTTCAATGATGTTGCCCTAACAACCGTTAGCACAGCCGCTTGATGCTAAATGAATTCTGGGATATCTGTCTGTCTCAAGTCCACACAAGTCTGCTCCGATGCATCCTCCATAAAGTGGGCGGAGCAAGAACACATCCTGGCATTTGATGCGGACTTTGGACTTGCGTACTTTTGAATTGGAACAGTACTTGGGCTCCGACTGATGACGTTTCACAAGTTCACAAGGACGCAAGTACGGACAAGTACGCATATTGGAAAAGGGCCTGGGTTAGGCTAGATCCAAGTAGGCCACACTAGGCGATGCCAGATCAGGCCCCTGAGGCGAGACCAGACTGCACCAGGCCAGGGAAGGGCTGCTTTCCATAGGCTAGGCCCCACCCAGGCACGCCCACCAATAACAACACAAGTGCACCTCCAGAAGGAACAGACACTCGGCCCAGCCCAGCCCAGATGTAAACACAGGAGCTGCAGAGCATGGTAAAGCATCTCATTATTCTAATGGGCCAGTAGTTGAGTAAACTGGTAATTATCCCTGGTTGTTTGGGCTTGGGGGATCCCTGAAGGGCTAGTTCAAATGACTAATTAGCACTCTGGTTTTACTTATGGATGCACACACATGGTAGTCTTTGGACTCGGTGAGTGTTGAATTGCTTTGATTCTCAGGTTCTGAGTCCCGTCTTACGCAAGGTCTTTGTACCTTGTCTTGTCTTGAGACACTCGCAAGCAAGCAGTCTGCCCACACAGCAGGTACATGGATTGATATTTGTTTTTTTCTCGCTTTCTCTACCTCTCTCTCTCTGTCTCCCTCTCTCTCTCCCTCTCTCTTTCTCTCCCTCCCTCTCTCTCTCTCTCTCTCTTTCTCTCCCTCCCTCTCTCTCTTTCTCTCCCTCCCTCTCTCTCTCTCTCTCTTTCTCTCCCTCCCTCTCTCTCTCTCTCTCTCTCTCTCTCTCTTTCTCTCCCTCCCTCTCTCTCTCTCTCTCTCCCTCTCTCTCTCTCTCTCTCCCTCCCTCTCTCTCTGTCTCTCTCTCTCTCTCTCTCCCTCCCTCTCTCCCTCCCCCTCTCTCTCTCTCTCTCCGTGGTGTCGCAGGCAGATCAAGGGCAGCTGTGCGGAGTCCTTCACCGAGTACTGGACCTGCCTGGACTACTCCAACCTGACGGAGCTGCGCTGGTGTCGCCAGAAGCAGGAGGCCTTCGACAGCTGCGTCCTGGACAAGCTGGGCTGGGAGCGACCCGACCTGGGAGAGCTGTCCAAGGTGAGCGGCAGGGGGGGGCAACCTGGGACGGGAAGGCCCGTCGAATCAAATCAAACTTTATTCGTCCTCTTGAGCTCGGCCACGGCGGGATTGTTGTCGTTAGTATTTCACCAGCTTTTGAGCACGAAGGTCAGCGGGTGAAAGACGATCTTGCTTCGGACTTGGAACGGAGGTCGGGATAAACGTGTCTGTTGGAACGATGTATTTATTGTGAGGCTAAGGAGGCCAGTCTGGGGTCTGGTGTCCTCACACTAGGTCACCCCTCCCTCCGCAGAGGTTGAGAGGCTGTGACAGCACTCCTCTTTGAAACGTTAAAACGGCGTTAAGCTCGTTGTTGACACAGACGTTTCATTGTACCTGTGTGAGTCGTGTCCTACGAGCGGAAACATCGCCCTGTGTTGAGTGTGGTCACCTGCTTGCTCCTGCTCCTAGTCTGCATCCCCATCTCACTGCCAATCCTCTCCCGTCTCCAAGGTGACCAAGGTGGCAACCTCGCGACCCCTCCCCGAGAACCCGTACCACTCGCGGCCGAGGCCGGAGCCCAACGCCGCCATCGAGGGCCCGCTGCAGCCCTCCAAACACGGCAGCAGGCTCTTCTTCTGGAACTGGTGAGGGAGGCGTCAGAACCACGCCCCCTTGGGTCCTCCGGCCACGCCCACTCTCCTCCCACCAGCTCTGGGCAGGAAGTGAGGCCGGACGCGCCCATATAAGGCATACACACAGTTCTCCTATCGCCTATGTAAATTAAATGAGTGAACGGAGGCAACTTCCTGTTCTGTTATTGTTGTTGTGAAATAAAACAGATTTAATTTACATTTCTGTGTAAATCTTCTTTCAGTTGGATAAAAGGTTCACGTTTTTAACTGTTTCCCGTGATCAAGATCAAAGGATTCAAGGATCTTTATTAAGTATCTTTCTTTGTCATGTACAAGATACCGATACTATGATGAGGTGCTCAGAGAACCTTCTGGAAGGTGTCATTCATCAAACTGAGACGATGCTACCCTCTTAAAGCCTTGAGTTCTAGCTATACATGTCTTAAAGCCTTGGGTTCTAGTTTTACATGTCTTGGGTTCTAGTTATATATGTCTTAAAGCCTTGGGTTCGAGTTATACATGTCTTCAAGCCTTGGGTTCTAGTTATACATGTCTTAAAGCCTTGGGTTCTAGTCATACATGTCTTCAAGCCTTGGGTTCTAGTTATACATGTCTTAAAGCCTTGGGTTCTAGTCATACATGTCTTCAAGCCTTGGGTTCTAGTTATACATGTCTTGGGTTCTAGTTATACATGTCTTCAAGCCTTGGGTTCTAGTTATACATGTCTTGGGTTCTAGTTATACATGTCTTAAAGCCTTGGGTTCTAGTCATACATGTCTTAAAGTTTTGGGTTCTAGTTATACATGTCTTAAAGCCTTGGGTTCTAGTTATACATGTCTTAAAGCCTTGGGTTCTAGTTATACATGTCTTAAAGCCTTGGGTTCTAGTCATACATGTCTTAAAGCCTTGGGTTCTAGTTATACATGTCTTAAAGCCTTGAGTTCTAGTCATACATGTCTTAAAGCCTTGGGTTCTAGTCATACATGTCTTAAAGCCTTGGGTTCTAGTCATACATGTCTTAAAGTCTTGGGTTCTAGTCATACATGTCTTAAAGCCTTGGGTTCTAGTTATACATGTCTTAAAGCCTTGGGTTCTAGTTATACATGTCTTAAAGCCTTGGGTTCTAGTCATACATGTCTTAAAGCCTTGGGTTCTAGTTATACATGTCTTAAAGCCTTGGGATCTAGTTCTATCTGTTGCGTGGTCTCTGCTTCTCTCTCTGCTGACGTCCTCGGGGGCGATCTAGGGGAGAGCATCTGCAGGACAGAGCTGGACACACTGACCACAGAGGAGCCAGTGGGACAGAGGAAGGTTGTGCCAAGGTCCACATACGCACAAACATTCACTCACTGACCGGCAGGACTCTAGCCAGTCAGGGTCGGTTCCACTGGCTCAAAGAACACAGGACACAAACACTCACACAGACACACAGATGGCCTCTTTAATGTTGGTGATCAGAAAAACTTTACTTATTGTAGTTTATAGGCGTTGTTCTGGGTGTGTGTTTGTGCGTGTGTTACCGTAGTAACCTTCAAACCTGAACCCCAGCCGAAGGTGGCGGAACAGGAAGTGGGTTTAACCAGGGCAGGGTTTGTTGTGGTTCGACTCCATGCTCCCAGCATGCACCAGGGCAGCTCGGTCTTTAACCTACAATATGAGCTGGGTTCCTCCGCGGAGCGACGAGGCTGACATCTTTCCCAGACCGAGAGACGGCGCTACGGACCGGGAGGGGGGGGGGGGGGTTTAGATCATGTCCAGAGACGAGGGTCCGAGCCCCAGACGCCGAGTCACATGACCATGCTGATACAGGGCAGACGTTAAAGTACAGTAGGATCCCCACATTCTGAAGTCACTCTGTGAAAACGTCCCAGGCTGTTTGTGTGTTTGTTGGTTTTGGCCGTTCTGTTTTGCTCGTCAGTCTCGGTTGAGGTCGGGGGTCGGGGGTCGGGGGTCAGTCTGTTCTGGAGGGGTTTTTCTCACAGACGTCCATCATGTCCTCTGGTCCTCTGTGGTCAAGCAGAGCCTTAGCAGCTCGTACTGTGAGGTCAGTCGGACAGCCCCGGAGGGTTGAGGCTACTGTTAGACTAGCGTCCGTGAACATCAGGATGGGTCCGAGTAGGAGGGGAGCAACGACTCGAAGAGGAAGTGACTTGATAGAGGTGTGCCTGACCTTGGGGGGGGGGGGGGGGGGCGGGGGGGTTAAGAGGGCCTGGAGAGGAGGGCAGAACGGGAGATAGGAGGAAGGGAGGGAGGGGAGAGGGCGAGGAAGGGGGAGGAGAGGAGATAGGGGGGGTGGGAGGTCTTGGAAGACAGGGTGAATCACAGCGGCTCCAATCTGGATAGAGAGGTGAGGGGGAAAAGGGGTTGGAAGGTGTGTGTGTGTGTGTGTGTGTGTGGTGTGTGTGTGTGGGGGGGCTCGTGGCAGACCCGGCTCCGAGCGCCTCTCAGGAAGGAGGGGGGGTCAGCTCCGAGCCCCTCTGCAGGAAACCGGGCCAGAAACACAAACCCTGGACCTCCACGCTGACCGCTACCACACTCAAACAAACCACCTCGTTCACCCCCCCCAACTGTCAATACGGCCATTGTTCAAACCGTACGCGCTGACACAATCAAATAAATACCGGAAGCGACGATGGGTAACGGCGTAGTCGTATCGTCCGTGTCATCGGGTCGTCCGCGTCGGAGGCGAGAGGGTGGAATTCTGGGAGGCGTGGGGGAGGGGCCGAAGTCGGCTGCTTTTGTCTCGCGAGGCGTGTTTGTTGTTTGAGCGTGGCTCCAGGTGAATATTTGTCTAAAGGGTAATACTGTACATCACCGCTCGCTCAATATCCAGTCTTCAAGGTCAAAGTCAAGGTCATGTCGTCTCACGAGGAAGACACGTCACACAGCCAGACATGGAACAAGCAGTGACAGAAGTATTCGACAGGTTAAACCAGCATCCATCTACAATCCATTCATGTTTTTCTAGGGAATCATAGTGTTGTTGGAAGATTGGTGCCCCGATGCCATTAGCAGCCCTGTTATGAGGGTACTGGCCGTTTGATTTGTTTACATCAGACGTTCCCGTCCTGGGCTGGGCCCTCTGATGTGTGTGCGGTGCTGAGTGCTGCTTTCATGTCCTCTCTCGTGTGGTTCTGGGGGCTTTGAACTGGAACCCAGACCCCCAGACAGACACACACTCATGGAGAGTTGGTCATGCTACAGGTTTAGACGATGGGCCCCTCTAGTCACCCTCCACCCCTCAGCCATAGAAAGCACTGGTACCATTATAGACCTTCAATGATCTCGCCTTCCTCCCTCTCTCTCTCTCTGTTTCTCTCTCTGTCTCTCTCTGTCTCTCTCTCTCTCTGTCTCTCTCTCTGTCTCTCTCTGTCTCTCGCTCTCTACCACCATTCTCTCTCTTCCCACCCCACTACCCCACACAACCACCCACCCATACCACCCCTCAAACCACACTACCCCACACAACTACCCTACCACCCCAAAGAGCCCCCTCTACCCCTCACACAACATTACCCCATATAACTACCCTACCACCCCTCAAACCACACTACCCCACACAACCACCCACCCATACCACCCCCTCAAACAACACTACCCCACACAACCACCCCACCACCCCTCAAACCACCCTCTACCCCAAACAACTACCCTACCACCCCACAGAGCCACCCATACCACCCCTCAAACAACACTACCCCACACAGCCACCCTCCACCCCTCAAACAACATTACCACATATAACTACCCTACCACCCCTCAAACCACAATCTACCCCACACAACTACCCAACCACCCCTCAAACCACACTACCCCCACACAACTACCCTACCACCCCTCAAACCATAATCTACCCCACACAACTACCCAACCCACCCCTCAAACCACACTACCCCAT
>NC_140263.1:2454651-2472151 GCF_949987555.1 Borostomias antarcticus | reverse complement strand
ACAGGTGAGGAGGAGGGTAGTAGGTATTACAGGTGAGGAGGGTAGTAGGTATTACAGGTGAGGAGGAGGGTAGTAGGTATTACAGGTGAGGAGGAGGGTAGTAGGTATTACAGGTGAGGAGGTCAGTAGGTATTACAGGTGAGGAGGAGGTCAGTAGGTATTACAGGTGAGGAGGGCAGTAGGTATTACAGGTGAGGAGGAGGGCAGGAGGTATTACAGGTGAGGAGGAGGGCAGGAGGTATTACAGGTGAGGAGGAGGTCAGTAGGTATTACAGGTGAGGAGGAGGGCAGTAGGTATTACAGGTGAGGAGGTCAGTAGGTATTACAGGTGAGGAGGAGGTCAGGAGGTATTACAGGTGAGGAGGAGGTCAGTAGGTATTACAGGTGAGGAGGAGGTCAGTAGGTATTACAGGTGAGGAGGAGGGCAGTAGGTATTAAAGGTGAGGAGGAGGGCAGGAGGTATTACAGGTGAGGAGGAGGAGGTCAGTAGGTATTACAGGTGAGGAGGAGGTCAGTAG
Source organism: Borostomias antarcticus (assembly GCF_949987555.1). Classification (NCBI taxonomy): domain Eukaryota; kingdom Metazoa; phylum Chordata; class Actinopteri; order Stomiiformes; family Stomiidae; genus Borostomias; species Borostomias antarcticus. The sequence goes on along the minus strand of NC_140263.1, from coordinate 2,471,633 downwards.
GTATTACAGGTGAGGAGGAGGGCAGGAGGTATTACAGGTGAGGAGGAGGAGGGCAGTAGGTATTACAGGTGAGGAGGAGGAGGGCAGGAGGTATTACAGGTGAGGAGGAGGGCAGGAGGTATTACAGGTGAGGAGGAGAGCAGTAGGTATTACAGGTGAGGAGGAGGGCAGGAGGTATTACAGGTGAGGAGGAGGGCAGGAGGTATTACAGGTGAGGAGGAGGTCAGTAGGTATTACAGGTGAGGAGGAGGAGGGCAGTAGGTATTACAGGTGAGGAGGAGGGCAGTAGGTATTACAGGTGAGGAGGGCAGTAGGTATTACAGGTGAGGAGGAGGAGGGCAGTAGGTATTACAGGTGAGGAGGAGGGTAGTAGGTATTACAGGTGAGGAGGAGGTCAGTAGGTATTACAGGTGAGGAGGAGGTCAGTAGGTATTACAGGTGAGGAGGAGGGCAGTAGGTATTACAGGTGAGGAGGAGGGCAGTAGGTATTACAGGTGAGGAGGAGGGCAGGAGGTATTACAGGTGAGGAGGAGGAGGGTAGTAGGTATTACAGGTGAGGAGGAGGGCAGTAGGTATTACAGGTGAGGAGGAGGAGGTCAGTAGGTATTACAGGTGAGGAGGAGGGCAGGAGGTATTACAGGTGAGGAGGAGGGCAGTAGGTATTACAGGTGAGGAGGAGGGCAGGAGGTATTACAGGTGAGGAGGAGGGCAGTAGGTATTACAGGTGAGGAGGAGGGCAGTAGGTATTACAGGTGAGGAGGAGGGCAGGAGGTATTACAGGTGAGGAGGAGGAGGGTAGTAGGTATTACAGGTGAGGAGGAGGGCAGTAGGTATTACAGGTGAGGAGGAGGAGGTCAGTAGGTATTACAGGTACATTGTAGGTGTGTAATGTCATCAAGGCACCTGGTAGTTTGCCTGTCACGGGATGTGTGGAGGTAAATCAGTTCTCAATAACGAGAATATTGCAGTGAGAGCTAAAGAAAACAGAACATTTCACATTTGAGAGGCTGGAATCAAAGATTTAAGAGGAAAAACTAAAAACAAATGTCTCCAAATGATTAATAAATTATCAAAATAGTTGAGTTCATAGTTGGCAAGACATCAATTAATCCACTAACATGGCACATCATTATTAGTTTTTTGTAGAATGTATTTTTTGTATTTTAATTACATAAATATGTAATTATAATTAATTAAATTTTTCAGAGTAATATTTTGTATTTATAATTAATTACAGTATTTGTAATTTGTAATTAATTACATTTTTATGTATTTATGCTCATCTCTGGCCGTGGGTCATGTGATCCACATTTACAAATCCACAGCAAGCTTCTTTTTAAAATGAGCATATTTTGCTCCTCATGCACGTTGGCGTTAGCACAAGCTCTTATTCACTTGTTTAGAAAGGGTTCTGGTGAGTAGTAGAACACTGACTACCTACTATATGTTAAATGCAAATATTGTAATTTGCTTCGGATAAAAGCATCTGCTAAATGACTGTAATGTAATGTAATGTAAAATCCTGACCTGGAATAAGTGTTGTGTGATGTCAGCTAGGTGCGAGCGCCACTCTCCACTGAGGGAAGGAGCTGTGAACCATCTACAACAGTATCTCACCTCCAGACTGTGAAGCGTTCACCTCCCCGGTCCCCCCTCCCTGCCCCAGCCTCCCTGCCCCGGCCCCCCTGCTCCAGCCCTCCTGCCCCAGCCTCCCTGCCCTGGCCTCCCTGCTCCAGCCCTCCTGCCCCAGCCTCCCTGCCCCGGCCTCCCTGCCCCATGCCTCAGATTACATTTATAATCACTCTAGCATGCATGCCTCAGATTAGATTTATAATCGCTCTAGCATGCCTCAGATTAGATTTATAATCGCTCTAGCATGCCTCAGATTAGATTTATAATCGCTCTAGCATGCATGCCTCAGATTAGATTTATAATCGCTCTAGCATGCCTCAGATTAGATTTATAATCACTCTAGCATGCATGCCTCAGATTAGATTTATAATCGCTCTAGCATGCATGCCTCAGATTAGATTTATAATCGCTCTAGCATGCCTCAGATTAGATTTATAATCGCTCTAGCATGCCTCAGATTAGATTTATAATCGCTCTAGCATGCATGCCTCAGATTAGATTTATAATCGCTCTAGCATGCCTCAGATTCGATTTATAATCGCTCTAGCATGCCTCAGATTAGATTTATAATCGCTCTAGCATGCATGCCTCAGATTAGATTTATAATCCCTCTAGCATGCCTCAGATTAGATTTATAATCGCTCTAGCATGCCTCAGATTAGATTTATAATCGCTCTAGCATGCCTCAGATTAGATTTATAATCCCTCTAGCATGCATGCCTCAGATTAGATTTATAATCGCTCTAGCATGCCTCAGATTAGATTTATAATCGCTCTAGCATGCATGCCTCAGATTAGATTTATAATCCCTCTAGCATGCATGCCTCAGATTAGATTTATAATCCCTCTAGCATGCATGCCTCAGATTAGATTTATAATCCCTCTAGCATGCATGCCTCAGATTAGATTTATAATCGCTCTAGCATGCCTCAGATTAGATTTATAATCGCTCTAGCATGCCTCAGATTAGATTTATAATCGCTCTAGCATGCCTCAGATTAGATTTATAATCACTCTAGCATGCATGCCTCAGATTACATTTATAATCACTCTAGCATGCATGCCTCAGATTACATTTATAATCACTCTAGCATGCATGCCTCAGATTAGATTTATAATCACTCTAGCATGCATGCCTCAGATTAGATTTATAATCGCTCTAGCATGCATGCCTCAGATTAGATTTATAATCACTAGCATGCCTCAGATTAGATTTATAATCGCTCTAGCATGCATGCCTCAGATTAGATTTATAATCGCTCTAGCATGCCTCAGATTAGATTGATAATCGCTCTAGCATGCATGCCTCAGATTCGATTTATAATCGCTCTAGCATGCCTCAGATTAGATTTATAATCGTTCTAGCATGCCTCAGATTAGATTTATAATCACTCTAGCATGCCTCAGATTAGATTTATAATCGCTCTAGCATGCATGCCTCAGATTAGATTTATAATCGCTCTAGCATGCCTCAGATTAGATTTATAATCGCTCTAGCATGCATGCCTCAGATTAGATTTATAATCACTCTAGCATGCCTCAGATTAGATTTATAATCGCTCTAGCATGCATGCCTCAGATTAGATTTATAATCGCTCTAGCATGCCTCAGATTAGATTGATAATCGCTCTAGCATGCCTCAGATTAGATTTATAATCGCTCTAGCATGCCTCAGATTAGATTTATAATCGCTCTAGCATGCCTCAGATTAGATTTATAATCGCTCTAGCATGCATGCCTCAGATTAGATTTATAATCGCTCTAGCATGCCTCAGATTAGATTTATAATCGCTCTAGCATGCCTCAGATTAGATTTATAATCGCTCTAGCATGCCTCAGATTAGATTTATAATCGCTCTAGCATGCCTCAGATTAGATTTATATTTGCTCTAGCATACCTCAGATAAGATTTATATTTGCTCTAGCATGCCTCAGATTAGATTTATAATCGCTCTAGCATGCCTCAGATTAGATTTATAATCGCTCTAGCATGCCTCAGATTAGATTTACAATCGCTCTAGCATGCATGCCTCATATTAGATTTATAATCGCTCTAGCATGCCTCAGATTAGATTTATAATCGCTCTAGCATGCCTCAGATTAGATTTATAATCGCTCTAGCATGCCTCAGATTAGATTTATAATCGCTCTAGCATGCCTCAGATTAGATTTATAATCGCTCTAGCATGCATGCCTCAGATTAGATTTATAATCGCTCTAGCATGCCTCAGATTAGATTTATAATCGCCCTAGCATGCCTCAGATTAGATTTATAATCGCTCTAGCATGCATGCCTCAGATTAGATTTATAATCGCTCTAGCATGCCTCAGATTAGATTTATAATCGCTCTAGCATGCCTCAGATTAGATTTATGTGCAGTGGTCCATAATGGGATCTTTATGACCTCTATATAATTTGATACAGTATGAGCCTTGGAATCATCATCATCGTATTTGTACGTTTTCAGGAAACTTGCTCCTGGTGCATTGTGTTGAACTGAATAGATGAACGAATACATTTATAAAATAATAAATAAAAAAACGGATGAATGAATGAATGAATTCATTCATGAATAGATGATTGAAATCTTCTTGTCTTGTCACATCTATGTGACCCAATCCTTTTATTATTAGACACAGTTACAGTCACTGACCATGACTGACCATGATTGTGTCTAATAAAATATCAGTCTTGGTCAGTCATGGTCAGTCATGGTCAGTCTTGGTCAGTCTTGGTCAGTCATAGTCAGTCATGGTCAGTCATGGTCAGTCTTGGTCAGTCTTGGTCAGTCATAGTCAGTCATGGTCAGTCTTGGTCAGTCTTGGTCAGTCTTGGTCAGTCTTGGTCAGTCATGGTCTGTCTTGGTCAGTCTTGGTCAGTCATGGTCAATCTTGGTTAGTTATGGTCAGTCTTGGTCAGTCATGGTCAGTCTTGGTCAGTCATGGTCAGTCATGGTCTGTCTTGGTCAGTCTTGGTCAGTCATGGTCAGTCTTGGTCAGTCATGGTCAGTCTTGGTCAGTCTTGGTCAGTCTTGGTCATTCTTGGTCAGTCTTGGTCAGTCATGGTCAGTTATGGTCAGTCATGGTCAGTCTTGGTCAGTCTTGGTCAGTCTTGGTCAGTCATGGTCAGTCTTGGTCAGTCATGGTCAGTCATGGTCAGTCATGGTCAGTCGTGGTCAGTCTTGGTCAGTGATGGTCAGTCTTGGTCAGTCATGGTCAGTCCTGGTCAGTCCTGGTCAGTCTTGGTCAGTCATGGTCAGTAATGGTCAGTAATGGTCAGTCTTGGTTAGTCATAGTCAGTAATGGTCAGTCTTGGTCAGTCATAGTCAGTAATGGTCAGTCTTGGTCAGTCATGGTCAGTCATGGTCAGTCATGGTCAGTCATGGTCAGTTATGGTCAGTCTTGGTCAGTCATGGTCAGTAATGGTCAGTCTTGGTCAGTCATGGTCAGTTATGGTCAGTCTTGGTCAGTCATGGTCAATCTTGGTTAGTTATGGTCAGTCTTGGTTAGTTATAGTCAGTCATGGTCAGTCATGGTCAGTCTTGGCTGGTGACGGTCTCTCTGGTCGTCCTCAGACGAGCCCTCTAGCGGTGTGTCCAGTCTTCCTGGTCCTCCACACACCTGGCTAGCTCGCGGCTACTTTCCACTCCTGCATCTCTCTTGAGTGTGTCCATGTCTGTTAGTGTGGGACGCCCTCCTGACCGATGCCCGTGCGTTGGCTCCCACAGCAGCAGTTTGCTGGCTGGCAGCTCCTGGTGATCCGCCAGCCTCATTCTCCTGGCTGCTATTTTCTCCGTCACCCTCGGTGACCCCCCCCATACAGATGCTTTTTCTGGTTGATATTTAGTATCGCACGCACCATCTCAGGACCTCTGCACATGAAGTACTACCAGGATCCTACAGTACCTCTTATTGTATTTATATTTTCATACTCATGCACGTTGGCTTCAGCGCTAGACTGTCTCTCACGCTGGAAGGGCGGGGGCAGGCGCGGGAAACTAGAATCTGGGAAGACCAATCAGCACGAGGCGGCCAAACCTGCCAATGGGAATGGGGCTCAAGTCTTTTGTTTAGAAAGGAGATGCACTTGTGAGTCCTGGTGAGTAGTAGTACACTGACTACCTGTGTTAAATGCAATTATTGTCGCTTTGGATAAAAGCATCTGCTAAATGACTAATGTAATGTAATGTCATGGTCGGCTATGGTAATTCCTGGTTAATTCCTGGTCAGTTATGGTCAAATTCACCACCAAAGTCAATACAACATTACTCAGGAGAGGTTTACTCCACAAAGCCCACAGACCAAATACATTGAAGAGCCCTCTGTATTATGTAAGTAATGATAATTGTGTAGATTTGATATTACCTTGATTGATATTGATTTGATTATAGGGCTGCACAATTAATCGTGAATTAATCGAAATCGCGATTATGACCTCCGCAATTAACTAATCGCAAAAGGCCGCAATTAATGTGATTAATAATTTTGCTTTGAATGGAGTGTGCTAGGACTACACGGACGAATCACAGGCGCTTATGCTGTCTGACCAATCACATGCGTTCCCGCTGAGTGCGCTGTGCGCTGAGATTTCACTGAGAAGACAGATAGCAGTAGGTCAAGACACAAGAGTACCTGCAGCCGTGAGTAGTGACAAAATTAGCGAAAACGAGGTCAGTGAGTTAGTAGCAAGAAAGGGATCAACGTCCGTGATTTGAGAGCATTTTGGTTATTATATATTAAATATTAATTATTATTATTATTATTATTAATTAATAAAAATTATTATCTTTTGCCATAATCGTGCAGCCCTAATGTACCTTTCCATCTGGTAACTCCAGGCCAAGGAGCTCTCCCTTACGAGTGGAGGTGAATCAGAGTATCGAGCACTGTGCACTTCAGTCCTCCATGGAAACAGCCCCAGTCTGCCCCGGCCGGGGTATCAGACAGAGGTGTCCTGTGCTCTGCCCGAGTAGCCAGACCAGAACTTCCTGGTTGAATCTGGCAGCGTTCCCCCCTCAGTGTTGGGACAAGGACTCGGCAGGTTCACCCTGGCTGGCTCCTCCGTTACCTCGCTCCCTCCCTGAGGTGCTGCCAGTGTTTATGTTTTCCTGTGCTGGAGAGTCTGGAAGCGTTTCCCTGCCCGGCTGGCTGGGAACCGTCAGCGCTCTCCGTCGCTAAACGCTTTGGATGGGAGCTCTGGAGAGGCTCTGTGGGCCTCAGAACACGGCCTCCTCTGGGCTCGGGGGCTGGATCGCTGGCTGGCTGGGTAGAACGGCTGGCTGGCTGGCTGGCTGGCTGGCTGGCTGACTGGCTGACTGACTGACTGGCTGGCTGGCTGGCTGACTGACTGACTGGCTGACTGACTGGCTGGCTAGCTAGCTAGCTAGCTAGCTGGCTGATTGACTGACTGACTGGCTGACTGGCTGGCTGACTGACTGACTGACTGACTGACTGACTGACTGACTGACTGACTGGCTGGCTGGCTAGCTAGCTAGCTAGCTGGCTGATTGACTGACTGACTGGCTGACTGGCTGGCTGACTGACTGACTGACTGACTGACTGACTGACTGACTGACTGACTGACTGACTGGCTGGCTGGCTAGCTAGCTAGCTAGCTGGCTGATTGACTGACTGACTGGCTGACTGACTGACTGGCTGGCTGACTGACTGACTGACTGACTGACTGACTGACTGGCTGGCTAGCTAGCTAGCTAGCTAGCTGGCTGATTGACTGACTGGCTGACTGGCTGACTGACTGACTGACTGATTGACCACACTAGTAGAAGATAGAGAGAGAGAGGGATGGGAGGGAGGAGAGGAACTGTGGGTGAGAGAGAGAGAGTGAGAGAGAGAGAGGGAGAGAGAGAGGGAGAGAGAGAGGGAGAGAGAGAGAGAGAGAGAGAGAGAGAGAGAGACGTCCTCACCCTGCCCCTGTTCTCCCTCACTGTGTTAGTCCTCTCAGCAACACTGTAGGCCAGTTCATCTATGGACACAGTACCTCAATAGGGGTGTGTGTGTGTGTGTGTGTTTGTGTGCATGCGTGCGTGCCATAGCGTGCATGTGCATGTGCGTGTGTGTGTGTGTGTGTGTGTGTGTGTGTGTGTACTCTCGCATAGCCAGACCTTTCTCCACACATCGTTTCACGTTGTTCCAGAGCTGGAGAAAGAGCTGCACCCGATTATCATTTTGGAGTTATGGAAAAAAAACGCTGTACTTACTTAAGCCAACCACAGTCGTCTTGGGTGGCGCTAAGCTTGTTTTTATTTTTGTGCTTGGCTGTAAGCCAGCGCAGCAAGGATAGCGTTTGTCCGGTTGTCACTCCCTCCCTCCCTCCCTTCCTCCGGTCAATGTTGACCTGCATTTCTCTGTTGGCACCACAAGAGGCAGTAGTCCCAGCACACCAAAATAAAGAAGGACACCAAAATCCATTTGCTGATCTCCACCTTATAGGTCAGATCCTGTCCCAACCCCAACCCTTATTCTAACCCCGACCCACACTAGGGACTGGAAGAAGGACACCAAAATCAACCCATAGAGTAGCGATGAACTGGGAGTTCGGGGTTCAAGGTTCAAGGCCCCGGTGGGGATGACTTTATGGGCAGTGTTTCCAAATCTCACGCATTGGCCGTGAGACACGCGCATTTCAACTAGTTCACACTCTCACACGCCACACTTCACATTTCTCACGCAGATGAATGAATCCACAAAATAACAATTGCTTTGCGGGACTTTTAGTTTGAAATTCCTTTGAGATAGTTTCTGCACGCGTGTTGGTTGCTGCATGCCTATTGGTTGTTGTGTTGGTGTGAAGCCCCGCCCCCCGTCAACAACTCGCCCGACAATAAAATGAACGGGAAGGTTGATGAATCCCACTCCAAGCTTTTGGTCAAATTGTTCTCCCACGCGGGACATTCTCCGAGATTACCGTCTATATGAAGCAACCGCTGTTGTTTACGTTTCATACATCCGGTGGATTCTATTTCCCCCTTAATGATACAGACTACTACCACCTGGAGGGGTGAAGTTATCTCATCTCACACAAGCGCAGATCGGAGGTTCCACTTGGCTACTGGCACCAACGGGGAACCTGTGTTCCCCTACCTCTCCTATGTGAGAGCAGGCTGTTCTCCAAGGCAGGGTCAACTCTAAAAAGAGAAATCAAAAGCCCTAATCGTGTCTTCCTTTCTTTCCTACTAAATTCTAAATATATACAGAATATAAAATTACAAAAAACATACACAGAGTTTACAAACACAAAGCGGTTTATTTGTTACATTGTAGCAATAAAGAGCAATAATTGAAGAGAACATTTATGTAAGTCGCTTGTGAAAATGTAAATACAATAATAGTGTCTAAATATATACAGAATAGCAAAATACAAAAAATATACACGGAATCATGTATAATGTGAAGTGAAATGCTATGTATTTAGCCACAAGAGGCAGTAGTCTCAAAATCAAGAAGGACACCAAAATCAACCTGCCTATCTCCCCTGCATGAGTAGAGTAGTGGTGAGAGCATTGGACTGCCACCCCGGAGACCGGGGTTCAAGACCTGCTGGGGATGACTTTATGTTATCATCAGTGTAACTGCTTTAGCCACTGACCGCTACCATTAATGTTATGGAAGCTGCTGCTAGTTGTTGTGAGCTCATGAGCTAACTGGCTATCCCGCTCTTATTGTGCTGGGTTAGCATTGGAAGCATTGGAACTGATGTGTCCAGGCGACAAGACCTATCTTAATTTATCAGACATAATTTCATGTAATTTCAATCCACAGCTATTTCAGTGGCATGACTAGCTTCCGTCCTACCAGTCCTGAACAGAAACAAGCCAGCCACGCACATAAACCAGGCTTGACCTGGCCTGGTTTTTCAACGGTGCCCTGGCTAAATAGAGTCAGGGGATTGAATCTGATTGGCGCAGCTGGAATTGAGCGGGACCAATATGAGGTTTATCTCAAAAACCTACATCCATTTAGCCAGACTACTGAAGTGTGTGTGTTTGCATATGTGTGTGTATGTATGTGCGCATATGTGTGTGTGTGTGTGTATGCATATGTGATGTACAGTATATATGTGTGCATGTGTGTGTGTGTGTGTGTGTGTGTGTGACCCCCTTTAAACCTGGCGTGTGTTTTGATGATCGTGCTAAATCACATGAGATTACACATGTAAATGCACCCCTGACACACTTGAGTTCAGATTGTGATCTGATTGGCCGATCCACCTCCGGAGGTGGTCAGGGACGCGTTGTGACCACAGTGAACACAAGTGTGAACGCAAATGCATCGTCAGTCCACATACAGCACTGTTAAACCAGTTGGGCTGTTTGAGCTGGATAGATCTAATCCGGTCTAATCTCAATCAGATCTCACTGGAGACATATTAATACCAGGTGTAAATATAATCAGGTTAAATCATATCTAGATACAATCTGGATACAAGACATTTTAATGCAGGTATAAAGGGGTTGACGTGTATGTATGCATGTGTACTGTATGTGTGCGTATGTATTTGTGTGTGTGTGTGTGTGTGTGTGTGTGTGTGTGTGTGTGTGTGTGTTATGTGGTTATGGTTTGTAGCAGGCTGTCCTCATGGGTCAGAGGTCATTGAATTAGAGGGTGAAGCCTTTGGGCTCTGTTCGTTGGGAGGTGATTTAAACACACCCACACACACACACACACACACACACACACACACACACACACACACTCACGGTAGTAGCAACCCTAAAGTGACACCACCCCGGGTCATGGTGACCTATTAGCTAAATGTGTTTATTCTGCGAGTCTCGGCTATTACCCTGGTGTTACCCTCAATATGATCCCCGCTCGCCGGGCTAATGGCCGACATTTCCTCCGTACAACTTTTGCGAAATAATTGATGGCATGTGAGCTCCTCGGCTGGCGCGTTCCTCCGCGGCGGCGTGGGGTGATGTCATGCGGCCGGTCAGGAGCGATCTTCCGGCGGGCCGCGATACGGTGATTGCTTCCGGAAGGCGGGCGGACGGGGAGGAGAGGCAGGTATTACGGCATTAAATCAGACATGGTTACATGAAAGAGTCTGCGTTCCGTTATCTCTGTTTCCAAACTACCCTGGCCTCCTGCCGGCCGCTACACGCCTATTGTTTTTGGGCCAAGTTGCGTTTACAGGACTAGGAAATTGGTCCGTATTAGACTTAAAAAGTGGCAAGATCACATCTTTTACAGATTAAAAACGCTGAGAGCCAGAGTGCTTTGTTGGCAGTTGTGAGCATTTGTTAAGTTCTGCTCAAAGGCAGGTGGGATACGTTTGCGCTGACAGGCGGGAGTTACCCACAGTTCAGGGTTTCAGTCCCGAGTCCTGGTATGGTCCAGTCAGGACAGGACAGACGTGGTCCAGTCAGGACAGGACAGACGTGGTCCAGTCAGGACAGTTCAGACGTCGTCCAGTCAGGACAGTTCAGGGTTTCAGTCCCGAGTCCTGGTATGGTCCAGTCAGGACAGTTCAGGGTCTCAGTCCTGAGTCCTAGTGGACGTGGTCCAGTCAGGACAGTTCAGGGTTAGTCCTAGTATGGTCCAGTCAGGACAGTTCAGGGTTAGTTCTAGTATGGTCCAGTCAGGACAGTTCAGGGTTAGTCCTAGTATGGTCCAGTCATAAGGACAGTTCAGGGTTAGTCCTAGTATGGTCCAGTCAGGACAGTTCAGGGTTAGTTCTAGTATGGTCCAGTCAGGACAGTTCAGGGTTAGTCCTAGTATGGTCCAGTCAGGACAGTTCAGGGTTAGTCCTGGTATGGTCCAGTCAGGACAGTTCAGGGTTAGTCCTAGTATGGTCCAGTCAGGACAGTTCAGGGTTAGTCCTGGTATGGTCCAGTCAGGACAGTTCAGGGTTAGTCCTGGTATGGTCCAGTCAGGACAGTTCAGGGTTAGTCCTAGTATGGTCCAGTCAGGACAGTTCAGGGTTAGTTCTAGTATGGTCCAGTCAGGACAGTTCAGGGTTAGTCCTAGTATGGTCCAGTCATAAGGACAGTTCAGGGTTAGTCCTAGTATGGTCCAGTCAGGACAGTTCAGGGTTAGTTCTAGTATGGTCCAGTCAGAAGGACAGTTCAGGGTTAGTCCTGGACGTGGTCCAGTCAGGACAGTTCAGGGTTAGTCCTAGTATGGTCCAGTCAGAAGGACAGTTCAGGGTTAGTCCTAGTATGGTCCAGTCAGGACAGTTCAGGGTTTCAGTCCTGAGGGACGTGGTCCAGTCAGGTAGGGCTGGGTATCGAGTCGAATTTCAAGAATCGATTCGATTCCGATTCACAAGGTTCAGAATCAATTATCCCGATTCGATTCAATATCGATTCGGTTAGTGTTACTAAAACCTGTTTTTTTTAGCTGTAACCTTAATTACATGACTGCCAAGTTATGCAACACATCAATACTAGGGCTGGGTATCGATACTGATTTCCAAAAATGAATGAATGAATGAATCATTGAATGAATTAATTAACTATTGATTCCTTCATTTATTCATTCATTCATTAAATAAAAGATCGATTTAGGGATTCATGAATCGATTCAGAATCGTGGTCGTGGTCCAGTCAGCCCAGATACGTCGACTTCCTCAGACCTGAAGGAATGTTGCTGATGACAGGAAACATAAGGACTCTCTGTCTCTCTGAGGCGCTCTGGATAGAGGACACAGTGTTCAGGTACATAACGACAGGACTCAGACACAGTGTTCAGGTACATAACGACAGGACTCAGACACAGTGTTCAGGTACATAACGACAGGACTCAGACACACCGTGTTCAGGTACATAACGACAGGACTCAGACACACCGTGTTCAGGTACATAACGACAGGACTCAGATGTTTTGGCTGGTGCGCTAGGGCCGGCTGGCTGGGTTATCTTATGGGATGATGTTCAGGTTCACAGCCACATGACAGGGACAGGGTCCCATAAAGCAACAGGGGGGAACTTACTGTAATTTAGTTAAACCACACAATGCAAAGCTAGCCAGCCAGAAACCCAGCCAGGCCAGCGAACAGGCCAGACACCCAACAGTGTTAGTAACAAGTTAGTAATCCAGCCAGCTGGTCCAACCACCCAACCAGCTGGTCAACCACCCAACCAGCCAGTCAACCACCCAACCAGCCAGTCAACCACCCAACCCAACCAGTCAACCACCCAACCAACCAGTCAACCACCCAACCAACCAGTCAACCACCCAACCAGCCAGTCAACCACCCAACCAGCCAGTCAACCAGCCAGCCCAGCCAGTCAACCACCCAACCAGCCGGTCAACCACCCAACCAGCCAGTCAACCACCCAACCAACCAGCCAGTCAACCACCCAGCCCAGCCAGTCAACCACCCAACCAGCCAGTCAATCACCCAACCCAGCCAGTCAACCACCCAACCAGCCAGTCAACCACCCAACCAGCTGGTCAACCACCCAGCCCAGCCAGTCAACCACCCAACCAACCAGTCAACCACCCAACCAGCCAGTCAACCACCCAACCAGCCAGTCAACCACCCAGCCCAACCAGTCAACCACCCAACCAGCCAGTCAACCACCCAACCAACCAGTTAACCACCCAACCAGCCAGTCAACCACCCAACCAGCCAGTCAACCACCCAACCAGCCAGTCAACCACCCAGCCAGCCAGTCAACCAGCCAGCCCAGCCAGTCAACCACCCAACCAGCCAGTCAACCACCCAACCAACCAGTCAACCACCCAGCCAGCCAGTCAACCAGCCAGCCCAGCCAGTCAACCACCCAACCAGCCAGTCAACCACCCAACCAACCAGTCAACCACCCAACCAGCCAGTCAACCACCCAACCAGCCAGTCAACCAGCCAGCCCAGCCAGTCAACCGGCCAGATAACTTAGTCAGAAAACCTGCTATACAGTCAGCCCATCACCGAGCCAGTCCAGTTCAGTTCAGTCCAATCTAGTCTAGTCTAGTCTAGTCTAGTCTAGTCTAGTCTAGTCTAGTCTAGTCCAGTCCAGTCAGTGAGCTGATCCGGTGAACCCGGGCCCTGAGCGTGTGTGTGTGAGTGTGTGAGGGGCCTGTGTGTGTGTGTGTGTGTGTGTGTGTGAGTGTGTGAGGGGCCTGAGCGTGTGTGCGTGTGTGTGAGTGTGTGAGGGGCCTGTGTGTGTGAGTGTGTGAGGGGCCTGTGTGTGTGTGTGAGTGTGTGAGGGGCCTGTGCGTGTGTGTGTGTGTGTGTGAGGGGCCTGTGCGTGTGTGTGAGTGTGTGAGGGGCCTGTGCGTGTGTGTGTGTGTGTGTGTGTGTGTGAGTGTGTGAGGGGCCTGTGCGTGTGTGTGTGTGTGTGAGTGTGTGAGGGGCCTGTGCGTGTGCGTGTGTGTGTGTGTGTGTGAGTGTGTGAGGGGCCAGTGCGGGGCCCGGGGCCGGCAGCATTAAGCTAAACTGCTGTTCTTCTCCCCCTTCTTCTTCATTTTGACAAATTTGCGTTTCCAGGAAGCGCTGAGGTCAGCGCCGGCATCTGTTGCTACTTACGCTCGAGACGCAGGCGCTGCTTTGTGTGGGTTACCGGGGCAACGCAGCCCCGGCAATCAGAACTGAATGGCAGGGTCATTGGAGAACCTCGCTTGAGTGTGTGTGTGTGTTTGTGTGTGTGTGTGTGTGTGTGTGTGTGGAGACGGGGTTTCGAACCCCAGTGTCTGCAAGCCGGAAAGGGCGATAGCTTGCCAACCTAAAGCCTACAGTAACTTGGCTCACAAGCTAGCCTAGCTTTAGCTAGGGTTGTGTTACATATAGAAGGCTCTGATCTCCTCAGAGCAAACTAGACAACCTAAGACACTTTGGCACGGATGTCTGGCAAACCATCCGGTCACCATCCGTCATATCCGCGCGCTTCACGCTGCCAAACCTTCCATTCACCAGTCGTCACATCCACATGGTTTACGCTGCCAATTCCTGCAGTCCAAACCTACACCCATGACCAAACACGGAGACTGGGCCTCGTCGAATCGCTGTCTCGAACACCTGAGGTAACTCCGTCAATGAGAGGGAGGCAGACGTTGAGTCCGACTGGGAGGAGTTCCTACAGACATCCAGCAGCCGGATGAAGGAAGCCAGATTGTTCTGGAACGTTCTCTCCTCCAAGCCCACAGGAACCGAGCATCACAGCCAAGTCCATGAGCTGGGACCGGTTCTCGGGTTTACCACCTCCGCTCCACGCAGAACCTTCCCGAAGAACCTCAGCAGAACCTGTGGGATCTGCACGGAACCTCGGAAGAACCAGTACCTCGTCAAGAAACTCAGCAGAACCACTGGGATTGGAACATCAGACCAGAACCTTATGTTGTGAAATCTTTGCTACATAACTTTTTTGTATTCCTTCTATGTATGTAACTCTCCTACTGTGTACTATTTGCCCCACTATTTTAAGACTGTATATTTATTTGCCCAGGGACTGCGGGTGGAAATTAGCTGTTTAGCTATAACCTTGTACAGTGCATCTCTCCCTATTCTATAGGGTAAATGTCTACTGTACCTTGTCCCTGTCTTAAAAATAAATACAAATCAATTAATCAACAGACATGCATCACAAGGCTTATTAATCCTAATTTTTTATGGCTCGGCCAAATCCTGTAGACTACATCTTTTTTTATTTTAATCCACCACTATATTCTGTGGGATTTCTTAGCGTTAGCGTTAGCATTAGCGTTAGCATTTCGGAAAGTCTATTAGGATCCCATTTGAACCTCAAGTCACTGTGACTGGATTGTCGCAAATAGGGCTGGGTATCGACTCGGATTTCAAGAATCGATTCGATTCCGATTCACAAGGTTCAGAATCGATTATCACGATTCGATTCGATTCAATATCGATTCGGTTAGTGTTACTAAAACCTGTTTGTTTTAGCTGTAACCTTAATTACATGACTGCCAAGTTATGCAACACATCAATACTAGGGCTGGGTATCGATACGGATTTCCAAAAATGAATGAATGAATGAATCATTGAATGAATTAATGAACTATTCATTCATTCATTCATTCATTCATTCATTCATTCAATAAAAGATCGATTTTGGGATTAATGAATCGATTCAGAATTGATGAATACATTTTTTAAACCCAGCCCTAGTCGCAAACACACACATCTGATCCTAAGCATCCACAGTTTGACTTTATCAGGACCACGGTCCACACCTCCCACTCCTCCCACACCTCCCACACCTCCCACACCTCCCTCACCTCCCACACCTCCCACACGAGAGGTCCTCCAACGCCGAGGACGAGGAACGCGCCGGGAACGCCCGACCGACGGATCTCCGCGCCTCCGACTGACAGCTGGGAGTCCGAGGAAGCGGACAAATCCCTATTTCCTAATTGAAGCGGACGAATCTCCCCCCCCCCCCAAATTGCTCCTCGGCCGCCGACTGATGCGCCGCGTTCGTTCCTCGGACGTTTCCTCTCGCCGGCGAGCGTGACGGTTCCTCTTCCTGTTCCTCCATAATCGCAGAGTTCATCAGTGAGGCGATACAACACCGCCGAGTCATCCGACTCTTAACTGGGAGAGATCGGTGTGTGTGTGTGTGTGTGTGTGTGTGTGGATGCTAATCTGCTGGCCTTGCAGAGTGTGGGCCCCCCCCGCGGACCCCTGGGTTAACAGGCCAGGCGTGCTGTCGTGATGCGGACCACCCCTTCTGCAGCTTCCCTCCTCAAAACCCAACCAGATGTGTAATGAGTGCGTCCTCGCCGCGCGGTGTAATCATTTTCACCTGTCCCTCACACACACACACACACACTCACACACACACACACACTCCCCCTGCGAGGAAGAGAGGCTAATGTAAGCATGCAGCCTGACCCGGCCACGCACCTCACCTTGTCCTGGGAGCCGTGTACACACACACACACACACACACACACACACACACTCACACACACACACACACGAGTGCATCACATAGATGCAGGAGCATACAGTACACGCTTGGGCGCACACACACACACACACATGTGCACTCATGTCCACACTAGCCTGTTAACTGAGACCAGCGTCCTGTCTGTGTGTGTGTTTGTGTGTGTGTGTGTGTGTGTGTGTCTGTCTGTGTGTGTGTGTGTGTGTGTGTGTGTAGGTTATTGGTCCAACACCAGGGTTCTTTCTCTTTTCACTCCTCTCTCTTTCTCTTTTCACCTTTCCATCATACGTTCCATCTTTTCTTCTCTTTCCCTGTCAACTTTGACTCTCCCTCTCTCTTTCTCTCTCCCTCTCTCTCCCTCTCTCTTTCTCTCTCCCTCTCTCTCTCCCTCTCTCTCTCTCTCCCTCTCTCTCCCTCTCTCTCTCCCTCTCTCTCTCTCTCTCTCTCTTTCTCTCTCTCTCTTCATTTCATACGTGTTGGATT
>NC_140263.1:2443691-2454451 GCF_949987555.1 Borostomias antarcticus | reverse complement strand
CTATACCACCTTGAGATCTACATGCAATCAGGAAGCGGGACTGAATTGTTCAACTGAGACTATAGGTTCCCTCGCTGTAATTGTGGAGCTGTTGGCCTTTCCTCTCCACGTCCCCACAACAACGCGCACGCCAGCTCCCCTCAGACAATAGCAGCTGAGTGCCAGCTTTCACTCAGCCTCGTCTTCCCATTTCTCCTTTGTGTTTCGAGGCAATTGTTGTGGCCCCTCCACGCAAAGACATGACCGTGTGAAGGACGAGCACATCCCGCAAGACGGCTATGACTAGAGCGCGCTCCGCGTCCAGGGAACGAAGGTGATATAAGTGCATGAGATTATGTGGTTTCATTAAGCTTGCCTCTCCCTCTCCTTTCACGGAGCGGTAATAGCCTTTAAGCGCACAAAGCTGCCTAAATATAGTGTTTAGAGTTGTTACCCTACAGGCTCGGCTAGTAATTTCAACTTTTTCATTTTGCTTTTGTAATGTCATGCGCGCGCGCGGGTGATTGGCAGGCTCGAGTGGTCGCGGCTGATTGGCTCCGCGCTTAATGAATAGAACCCTGATTGCAGGATCCCGAGCCGTCAATTACCCAGACGCCACCCTGATGTGCAATTACCGGACCCTTCTGCATATTCATCGCGCTGCTTTGCATATTGATCAACAACTTCAAGCAGTGACATTTACAGGGAGCGTAGGTATATTTTTTTATTTTTAAAAATTGGGTCGGGGAGTTGGAGGTGTGAGAAGCGGGCGTGCCCGTTCTAGTCATTGCTTGGCCTAGAATCACAATTCGATTTCGATTTAAAAGTCACCGTTTCCAAAGCACTGTTTGAAAAGGGATGGGATGTAGCCGAATAAATGTCTGTTTTGGCTCTTTTGCACTGCAATATAGTTCAACTGATATATGTTGTATTATCCGCCGCATACAATATAACAGGAATGGGACAGTTATATAGGCCTATATATAAACTTTATTACAGGCTCGTAGCCCACATAGTAGCTAAAGACAGTACATTACATATAAATATATTAAAAAAACAATTAGAAGCACATATACAGCACATATATTCAGAATAAAGCCTAGTGTTTTTCACATATCTCTCTCTCTGTGAACATGCATATTCTCCATCACCATTAGGCTATTTCTTAGTAGGCTACTGAGCTACACTCAGATTATTTCATCAAACCATGTCTGTTCATATGGTCAGAGTTACCACTGAGGGCCGCACGGCTCCTAGACGCGACGAACAAAAACACGACCCTCAATCACGATGCGAGAACAAGCCGAGGCTCCTGACGAAGCAAGCCTGAACTAAATTAGGCTCTCGGCTTGTTCACTCAAAACAAACTGCTCACTATCTCTCTGGATCACATACATGGGATTACTGGGTTGTGTTTCCGTGTTAAGAAGTCTTCACAGCTCTCGCACCCAACATTATAACAGATTCCTCAAACAGAGAGGAGAGAGAGAACCCTGTGGAATCCAGTTAAATGCTATATAAATTTATAAATGCTAAATATATTTTAGCCGACGCTTTTATGCAAAGAGATATTACGTAGGCCTACAGTAGCCTGAAACTAGTAAATTAACATATCTTTCTATTAGCCTAGCCTAGTTCTAGAAAACAAAATATTTTGTTTTGATGTTTTATATTCATGGAATTTTGAATCTATATTTTCTTAATTCACTGTTTATATTGTGAATGTTTATTCAATTTAGCCTATCATCTTATACTATTAGTCAAAATCACTATTAAAATATTTTTTTAATTTCAAACGAAAAAAGGTGTTTGGTGTGTACAACTTGAAATTTAAAAAAACGTCAGACTGTTTGATTTTTCCGTTTTAAACATCAAGTATTTACTGTTGTTATAGCCTGGAATAAGGGACGCATGTGTAGAAAGACACGCACGCACACACACACACACACACACACACACACACACACACACACACACACACACACACACACACACACATACACCAGACCTGGGTAGATTTAAAATACTTTTATTTTGGGGAACCAAAATTGGTTTCATTGGTTTCCAGACGAGAACAATCAAGTTCAGACAAGTAATTGACATTATTTCAAATAGTATTTCACACAAACACACACACGCGCACACACACACACACACACACACACACACACACACACACACACACACACACCTCTACTCCCACATGAACCCCTACTCACACACTCCCAGGGCCCACTCTAAACGTTACCAACCCTACAGATAGAAATCTCCACACGTTCTCTGACGTGTTCCTTAAAACACAAAAGCAACCTGTTCCCAGGGGAGGTAAGAACCCAGACGAGAGAAAGAGAAGAGGAAAAAAGAAAGAAAGAAGGAAAGAAAGACGCGAGCGAGGGAACGAGTGCAGGTGCTGACCTCCGTGCAGTTTCCCCGCCGCGCGCTGATCCTTATCTATGATTGGTTAGTGTGCTGAAATCAAATCCAAACGTCCAATCAGCGGCCAGAGCTGTGCGTCGTGCTGAGTGGCTCAACCCCCCGGCATTGAAACCACAATCTGGAGGAGATCTAATCTGGGGCTGTGGATCATGATGCGTTATGACAGTACTAACTTCATACAAGTTATATTCTTCAAGAAGATGGAGAATCAATTAATATCAGTGATTGAAGCAGGCGCTTAACAGCTCGATCCCGCCGGGCAGCTTGTCCTGTTCTGGCCCTGCCTGGTAGGCGGTTTGTAGTCCTGTTCTGGCCCTGCCTGCTAGGCGGTTTGTAGTCCTATTCTGGCCCTGCCTGGTAGGCGGTTTGTAGTCCTGTTCTGGCCCTGCCTGGTAGGCGGTTTGTAGTCCTGTTCTGGCCCTGCCTGGTAGGCGGTTTGTAGTCCTGTTCTGGCCCTGCCTGGTAGGCGGTTTGTAGTCCTGTACTAGCCCTGCCTGGTAGGCGGTTTGTAGTCCTGTTCTGGTCCTGCCTGGTAGGCGGTTTGTAGTCCTGTTCTGGCCCTGCCTGGTAGGCGGTTTGTAGTCCTGTTCTGGCCCTGCCTGGTAGGCGGTTTGTAGTCCTGTTCTGGTCCTGCCTGGTAGGCGGTTTGTAGCCCCACTGGTCCTGCCTGGTAGGCGGTTTGTAGTCCTGTTCTGGTCCTGCCTGGTAGGCGGTTTGTAGTCCTGTCCTAGTCCTGCCTGTGTGTGACCCGACAACATCCTGAGGACAGGGCTAAAGAGCCCCACAAACAGGAAGTAATCACTTCATCATGACCGAAAGAGGCACCGCGGTGGCGTTAACACTCGAGGGCCTCGGAGGACCGGTCGCACTCTCGGCTAATCGCCGCTCGTCGTGGCGGAGCCGCCATTGAAGATGGCGCCGGATGAAGAGAGCAGCAGTGAGAGGACAGAGATTCCACAACCACACACAACCACCTGAACATGTGAAGTGCTTTGCAAGGATTTCTGACACAATAAACACTCTTAAAATCACATTGTTTCTCACGTGCACACAGTGTAGAATAGGAACTGCCGTTTGTGTGTGAGAGGTTCATAAATGGTGGTTAAATCAACGGTTTATCTATGAATTGCACCAAACTCTAGTTTAAAACTCAATTAAAACATACCTTTAAACTCGGTTGACGTTGCAGTGTACACCTAGATTAACTTTAATCCTGTTAGATGCTTTTTGTGGCCCAGACAGACGTGACGCCTCTGCCGCGAGGCTAGGGACACCATGGCTGGTGTAACATCATGTGACAGGGGTCAGGAGGGGTCAAGTGGGGTCGTGAGCTGCATCCTGACATCACATTAGCTTGATCATTTATTTGTTGATTTAGCAGCGGGCTCTAATCCACACTGACCCACTCCTCTCACTTAGGAAACGGTGTGCGTGTGTGTACATGAGTATGAGTGTGTGTGTGTATTTGTTTTAATATTTTATGTATTCACAGGTTGATGTTTTGATTTGACTACTGATATATATGGAAGCCATTTTGGTAGATCTCTTGGTGATGAATATAGCGTGTTAAGACCGTCTGTGGCGGGACTTATCCATGCATGTGATGAAGGCCCAGCGGTACTCAGCCATGCGTGTGATAGAACCTTGTTTCACAGCTCGTTGCTGCCCTCTGGTGGAAACACTGAGACTAGCGTTGAATCTGGGGCGGTCCTGTGTTCTGAACCCTCTGAAACCCTTTGGATGACATTTAGACCTCTCAGGTCCATAAGGTGCTGTCTGCAACCTAGAATTGTTCTTTCTGACCTGAAAAAGGTTCTACCTGGAACCTGAAACCTTCTATCTGGAACCTTTTTACAGAGGGTTCCACTACTGTTACAAACCGTTCTACTGTATATAGATAGTAGGGGTGTAACAATATATCGCGATACAGAAACGTCACAATACGTATCGTCAAGGTGAAAACAATGTTGTGATATGTTTATTGTATATCAGTGAACGCTGGCTACACAACGCTGGTAACAAACACGTCTTTTGTCTCTTGGCCTCTCCATGATATTACAACAGTTAAGCTCTAAATTCACAAAGTGTAGTGGAGTAGAAATGTGGAGAAATGCACTATTGGTGTGAACAGCAGCGCTACTGCAACGCTTCACACCTGCCCTTAGTGTATCGTATTGTTATCGTCAACCCAATATCGTGTATCATGAGATTAGTGTATCGTTACACCCCTAATAGATAGCACTCTTTATTTCTAGTAAGTCTGAAGTGACTTTCTCTCTCTTCTCTCCTCTCTCTTCTCCCCTCTCCTCCTCTCTCTCTTCTCTCCTCTCCTCTCTCTTCTCTCCTCTCCTCCTCTCTCTCTTCTCTCCTCTCCTCCTCTCTCCTCCTCTCTCTTCTCTCCTCTCCTCTCCTCCTCTCTCTCTTCTCTCCTCTCCTCCTCTCTCTCTTCTCTCCTCTCTTCCTCTCTCTCTTCTCTCCTCTCTCCTCCTCTGTCCTCTCCACTCTCCTCCTCTCCTCTCCTCCCTCCTCTCGTCTCCCTTTCTCTCCTCTCTCCTCTCCTCCTCTCACCTGTGGCCACGATCACCTGTTTCCTATGTGACTTGTATTTTACACAATATTTACACAATATCATGTGATTTGACTTCATGCAATAGGCCTCCTAAAATATTAGTATTAGGTAAAGCCCTGTAATATCTAAATGTATTCAGTCATATAGTGTATGTGTTACTACCTCTTTTATCCAGAGGGTGGCAGTAGAGCACAAACATCCAGACATCCATCTACTGAGTCTATGGTCTCTGGGTGTCAGAGGTCATTCAGACATCCATCTACTGAGGCTGCGTTCCGAATCGCATACTTCTACTTCTTACTACCAGTACCTACTACAGCTGCCCTTAGAAAGTACGTACTTTGCAAGCAGTAGGCATCCAATTGGGACATACTACCTTGTCATAACATTGCGCCTTGAAATTTGCCCACATCCGTCGCTGTCCGTAACGCTACAGCTGTCACGACTTGCACATGTGATGCACATTTCCGCTGCGCACAGGATTGTGGGTCAGAATAGCCAGAAAAGCCTGCTGGCTTGCATACTGCAAAATACAACCGGATGTAGTAGGACATCCTGGTATTTTTGCCATACTGCATGTGGCATACTATGTATTGGGACATACTACATCCTGTTTTGGCGTACTATATAGTAGGGTAGTAGGCGATTCGGAACGCAGCCTGAGTCTCTATGGCCTCTGGGGGTCAGAGGTCATTGACGGCCAGCAGCAGTAGCCTTGGGCAGGCGCACCTGAAGGTGAGTCAGTGTTCTTTGCCTAAAGACCACCCATGTCTGGATAACTAAGTAAAAATGTCCTTGAGTCTCGGGGGTAACGGAGGTAGCGGTTAGAGGTTGGTTGGTTAAACTCACTCACACTTACAGTCCCTCCATGAGGGACGTCCCATGGGCTGAAAATGAACACCTGCCACCGGCCAAATGCAGGTAAAATTTCCAATTGGCGACTAGATTTGGGAAGGCTATCTGAAAAAAAGATATACTTGGTCGGTAGATTTTTTTCATCTACAGTCCCCTTGGCAGGTGACTCACCGTGAGCCCAAAAGTTAATTTTCACCCCTGGACGTCCTTCTTGGCACAACGGTTAGCGTGTCCGACTCGCGAGCGGGAGAGCTGGTAGAAGCGTTGGTGTTGAGTCCGCCCTGGGCGAGCCCTGAACGTAGGTCACGCCCGTCCTTATCTGGGACCATTTGCATCGACAGTGGGGCGGCTTTGGCACAAGGTCCAGGATGCAAAACCTTCACCACTGGATGTGCGGCGCGCAGATCTCAAGCTCCGGGTATTCGACAGTAGCTCTGTCGTCTTCCTGTGGGGCCTTGCCGGTCTCTTCCAGGTGTCTCCTCTCGCTGTGGCTGACAGGCCGCAGTGCATTGTGGGAGGAAGCCGGCCATAGACCACCTGTCACTCTCTTGGGGAAAAAAATTCAGCGTTGTGGTATAGTTGCGGGTAGCCCTGTGGTCGTGAGACCATCCTGATCTCGCAAACTCACATTCTGGGCGCGTCAGGTTAAGGTTACAGGTGCTTCCCTCAAGAGAAAAACTACAATTAGGTAAATAGGGGGAAGCTGCTAATGATATATAGCTGAATCAGTACAGTATCTTATTCATAACACAGCCTACAGTCGTAGGCTCCTGCTCAAACATGAACTTAAGTGTGAGTAGCAGGTATGTAGCTGAGCTGAACTGGTTAAACTCACTCCTCATTATGAATACCACCCACCCGCGCCATCGAATCGTTAGCTTTTCGGTGGCGTAGCTAGCCAAAGCGGCGGTTTTGAGAGATGGGTCGTGTGCGTCGCACGCCAGGGGGACGTGGGATCAAACCAAGCGAGGGGGCGGCTATACTGACGAGGGACGCAGGGACACCTGCTGCGCTAACGAGCTAAGATGCTTTGACGTTCCCACATGCAGGCTGATATCTGCTGATCATGTTCTTCTTTCTGCCACAGCTGTGTTAGTTCTAGGCCTGCCCTCGACTAAAGATTTTCCTGCTCGACTAGAAGTCCTCATTTCAAGCGACTAGTCGACTCGTCATTCCTTTATTATTATGATGATGATTATTATTATACATATAACCTTACCATACACACGGAAAGCGGTAGATTACTTCTCAATGTGTCGGCATTCGGCAACAAAGCAAGGAGACTGAACAACATTTTATTATTTTTGAGGATTTTGAGTTTGTTTGTTTTCTTTCTGCGACTAAGCGACTAATGAAAACTTGCTCGACTAGGACTTTTTTCGTCGACTACCGTTAAGTCGACTATTGGGGGACGGCCCTAGTTAGTTCCCTCGTTAGCTCTGCTGGGTGATAAACTGAACATTATATTTAATACCCTCATCAGAGAAAGACTTTATGGCCCTGAGGGTGTCTGGTAGTTCTCAACACGCACTCACACACAACACACACACACACACACACACACACACCAGTGTCTTTCCCAGTGAGTAAGATCTGGAGAGATATTGGTGGGTGTCATATGTCCCTTAGTACGAGTGACATTTGAACACGGAGCGTGAGGAATGTGCTTGTTGACAAAACATCTATTTTTCTGAAGAATGTGGAGTTTTCAGTCTAGGTTTTCAGACTTGGTTTTCATTGTAACTCTCATGTCGTTTGTTTCAGGTCAAACTAGTTTTCTCCCCATCATTAAGTTGTTGAATATTTCATGCTCCACCCCTGCGGGAGGTTCAGGTTACCTGTCCGCTGGCCGGCAGGGCTGACGGACGGACTCCAGTGTCCCAGGGAAGCTCCGCCCACCTCACGGCTCTGCAGGTGTATAGACACACCCACCTTTGGGAGGAAGCCCCTCCTCCTTGCTCAGGTGTATAAGAGCGCACCCTCGGCATCGCTCCTCAGAGCAGCAGGACGTCTTCAGGATATCTTCAGGACGTCTTCAGGACATCTCTTCAACGCTCTGTGACCAAGGACAACAGAAAACACGTAAGTAAACGGTTTGGTGGAGAAGATTCCGAAGGGTTTCAGTCACACTGAAGATATTTATTGCATTTTCAAATGGGGGTAAATAAATTTAAAAAAGCCTCAATAAGTCTTATCTGAATAACAGCATATCATGTTGGCATGAAATAAAATGCATTTTTCTTCACTTTTGACAGACTGTATAGAAATAATTATATGATGGCATCAGTCTATGATAATAATTCTATAATTTATGTTGATCACATTTCCCGTTTTCATTTTGTCACCTGAATCCTAGCTATTTCCAAACCTCTCGCTCTATTTCCCATGCGCTCAACAAGGAACTCATTCTCCCGTCAGTCTTTTGTGATGTTGTGAGAGACGGAGAAAGCAAGCAGAGGTATTGGATGTCAGGAGGTATAGAAAGGTCCCTCTGTCTCTCTGACCAGCTCCTAATGTCCTCTACAAGCCCAGATAGACACAGATAGACAGGGACACAGAGACAGAGAGAGAGAGAGAGAGGGACACAAAGACAGAGAGAGAGAGAGGGACACAGAGACAGAGAGAGAGAGAGAGAGAGAGACAGGGACACACAGAGAGAGAGAGAGGGAGTGAGAGAGACAGGGACACAAAGACAGAGAGAGAGACAGGGACAAAGACAGAGAGAGAGAGACAGGGACAAAGACAGAGAGAGAGAGAGAGACAGGGACACAAAGACGGAGAGAGAGAGAGAAAGACAGGGACACAAAGACAGAGAGAGAGAGAGAGACAGGGACACAAAGACGGAGAGAGAGAAAGACAGGGACACAAAGAGAGAGAGAGAGAGACAGGGACACAAAGACAGAGAGAGAGAGAGAGAGAGAGAGAGAGAGAGAGACAGGGACACAAAGACAGAGAGAGACAGGGACACAGAGAGAGAGAGAGACAGGGACACAGAGAGAGAGACAGAGACACAGAGAGAGAGAGAGAGAGAGAGAGAGAGAGAGACAGGGACACAGAGACAGAGAGAGAGAGAGAGAGACAGGGACAGGGACACAGAGACAGAGAGAGAGACAGGGACACAGAGAGAGAGAGAGAGAGAGAGACAGGGACACAAAGACAGAGAGAGAGAGAGAGAGAGAGACAGGGACACAAAGACAGAGAGAGAGAGAGAGAAAGACAGGGACACAAAGAGAGAGAGAGAGAGACAGGGACACAAAGACAGAGAGAGAGAGAGAGAGAGAGAGAGAGAGAGACAGGGACACAAAGACAGAGAGAGACAGGGACACAGAGAGAGAGAGAGACAGGGACACAGAGAGAGAGACAGAGACACAGAGAGAGAGAGAGAGAGAGAGAGAGAGACAGGGACACAGAGACAGAGAGAGAGAGAGAGAGAGAGAGAGACAGGGACAGGGACACAGAGACAGAGAGAGAGACAGGGACACAGAGAGAGAGAGAGAGAGAGAGACAGGGACACAAAGACAGAGAGAGAGAGAGAGAGAGAGACAGGGACACAAAGACAGAGAGAGAGACAGGGACACAAAGACAGAGAGAGAGAGAGAGACAGGGACACAAAGACAGAGAGAGAGAGAGAGACAGGGACACAAAGACAGAGAGAGAGAGAGAGAGAGACAGGGACACAAAGACAGAGAGAGAGAGAGAGAGAGAGACAGGGACACAAAGACAGAGAGAGAGACAGGGACACAAAGACAGAGAGAGAGAGAGAGACGGGGACACAAAGACGGAGAGAGAGAGAGAGAGAGACAGGGACACAAAGAGAGAGAGAGAGAGAGAGAGAGACAGGGACACAGAGAGAGAGAGAGAGAGAGAGAGACAGGGACACAAAGACAGAGAGAGAGAGAGAGAGAGAGAGACATACTCATATTGTTGGACATCCAGACAAGCCACAGTGCAGTCTTTGTTTCGGGGGTCCGTCTCACCTGGACTCTCCTCGTCCCGTCATCTCCTCACCAGATGTTCTGGGTTCGCCTGTTTTCCCCGACTCCTCTATTAGTCTGTCCGAGTGTGAGACATAGCCGGTTACCACGGTGACGGGAGAAGGGGACGAGTGTTTCGGAGATCTGCCGAGTGGCCCTCGGGGAGGAAGGGTCTCTTGCGAGGACATTTCCATTTTGATTGGGCCGAGCTGGAGGACTTTGAAGCGCCGCTCCCAGACCGCCGGTCGAAGTGGCGTTGAAGTGAAGTCATCCATTTGAGTTGATGGCTTTATGGCAGGCTTTGAGTCTGGATGGACTTCAATGATATGCATTTTAAACTCATGAATAAGATACTGTACTGATTCTATTACTAGGGGAGAGCAGCTAGATTCGTTTAAAAAAATCCCGAATCTGGTAAATCTCCATTTGAGGATGATCGGCTCTGTGCACAAGCTCCACTACTTCCTGAAAGTCACTTGGCCTCTTTATTTCCTGTCCAATATGATTGGCCTAAGTGATTAATCAGGTGTGCGCTGGGTCTGCCGGTCTGATTAATCACTTAATCCAATCATATAGGACAGGAAATAAAGATGCCAAGAGATTTAGAATCAACACTTCTACTACCAGTGGTCAAGACTGACCTCTCTGCATGCTAACGCGCTAACCTGACCCTCCACGCCGTGTCCCCGCCCTCCAGAACGGTGCGTCATGGCGTCCAGCTTCTCAGTGCGGAGTTTCTCCGGCGGCCGCCAGCCGTCCTTCTCCAGCCTCTCCCTGCGGGACAGCGGGCGCTCGCGCTGCCGCGCCTCCGTCTCCTTCTCCGCCTCCCGGCCCCTGAGCCGCTCCTCCTCCGCGGCCCACGACCTGAACGGACCCGCGCCGCAGCTCGGCGGCCTGGGCGTCAGCGCCAACGACAAGGAGGCCATGCAGGGCCTCAACAGCCGGCT
>NC_140263.1:2436191-2438691 GCF_949987555.1 Borostomias antarcticus | reverse complement strand
ACTGGTAGGAGTGACTGGTAGGAGAGACTGGTAGGTGAGACAGGTAGGAGAGACAGGTAGGAGAGACTGGTAGGAGAGACTGGTAGGTGAGACAGGTAGGAGAGACTGAGGTAGGAGAGACTGGTAGGAGAGACTGGTAGGAGAGACTGGTAGGTGAGACAGGTAGGAGAGACAGGTAGGAGAGACAGGTAGGAGAGACTGGTAGGAGAGACTGGTAGGTGAGACAGGTAGGAGAGACAGGTAGGAGAGACAGGTAGGAGAGACTGGTAGGTGAGACAGGTAGGAGAGACTGGTAGGAGAGACTGGTAGGAGAGACTGGTAGGTGAGACAGGTAGGAGAGACAGGTAGGAGAGACTGGTAGGAGAGACTGGTAGGTGAGACAGGTAGGAGAGACAGGTAGGAGAGACAGGTAGGAGAGACTGGTAGGTGAGACAGGTAGGAGAGACAGGTAGGAGAGACTGGTAGGAGAGACTGGTAGGTGAGACAGGTAGAAGAGACTGGTAGGTGAGACAGGTAGGAGAGACAGGTAGGAGAGACTGGTAGGTGAGACAGGTAGGAGAGACTGGTAGGAGAGACTGGTAGGAGAGACTGTGGTAGGAGAGACTGGTAGGAGAGACTGGTAGGAGAGACTGTGGTAGGCGAGACTGGTAGGAGAGACTGTGGTAGGAGAGACTGGTAGGTGAGACTGGTAGGAGAGACTGGTAGGTGAGACTGGTAGGAGAGACTGGTAGGAGAGACTGTGGTAGGAGAGACTGGTAGGAGAGACTGGTAGGAGAGACTGGTAGGTGAGACTGGTAGGAGAGACTGTGGTAGGAGAGACTGGTAGGAGAGACTGGTAGGAGAGACTGTGGTAGGAGAGACTGGTAGGAGAGACTGGTAGGAGAGACTGTGGTAGGAGAGACTGGTCGGAGAGACTGGTAGGAGAGACTGGTAGGTGAACAGGTGTAGACTGTGCATGTAACATTAGTTACTATAAATTAGAAAGGGTTAGTGTAAGTTAGTGTGAGTTAGTTTGTTTGAGTTAGTGTGAGTTAGTGTGAGTTAGTGTGAGTTAGTTAGTTTGAGTTAGTGTGAGTTAGTGTGAGTTAGTGTGAGTTAGTGTGAGTTAGTTAGTTTGAGTTAGTGTGAGTTAGTTAGTTTGAGTTAGTGTGAGTTAGTGTGAGTTAGTGTGAGTTAGTTAGTGTGAGTTAGTGTGAGTTAGTTAGTGTGAGTTAGTTAGTTTGAGTTAGTGTGAGTTAGTTAGTTTGAGTTAGTGTGAGTTAGTTAGTTTAAGTTAGTTAGATTGAGTTAGTGTGAGTTAGTTAGTTTGAGTTAGTTAGATTGAGTTAGTGTGAGTTAGTGTGAGTTAGTTAGTTTGAGTTAGTGTGAGTTAGTTAGTTTGAGTTAGTGTGAGTTAGTGTCAGTTAGTTAGTTTGAGTTAGTGTGAGTTAGTGTAAGTTAGTTAGTTTGAGTTAGTGTGAGTTAGTGTGAGTTAGTTAGTTAGAGTTAGTTTGAGTTAGTTAGTTTGAGTTAGTTAGATTGAGTTAGTGTGAGTTAGTTAGTTTGAGTTAGTGTGAGTTAGTGTGAGTTAGTTAGTTTGAGTTAGTGTGAGTTAGTTAGTTTGAGTTAGTTAGATTGAGTTAGTGTGAGTTAGTTAGTTTGAGTTAGTTAGATTGAGTTAGTGTGAGTTAGTGTGAGTTAGTTAGTTTGAGTTAGTGTGAGTTAGTTAGTTTGAGTTAGTTAGATTGAGTTAGTGTGAGTTAGTTAGTTTGAGTTAGTTAGATTGAGTTAGTGTGAGTTAGTGTGAGTTAGTTAGTTTGAGTTAGTGTGAGTTAGTTAGTTTGAGTTAGTGTGAGTTAGTGTCAGTTAGTTAGTTTGAGTTAGTGTGAGTTAGTGTAAGTTAGTTAGTTTGAGTTAGTGTGAGTTAGTGTGAGTTAGTTAGTTAGAGTTAGTTTGAGTTAGTGTGAGTTAGTTTGAGTTAGTTAGTTTGAGTAAGTGTGAGTTAGTGTGAGTTAGTGTGTTAGTGTGAGTTAGTGTGAGTTAGTGTGAGTTAGTGTGAGTTAGTTTTTGAGTTAGTGTGAGTTGGTTTGAGTGAGAATGTTCCTCCATGTTCCCCTCAGGTGAGGAAGAGGACTCTGGAGAACGCTCGTCTCATGCTGGAGATCGACAATGCCAAGCTGGCAGCCGATGACTTCAGGATCAAGTGAGTATAGAAATACACACACACACACACGCACACACACACACACACACACACACACACACACACACATATGCACACAGTGTTATCATTGCTTTCCTTGACTTTGCTTCTGTTGTTCATTGTATTGTGTGTCAGTAAGCTGTGGAGCTAAGTGTGTGTGTGTGTGTTTAAATGTGCATGAGTGCTTGCGTGTGTGTGTGTGTTTGCGTGTGTGTGTGTGTGTGTGTGTGTGTGTGAGGGGGGGCTAGACTAATATTCGGTGATGCTTGTCAGGGATTGTATGTGTGCTTTGACACGCGGCCTCGGTTACTCACCGGA
>NC_140263.1:2398691-2431191 GCF_949987555.1 Borostomias antarcticus | reverse complement strand
GTGTGTATATATTGTATATATCGTCTGACAGTAGCGCGTGTCGTCCTCTAGGTGGCGGCGCTCGAGGGGAACCTGGGGGAGTCAGGTCACAAGTACGCCCAGGAGATGGAGCGTCTGCAGGCCACCCTGACCCAGCTGGAGGAAGACCTCTCCCAGCTGCGCCTGGACATGCAGCGCAACAAGACCGACTACGAGCAGCTGCTGCGCATCAAACAGAACCTGGAGATGGAGATCGCCACCTACAGGCGCCTGCTGGAAGGGGAGGAGACGTGAGTCCGTCGGTCTTCTGAGAGGAATAGCACCATTTAAAAGACTACAGACTCACGACAGACGTTTCTCGGTCTTTGCCCTTCTCTTAAAGGAGAATGTTTGTTTTTGACAACCTGGACCTTATTTGCGGCATATTATAAGACGTTTCACTCACCGAGATAACTTTGGTGTAATTCGGAGGCCTGTAGAAGAAATGTAAAAATCAGCGTGAGCCAAGTATATCCATGTAATGGCGGTGGACGGAGCACTGAGAATGCAGCTTCTAAAAAATCTATTTTCTGCCGCGAAACGGTTGTTTTTATCAATCTGTCTTTATGAATCGCTAGTTGTGCTTACATAGAGCGTAGGCCTGTTGTGGTTTTTCACATGCCTCTGTAATATGATCTTTAGAAACGTCTTTAGAAACGAAATAGCTTTCTCACTTGCTCCAGCACGCATGCGCACAGTGCGTACTTACAGAGGCATGTGGCAAAGTCTTTGTCCAGTCTCTCTCCTGACCGCTGTCATAATCTCTCTCGTGAGCTCATGCTGTGTTCCAGGTGCCTGGGAAGTAGGAATTTGGAGTGAGGAATGACATCACACCCTAGCTGACCACGTTCCATAGACAAAAGGCGAAAACCACACTTTAGCCTGATCTTTGTGCTTCTAGCCAAGCTAGCCATTGTTAGCAATACCTGCTGATAACAACGCACTATGCGCTATCTTGCACATGCAAACACAATGGCATTGGCAAGGCTGTCTAGCAGCCAGAGGATTGCTGGATCCATCTCGTTCCATTATGCACAGGTTGACTCACCGCAATATATATGCAAACATCATCAGCAAACAGGTGCACTTGATCACATAGATTGTCATTTATTGATCACAATAAATGACAATCGAATCATCATTTATTGGCATTTGATTTGATGCTGGATTTGGTGTGTGAGAACCTATCTTTGCGCAGACGAGTTTGGAACAGGATATAGGACAAGTTTGGAAAACAAATCCATACGGGACAATAAATAGGCCCGTTAGAGGAAATAATCTTGCATTGAGATACATTTTTGTGGTGAATTGGCATGATAGTGCATTTATAAACTCTCTAAGTGCTCTTCCTCTCTCACGTGCACGTTGCAATTCACCGACTCACCACTAGTCTTCAGAAAGTGCACGCCATGGTCAGAATGGGTGGAAATGTCGGCGCTTTTTCCCGTCGATTTTTGGTTTGATAGATACAGTAACATACTTGGCAGAGAAAAGTGTGTACGCACAAAACGGGGGGGAAAAGGTGTAAACACAAATGAGGCCCCAGGTTACATTTTTGCCGGGGAACTCGGAAAGTCCCAGTTCCCGAGGCAACTGGAACGCAGCGTCCGCGGAGAAGGTGGTCGAGTCAGAAACTCTCCCCAAACAGATATGTGTCGTATTCTAACGGTCTTCTGTTGCTCTTGTGTTATCCAGGATCAAGGAGGTCCCTCCACCGAAGAGTGAGTACCCGTTTGTCTCCTACATGCTCATTGGCTCAGCCTCACAAACAGCCAATCACAGGGTTATAGCAGCAACATATAGCCAACCGGATAGGAAGACATGATAAACAGGCAAACAGGCTAATGATTGTCTGTCAGATCACCCAGACATGCTCTGACACTGACACACACGCACACACACACACACACAGGTGGGTAGACAAACAGACAGTTAACTGTATAGAGATAAACCAGTTGAATCTATAGGCTATGTTTATCTTTATGTCTCTGAGACTGACAGACAGGTCAGTAGCCATGACATATAGCCCTGTGTGTCTCAGTCAGAAGAGAGGGTCTTGTAACCCATGTGGTGTGGAGGTCCCGGGGTTGACTGGGTCAGAAGAGAGGGTCTTGTAATCCATGTGGTGTGGAGGTCCCAGTGTTGACTGGGTCAGAAGAGAGGGTCTTGTAATCCATGCGGTGTGAGGGTCCCAGTGTTGACTGGGTCAGAAGAGAGGGTCTTGTAATCCATGTGGTGTGAGGGTCCCAGTGTTGACTGGGTCAGAAGAGAGGGTCTTGTAATCCATGTGGTGTGAGGGTCCCAGGGTTGACTGGGTCCATTCACCTAGAGAGGGCTGCCCATCAGGCAGATGAGAGATGCTGGTGATAATGTCACTTCTCAAACAGACTTCATGTGTTTTCAGGTCATTCTTTCTCTCCTTCTCCCTCTATCTCCTTTACTGTATCTCTCTGTCTCTCTGTCTCACCCCTCTCTCTGTCTTGGTCTCCCCCCCCCCCCCCTCTCTGTCTCACCTCTCTCTTTCTCTTCCCCCCCCCCCCTCTCTGACTCAACTCTCTCTCCCCCCCCTCTCTCTCACCACTCTCTCTCTCCCCCCTCTCTCTGTCTTGGTCTCTCTCTCCCCCTCTCTCTGTCTCACCTCTCTCTTTCTCTCTGCCCCCCTCTCTCTGTCTCACCTCTCTCTCTCTTTCTCTCTCTCTCCCCCTCTCTGTCTCACCTCTCTCTTTCTCTCTCCCCCCCCTCTCTCTGTCTCACCTCTCTCTCTTTCTCTCTTTCTCCCCCTCTCTGTCTCACCTCTGTCTTTCTCTCCCCCCCTCTCTGTCTCACCTCTCCCCCCCCCCCCCTCTCTCTCACCTCTCTCTTTCTCTCTCTCCTCCCCCTTCTCTCTCTCTCTCTCTCTCTGTCACCTCTCTCTCTTTCTCTCTCCCCCTCTCTATCACACCTCTCTTTCTTTCTCTCTCTCTCCCCCTCTCTGTCACCTCTCTCTCTTTTTCTCTCCCCCTCCGTCACACCTCTCTCTCTTTCTCTCTCCCCCTCTCTGTCACACCTCTCTCTCTCTATCTCCCCCCTCTCTGTCTCTCTCTCTCTCTCTCTCTTTCTCTCTCCCCCCTCTCTCTTTCTCTCTCCCCCTCTCTGTCTCATCTCTCTCTCTATTCAATAAGATTTATTGGCAGGAAATTCATTACTCAAATATTACCAAAGCACAGAACTAATACCATCCAATCAAACAACAACAAAAAGACAGAGATGTCCGCAACACTACACCTAATATTACTATACAAACATACTACAACACTACACCTAATGTTACTATACCAACATACTACAACACTACACCTAATGTTACTATACCAACATACTACAACACTACACCTAATGTTACTATACAAACATACATACTACAAACAAACTACACCTAATGTTACTATACCAACATACTACTGTACAAACCAGAAATGCTGCAAAAAATAGAGGAAAAAAAAGTTTTAGCCATATATTATACACACATTTTTTTGCCATATATAACCAGTACAGGTAGAGGTACATGTGAATTCTTGTTATCTCTTGTCCGTACAGTATCTTATCAGCACGAATCACTTCCTCATTCCAGTTCCTAGGTGCACAACTAGACGTTCCAAGGTTCCCAATCTGGCAGTCTGTATATAGTCTGTCATCTGTAGCATCACATGCAAGAAACGGGAACAATGTGCAGGAGAGAACAACAAACAACAAACACATTCATACAACAAAAACTCTCTTTCTTTCTCCCTTTCTCTTTCTCTCTCTCTCTCCCTTTCTCTCAGCGAAATTCAAAGGTCTTTATTGGTATAGAAAATATGTTTACTTTGCTAACGCAATTGAAAAAACGAAAATGAAAACGTAATGAAATAACCTAAACAATATGGCGTAAGCATTAGACATGTTTACATGACGGCCGTGGCACCAGACTAGCGTTTCATCCACCTTCCAACGAGACAACGAGACAGCTGCCCCCTAGCAACCACCCAAACACCGCCGCCCCTAGCAACCACCACAGAATACTGTAACGGTGTCTGACTCACTTCCTCTAGTTGTATGTATTTAACGTGCTGTTAATGTGTAATAAGTCTTGAGCCACTTCAGAATCACAATCACTTTCAAGGTACCATCGACCAAGAGATGATAAGGGAGACATTTTCTTGGCAGGGAAAAAACGACACACATGAGAATTTGGAAGTTCAGATAGAGTAACAGGGCTGTGTTTGGTGTTGAGGTGAAACTCGGTGTTGGGATGTAAACACAACTTTTAACCCCTGCTCTCCCCGTCGTCGTGGTAACAGAGGAGCCGGACGTGCGTACCAGGAAGATCGTGAAGGTCGTGACCCAGACCATGATCAACGGCAAGGTGGTGGACGAGTCCAGCGAGGTGGAGCAGATCGAGGAGATGAAGAAGTGAGGCGGCGGCCGTCTTCGTTACCTCCATCATCATCATCATCATCGTCCTCATCACCATCATCATCACCTCCATCATCACAATCATCATCACCTCCATCATCATCGTCATCATCATCACCATCATCATCGTCCTCATCACCATCTCCACTCTTAAGAATGCCCCTCCAGCAGACAAAACAAGCACACTCATCATTACACACTTTCAGTTTGCTGTTCTGTTCAGTTCCGTGACCTTGTCATCATGTGTGTTTTCTTCTGGTCTAGAAAGTGATCTTTTGAAAGCGTTCTAACACAGAAGTGATGTTAGTGGTCGGGTATGAGAGGTACTACAGCTGCCTTGGGGAGAATGTTCTAGAGACCCAGCAAGCTTGTCTAAACATGTCTCTGTTTTAACTTCGAGTGAGAACCTGTCCTCTGTCTCTACGGCGTCTTCTGTCCTGTCGCTCTAGCCATGTTCTGGGTCTGGAGCAGACGTGGGTCCAAATAATATTTGAAATCCTGTCACTGTGTGTGCCTGCGGGGTCAGGAGGGCGGGGGGCGTGTGTTTGGGGGCATCCCGCTGGTTTCATTGTCAGACAAGAGCAATCGTGCTAGGAAAAGTAAATGATCGTGCAGTATTTCAAATAGTATTTGAGCCCAGGTCTGGTCTGGGGATAGAGATTTGTAAGAGATGCAACTTCCTGTTTTACTGTATGGGTAGCTAAAGGTTTCGTTTTGTTGCTTTTGAAATATTTATTTCTTAACATGACGAGGACAGATGTATTGGAATTAGTAGTAATTAGTAGTTTAATAGATCTCTTTACTGCCGTTAGAATAATATTTTAAGTTTTGCGTTTCAGTTTTGTTCTTCAAAATGTATTTCAGAATGTATTTCTGGTAGCAATATCTGAATTAAAGATTAATTAACGAATCCTGTGTCCGTCCAGTCATTATATCAGAAACGGTTGTGTACAACACTGTTATACACATATATTATCCTGCTGGGTAGACTTTGGAATAAGCAACTGTACACATTGTTTTGTGTCTGCTGGTCTATCTGCCTGCCTGTCTGTCTGGCCGTCGGTCTGTCTGTCTCTCTGTCTGTCTGTCTGTCTCTCTTTCTGTCTGTCTGTCTGTCTCTCTGTCTGTCTGTCTCTGTCTGTCTGTCTGTCTGTCTGTCTGTCTGTCTGTCTCTCTGTCTGTCTGTCTGTCTGTCAGACACTCAGATACATACACTACACACTCCCACACAAGCACATTCTAGTTTGTAAAAGAGAGATTATAGAATGCTCCCATGGGTTATATGAAAGAACGCCAGAACGCGTGCACACACACACACACACACACACACACACACACACACACACACACACTCCTGATCCTCCACACACACACACACACTCCTGATCCTCCACACACACACACACACACACACACACTCCTGATCCTCCACACACACACACACTCCTGATCCTCCACACACACACACACGCACACACACACACACACACACACACTCCTGATCCTCCACACACACACACACACACTCAGATTTCCAGTGATTGTTCCTTGTGACGGTGATTAGTGTCCATAGAGAGGGCCACCTCCCACAAACGGCTTAATGTCTGCCGTCACTCCCACCTGATGGATATACACACACAAGCACACACACTACACACACAAGCACACACACAATTATCCATGCAAGCACACATAATACACTCAAACGTCATAAAAAACATGCCCATGTGCACAAACACAGACATGACACACACACACACACACACACTCAGAGCTATGAGGCAGCAGACGCCAAGGTGACGGCGTGATGGTTTTAAGCAGGTAATGATGATGACGAGCTCCCAGGGGCCCTTTGATCTCATCTCTCCTGCTCTCTCCACTCACGGCGAGCGAGTGGTGACAGGGGGGGCTTTGGAACTGTCCATCGGCGCCGCCGAAAGATGAGTTCATCTCAGGCCAGGTGACCTCGCTCCCCACCTCAACTCTCTTGATCACACCAGAGTGGAACACACCACACTGCCAAACCCACAGCCCTGTCAGATGAGTACTCTTCCTCCCACACTCCCAGAGGTGAGGCGAGGTGGTGATACTGGCCTGCTCATTTCCCCAAAATGGAAATATTCTTCTCCGTTCCACAGTTTTCCACACCCTCGTTCAATTTCCATGCGGTCTCTGTCACGTATCCAATCAAGCTCTCCATTCCTGTCGTGTATCGCCCACCAGGTCCTCTTGGTGAGTTCCTGGAGGAGCTCGATACACTAGTCTCCCACTTCTCTGATGATGGCTCCGCACTCATCCTCTTCGGCGACTTCAACATCCAGAGTGAGAAATTGGAACCTCTTCTCTCTTTCCTCTCCTCCGTTGACCTTCACCTCTCCTCTTCTCATGGCTCTGGCCGTCTTTTATGGTGCGGTCTGCTGGGGCAGCAGCATCTCGGCCGCAGACTGAACGAGGCTTGATAAACTGACTGAGAAGGTCAGTTGTGTCCTGGTTAGGCCCCCTGGACTCGGTGGAGGTGGTGGGAGGAAGAAGAGTGAAGGCTAAGCTGTCATCCCTGAGGGAGAAAGACTCTCATCCCATCACAACACTGAGGAGAGCTCCTTCAGAGACAGACGGCTTCACCTGAAGTGTGTGAAGGAGCGTTAGCGCAGGTCCTTCCTGCTGCTGTCAGATTAAAGGTACCCAACGAAACGGGAATCAAAACAATCAGTTCTTTGTTTATTTTCAAAATTCCTCGATTATATGGTTCCTTGTAGTCTAATAAACATGTTGAATCACTTGAATGTCTTTCCTACCTTGTAATTTCTTCGCAAAATGATATTTCGCTAATGTTTTGAAAACAACAAAGATGTGTGAAACATCACTATTATGTGCTCCGTGTATTGACGCAATGACGTAGTACACGATTTTCGGGGGCCACCTTCTCAAATTTGCTCTAGTGCGCGTACTAGTGGTCAAAAACTACATTGGGTACCTTTAAATGAATTCTAAAGTGCTGTACAGGCTATAGTAACCCAATCTATTGGTAGTTGTAATTGTTAACTGATCGTCATGTGAACTATTAGTGATTTTGCGCTTTGAGCTAGTCTTGTTAACATTTGTTGTCATTGTTGTAGCGGTTGTTATTGTTGTTTTTTGTTGTCATTGTGTATCGTAACCTTTATGTTTAGTTGTGTATCGTAACCATACACACACCACACATACAGTATACAGTACTGGAACTCAACTGACAAAGCTATTGCACTGTAATGTTTATACTGTAGTGCGTGAATTTATGTGAAATGTGTGCATTTTAAAATATTTGAAATGCTATCTCTTAAAAAAAACGATCTACTTGCTGCAGTAACGTTGCGATTTCCCCTTGTGGGACTAATACAGGACTAATACAGGACTAATACAGGACTAATACAGGACTAATACAGGATATTCTTATCATATTTTATTAGTCATTTGAGTCGCCGCCCATCTTTCACTGCAGGCTCAAAACTCACCTCTTAAGTATTACCTGGATCCTCCCTCTTAAGCACCTACTGTATTTATATGTTTCTACTCATGCACTTTGGCTGTAGCACTAGATTATGCTCTTGGTCACTTTTAAAAAAAAGGAGATGCACTTGAATTCTGGTGAGTTGTAGTGCACTGACTACCTTTGTTAAATGCAATTATTGTAAGTCACTTTGGATAAAAGCGTCTGCTAAATGACTGTAATGTAATGTAATGTGATATAATGTGATGTAATGTAATGTAATGTAATGTAATGTGATGTGTAATGACATGCGGGCTTCCTCTGGTGCTCCCTGACTGCTTCCTGTTTACCCTCTTCAGCTAGGCCAAATAACTAATTGCAAATACAACCAAATATGTAGGGCCATCTTGATTTATCTTATCCAGTGCGAGCAACAGAAAGTGGAGGTGGTCTGTAGCAGACTGGTGATGAAATAACAGAAAGTGGAGGTGGTCTGTAGCAGACTGGTGATGAAATAACAGAATGTGGAGGTGGTCTGTAGCAGACTGCTGATGAAATAACAGAATGTGGAGGTGGTCTGTAGCAGACTGCTGATGAAATAACAGAATGTGGAGGTGGTCTGTAGCAGACTGGTGAAGCAAAGTGGAGGTGGTCTGTAAGTGGTGGTAGAGGTCGTCTGTAGCAGACTGATGCGAACAACAACATCACAATAAGAGTCTACTGCTAAACAGAGCAATCTGACCCACAACAACATAAACAGATTCATCATCATTATTACTGAAGTGTTTGGGAAGGTTTGGCTAATCTAGAATGCAAGTGTTTGGCAGAAAGCTACCGGCTGTGTGAAAGCAAACAGGAGGGGAGTCCCTGGATGGGGATCGATGTGGGTCCAGTCTGTCTGGATCAGAGTGGTACCATGTGAAAGGTATGGAGTATGCACTCTGATACTGATTAACCAATGGGAGTAAGGGATCACCATGATTGACATCCCTGGACAGCCCCCTAATTAGCATATAAGGAGCGAGCAAACAAAGAATAAATAAAGAATGTGGAAATAAATAAATAAATGAATGAATATGGAAATAAATGCAAGAAATAATGAATCAAACAATAAATAAATATATAATTTTATACATTTATATCAAATTTAATGCATTTATTTACACATTACTGCATGCATTTATTCATTTATTTTTGTGTATATTTATTAATTCATTTATTTATTGGTCATTTGTTAAGTCACTTATTTATTTATGTATCTATATATTAATTTTGACAGGTTTGGTCCTCCATAGAAAGGTCCTTTAGTGTCCTGCAGGTCTATGTGTCATAGAAACTAACTGCTGGTCTGTTATTGACCTGAGAGTCTGGAGAGGTCAGGTCCTCAGGTCAAGGCCAGGAAGGTAAGATGGCGACTTAGTAGACAAGGGTCATACAAAGGTCTCGCCTCATTAACAGTAGACAAGGGTCATAGAAAGGTCACGCCTCACTAAAAAACTACTTTTTATTGTCATGTAGTGGTTACACAGCACACGGTGATGAGGCACACACACACAGAGTGACAGGAGTGTCCCCTGAAGAAACTCTCCTCTGCTCAGACCAGGAGGATGTCCTCTTGGACGAATGGTCGATGATTGGGTTAGCATGTGGGACCCCAAGTCGTTCACAAGTCGTTTCAGGGGTGAAAATATTACAGTTTTCGTCATTGTTGGTCGGCAGAAGTCTCTAAACTTTAGGCCGCCATTTTGGCGACGTGTCTGATTCTCTCCAACACTAGAAGAGTGTTAATTCCATAATCTCACAATCTGACACGCCTCTCCACACAAAAAAAACACACAAGCTCATCGCTTTCAAAAGTTGCCCGTCAGCAAGTGATTCCATTTTGATGTGTTTTTATTCTGATAATCCTTCATAATCTCACATCTCACCCTCTCACGAGCCGAAAGAGCACAAAGTCTTTTTTGGAACGGTTATCAGGAGGATCAGAACCCGTCTGCTGACCCCGCCTGGACCTGCTGACCCCGCCTGCTCTGACATCTCAACACACCTACCTGATGACCGAGCACAGACCCTAAACACACGCTAACACCCCAGATGACACGCTGGCTTACTCCAATGAGCGAGGCGGCGAGCGGTAGGCCGCTGCTCTTCTTGACGTCGTCCAAGCGTGAAGGCGGTGAGGTGACGTTTTAAAGGTGGATGTCACAGTTGCAAATAGAGCGAGCGAACACATGTCATCAGAACGTACTGTACAAAATGCTGATTCTATAATGGAGCTCGGGTTACGACAGGACTAGAGTGTGACTGGTGCTTTGAGTAATTGTTGGCCTCGGTAAGAAAAGTCTCTCGGAGTTTTATCGAAGCGTCTTTTGGCAGGAGAGGAGGAACGCCAGACGTGGTGTTTGGCTCCGTCTGTGTCACACCTGGTGTGTCTGACCCCCGCCCTGCGGACGCTGCTGTAGGCTGATCCCTGGTCAGGGCTGGCTGAGGTCAGACACCACTGTTTTGGGTCATGGTTCTGTAAAATGACCGGCTCAGTGGCCTTGTGGTTAGTGTCCGCCCTGAGATTAGGAGGTTGGGGGTTCGATTCCCGGCCGGGTCATACCAGAGTCTATAATACAAACCCAATGTCTCCCAGCTTGGCGCTCAGCATTAGGGATTGGACTGGGGGTGAGTCCCTGAGACATACTGTCCTAGCGTCATGTCCAGGGGGTGGACTGGGGGTGAGTCCCTGAGACATACTGTACTAGCGTCATGTCCAGGGGGTGGACTTGTCCATCAAGCTGCCTCACGCTAAGGAATCTGGGTATGGCCCCTGCCCTATGGGCCTCTAGGCTACAGAACCACTGGTTCTCAAGGCTTCTTACTTTTACAGTAAAGTGGCCCCCATCAGAAAGTTCTGTTCTAACAAGACAATGTAAATCTTCTGTCCTGAGAACTGAGAAAGAAATCCTGGTTCCAGCTCCCTGAGAAAATGATTAGTACAGTTGCTAGGCTTGTCTGACATGCACTATAGATTCATACATACTTCAGTCAGGATCATTAACAGCCCCCCCCCCCCCCCCAACAAACATGCCCACCACCCTGAACTGAACTTTTTATCCCTGAGTGATTATTTATGTCTGTTTTATGTTTTTAATGATTTTGAAACTTCATGATTTATGATTAGATATCTTTGTTGCACTGCTCTGGGAGGAGCAGTATTTTGTTTTTTATGTATGCAAAAAGTACACTAAAGAATGACAAATAAATTAATCTTCAGACAAACTTTGAATTTTGTGAAATTATGTTATATATGACATTGATACATATACATTATTAGGAGAAATACAGTCCCTGTCTGAATCGAATCCTATTTACCAGAGTGCCCCTCCAGCCTGTGAGCAGTTGTGAAGCTAGACTACTGTACACATGGATTTATGGACAATTGTCTCATGCTTTTGTATTTATTTGTTTATTTATTTGGCTAATTCCCCCATAAGCTACTCTGTTGGGGTCAGATGTTAGAGTTCCCATACCGAAAGTTTCGTTTTTTCGTATCACCCGTGGATTTCAAATAATCCCCCTTTTTGCTGAGGTGGTCGGATGGCTGATTGTCGGTTTGATTCCCACCTGGTTTCACACGCAAAGCGCCAGAGCTGGCGTGCTAGTCATCAACCACGGCCTGCTGGGAAAACTATTAGGGAATGATTTCATCAATGAGGGGGATTGTGGTCTCTATACAAGCATGAGCAAACCTGTGTGTGTGTGTGTGTGTGTGTGTGTGTGTGTGTGTGTGTGTGTGTGTGTGTGTGTGTGTGTGTGTGTGTGTGTGTGTGTGTGTGTGTGTGTGTGTGTGTGTGTGTGTGGGCAGCAGTGATCCATGCAAATGACAGACAACACCAGGCCGTTCCCATGAACTAGCAGATTAGTAAGTAAGTAAGTAAGTAAGTAAACTTTATTTATATAGCGCCTTTCACAGCACGAATGCACAAAGCGCTTCACAATACAAATAACACATAAAGAGGAAGAAAGAGCGACATACAAAATGCAAAACGAAAGCAGGAAGGAAGGAGGATTAGCGATACTGTGAAAGATCACACCTACTGTACACACTACCTCCTGATGAACCAGGAGCCATTCTGACTTCCATCTAAACCAGCAGCCTGGGATCAGACGATGGGATCAGAGAGGATCATGGGGGAGTTCAGGGGATCAGAGAGGATCATGGGGGAGTTCGAGGGATGGACCTGTGGTGAAGGTGGCTCAATAATGTGGTGGAGGTGGCTCAATAATGTGGTGGAGGTGGCTCAATAATGTGGTGGAGGTGGCTCAATAATGTGGTGGAGGTGGCTCAATAATGTGGTGGAGGTGGCTCAATAATGTGGTGGAGGTGGCTCAATGCTATGAGATGCAGCTCTCATCCTGTACAAAGGAACAGGTGTGTGTGGGGTCGGTGCACTAGTATGTGTGTGTGTGTGTGTGTGTGTGCGTGTATGTGTGTGTGCATGTGTGTGAGTCAGAAGTGACTATATGCATGACTGACAATGAGGCAGACAGTTTGTAAGACATCTTAATGTGGTAGTGATCACGTCTGGAGAGTGTTGTCGACAGGTAAGTGAGTCTAGCTGAATCCCAAATCACGCACTTAGGCGAAAGTGCAGAGCACTCGCGGCCTTGTGGCCTTACATGCGCGTTCCCGCTAAGTCCACAAGGGCTCAGGGTCCCAAAACGGAATCGCTAGGTCCACAAGTGCGCCACTGCCGCCATTTTGCGCACTTTAACCGCACTTACCGAAAGTCCGCAATTTCGCGGCCTTAGGAGCAGAAAATACCCACAGCCCACCGCGTCTCATGTGACACAGTGCTTGAGTGCATCCGAGTCATGATCCGAGTGCATCACACATAAATTATGACATTTGCCGATAACACATTTATCTTGAAATCCACATGCTGCAAACATATCCCACCCAACATCATTTTTTAATTATTATTAAATTAAAACAGACGTCAGTCGGTCAATTTGCAGAGCCGAGTGGAGAGCTGAGGAGCGAGTCATATCTGTCTGCCTGTCTGTCTGTCTGTCATATTTGTCTGTCTGTCATATTTGTTTGTCTGTCTGTCTGTCTGTCTGTCTGTCTGTCTGTCTGTCTGTCTGTCTGTCTGTCTGTCATATTTGTCTGTCTGTCTGTCTGCCTGTCATATTTGTCTGTCTGTCTGTCTGTCTGTCTGTCTGCCTGTCATATTTGTCTGTCTGCCTGTCTGTCATATTTGTCTGTCTGTCTTCCTGTCTGTCTGTCTGTCATGTGAAGCTGAAGGCCATCCTGAGCACAGGGACAACATGACAGATCAGGTGACAGTGACACCGCGCTGGCATGTCCACACAGGACCATCTACCACCATCCACTGAGGGAAACACACACTGCAGGGAAAACCAGGTCCATGCAAGG
This sequence comes from Borostomias antarcticus, assembly GCF_949987555.1. Classification (NCBI taxonomy): domain Eukaryota; kingdom Metazoa; phylum Chordata; class Actinopteri; order Stomiiformes; family Stomiidae; genus Borostomias; species Borostomias antarcticus. Next base: position 2,417,845 of record NC_140263.1, on the reverse strand, counting down.
GAAACATTAGTGACTAGTTTCCTGGAACCAGCAACCCTAGAACATTTTACATTACATGACATTTGAGTCATATAGCAGACACGTGTATCCAAAGATTATTGTACTGCACTTGCTGTAAAATAAGTACATTTGTGTCTATGTAAGTGAACCAAGTGTGCATCCCTGTCATCATCAGAAAAGCCTTCAGTAAGAATAGATAGATCGATAGATAGATAGATAGATAGATAGATAGATAGATAGATAGATAGATAGATAGATAGATAGATAGATAGATAGATCTAGATAGATAGATAGATAGATAGATAGATAGATAGATAGATAGATAGATAGATAGATAGATAGATAGATAGATAGATAGATAGATAGATCTAGATAGTCTTTATTTAGACAGGGACAACAGTGACAGCATGCAGACAACAATGACAATGTATGGACTTACAGTCAAAAAATACAGTAATACAGTAGCAGAGTACGAAAAAAACAAATACAAAACAATAGTAGTGACAGGGTACAGGGGTACAGAGCAGAATAATTATTAAAGTAGAGTAAGGAAATTACTACCAGCAATGGCATTTACAAACTACAGTCCCATAGGTATCAGTTCATCATTCTTTAAGTATTTGCAGGGCAATAAGGAGCTTGTTTTGCTTCTGAAAGGAGTTTTAGAGTTTAGGACCCACAATGAGAAAAGTAGTTTCCCCAATTCATTCAAGCTGTAGGGATGTTTAATAACTGAATAATTACCACCAGTAGTCACCGTGCTGGAGAATGGAAGAGGACAAGTCATTTTATTTATCCTGAAGATAAACAGATAAGATGATTCTATAACATTATAACCGGCAAACAGAATAGAATAGAGTAGAATAAAATAAAATAGAAAGTAACCAGTGCATGTACATTGAAATTCTTGTTATTGCTTGTCCTTACAATATCTTATAGCACTAATCAGTTCCTCATTCCAGTTCCTAGGTACAGAATGTCCTGCAAGGATCGGTTGTTGTTGGGAATCGGACACAATACAAGATTATAGTGATTTGAATCTTTATTCTGGAATATCAGACTCAGCTCTATATAGTGAGAGCAGCTGTGAACTACAGGTTTGTGTCTGCTCTCTCTGTGTTGTAGGACTAGACCGCCCCCTGGTGTTGACACATCGACACAACATCTCTCTCTGGATACAATATTACTGTCTATCTTCGATATTTCATGAATTCAGTAGACGAAATATTAAGTTATCAAAATACATTGAGGGCTTATTTGTCTTGAATATCCCCCGAGGAACACCATATGATATGAAAGTGGATCCCCGTCACCTCCACCTTGCACTCATGCGTCCGTGCGTAATGACAGGAAGTAGGAAGTGTAGCTGTGTTTATGAATGAACCTCCGGACTGTGGGTCTGAGTCCTTGGATGTCTCCAGATGCTGGAATATTAGTGATATTTCACATAAATCATAGGAATAGGACGGACTACGTAGCCTACAGACACCGGCGATCACTTTCCCAGGCAAGTTAGTCTTCTCTGTTATTGTGCCTATGTCATTATTTTGCCTTGTCAGCTGACTTGCGAATGCCATGATCTTCTAAGCGAAATAGGCATAGGATAAGTAAACAATTTGTCTAATTAATTAAGTAATTAATTAATTCAGCCCTATGCGAAATAGTATCCTGCCCTTTTAATAGCCTGCAGAATGTATCATCATCTCCATTCATTAATAACGTAACCTAATAATAAAAATGGTCTTAGAGTCAATGTTGATAAATGTCAAGGGTAAAAGGTACATTATATTTCAGATAGCCTACATTATTAAATTGCATTGTTGTCTGATTAAATCCCACATCACTGTCCCTAGATAGAAGCTACTGTAGCTTATCAACCATGTGATAAATAACTGCATAGACCTATCTACTGTAAATTAGTCCCCGATTGTGCCTTTTTGTTGTGCTTATTGCTGTAACAGAACAATTTCTCCTATATGTAATAAAGTAGTCTATCTACACTATATGGACAAAGGTAGTGGACTCCTACACATAACACGTACAGGAGCTAAATTAATAGGCATTAATATGGAGTTGGTCCCCCAAAGTTCCCACAGACGCACTCTAGAATCTCATAGAAAGCCTTCCCAGAAGAGCGGAAGCTGTTATAGCCGCAAAGGGGGAACCAACTCCATATCTATCTATCTATCTATCTATCTATCTATCTATCTATCTATCTATCTATCTATCTATCTATCTATCTATCTATCTATCTATCTACACTATATTGCCAAAAGTATCCCATTCTTAATCCATAGGGTTTAATATGACGTCGGCCCACCCTTTGCAGCTATATAGCTTCCACTCTTCTGGGAAGGCTTTCCACAAGGTTTAGGAGTGTTCATGGGAATTTTTGACCATTCTTCCAGAAGCGCATTTGTGAGGTCAGACACTGATGTTGGACGAGAAGGCCTGGCTCGCAGTCTCCGCCCTAATTCATCCCAAAGGTGTTCTATCGGGTTGAGGTCAGGACTCTGTGCAGGCCAGTCAAGTTCTTCCACACCAAACTCGCTCATCCATGTCTTTATGGACCTTGCTTTGTGCACTGGTGCGCAGTCATGTTGGAACAGGAAGGGGCCATACCCAAACTGTTCCCACAAAGTTGGGAGCATGGAATAGTCATGTACCCATACAACCAACTACCCATATAAACATGAAATAACTGTCACTTCAGAACGCCCTCGCCATGACGACGGTGTCGGACACGCTCCGGCTGTGTTTCCCGAGCCTCGGGGACGCGCTGCTCCAGAAGATGAACGCGCTGCGCGAGGACCGGCGCTTCTGTGACGTCACGCTGGTCCTGCCGGGGGCGCCGGCGCTGCGCTTCCCCGGCCACCGCGTGGTCCTGGCGGCCTCGTCCAGCTTCCTCCGGGACCAGTTCCTGCTCCACCTCCGCGACGGTCGCGAGGAGCTGGCTCTGGGCGGGGAGGTGGTGCCCAACGCAGAGGTACAGTAGGATTCACTAGATTATTAGTTTAACTTTTAAATCTGTCTTTACTTTGTTGGGATTTTTATTTTTAATGATCTTCATTTGACTTTTGCGCACTCGCTCGCTCACTCAATCGCTCGTTACCGTGGGCCAGAACGCAAAAACTCTTTTGTTTGAACGGAGCCTGTGCAGGTGTAACGTCGGCTGTGATGTGACCGCAGGTGGGCCGCCGGCTGCTTCTGTCGTGCTACACGGGCGTCCTGGACGTCCCGCTGCGCGAGCTGGTGAGCTACCTGACCGCCGCCAGCGCCCTGCAGATGGGTCACGTGGTGGAGCGGTGTGCCCAGGCCGTCTCCCGGTACCTGGACCCCACGCTGGCCCATCTGAAGCAGGAGATGAGCCCCGAGACCACCACCCCCCAGCTGGATGGCGCCAAGCCCCCCGGTCCGGCCTCGCTGGACCTGGGCTACGGGGGGGAGGCCGCGGGGACCGGAGGAGGGCTCCGGGACGACTTCTCAGAGGACCCGGAATATGGCCCCCAGCAGGTGCACACCAACAGCCCCACGTCGTGCCCCACGGGCGCCAACAGACGCAAGCAGCGCCCGCCCACCCCCTGCAGGCTGAGAGACTGTCAGACTCTCTCCCAGCCAGGAAGTCCAGCCCACACCTCGGGATTGGCTGATAGCTCCCAGGGGGAGGGGCCCGGGGAGGAAGCGTACACGCTGGCGGCTCGCGCGCAAGGGGGCGGAGCCTCGCACGACGACTCCCTCCTCCGCTTGGGAGCGGCGCTGGCGGGGGCGGAGTTAGGGGAGGGGCCGGCGGTGGACGGCCTATCCCAGCGGGCGTACCTGTGCCGGCGGTGCGACCAGGTGTTCCAGCACCTGGACAGTTACGTCCGCCACCTGCGCGAACACCGCCAGTACCTGTGTCTGCTGTGTGGGCGGAGCTTCTCGCAGAAGAGCAACCTGACGCGTCACATGCGCGTCCACACCGGGGTCAAGCCCTTCCAGTGCCCGCTCTGCCACAAGACCTTCTCTCAGGTAGGTCAGAGGTTAGGGTCACCTCTCCAGGGGTCAGAGGTTAGGGTCACCTCTCCAGGGGTCAGAGGTTAGGGTCACCTCTCCAGGGGTCAGAGAGCAGAGCAGGGCAGAGCAGGACACAGGAAATGCTATTCTGTTCCATTGTACTCTACTCTTCTCCACTCAAATCTACTCTACTCTTTTCTTTTCCATTCTATTGTACTCTATTCTGATCTACTCTGCTGTATTCTACTCTGATCTACTCTACTGTATTATACTATGATCTACTCTACTCTACTCTACTCTACTCTACTCTACTCTACTCTACTCTGCTCTACTCTGCTCTACTCTACTCTACTCTACTCTGCTCTACTCTACTCTACTCTACTCTGCTCTACTCTACTCTACTCTACTCTACTCTACTCTACTCTACTCTACTCTACTCTACTCTGCTCTGCTCTACTCTACTCTGCTCTACTCTACTCTACTCTACTCTGCTCTGCTCTACTCTACTCTGCTCTACTCTGCTCTACTCTACTCTACTCTACTCTACTCTGATCTACTCTGCTCTACTCTACTCTACTCTACTCGGATCTACTCTGCTCTACTCTACTCTACTCTACTCTACTCTACTCTACTCTGATCTACTCTGCTCTACTCTACTCTGCTCTACTCTACTCTACTCTACTGTACTCTACTCTACTGTATTCTACTCTTATCTACTCTACTGTATTCTACTCTACTCTACTGTACCGTGTGCCAATCTATTCCACTCTGATCTATTGTACTCTGATCTATTGTACTCTACTCTGATCTATTGTACTCTATTGTACTCCCAGAAGGCCACGCTGCAGGACCACCTGAACCTGCACACGGGGGACAAGCCTCACAAGTGTAACTACTGTGCCGTCCACTTCGCCCACAAGCCGGGCCTCCGGCGCCACCTCAAGGACATCCATGGAAAGAGCAGCCTGCAGAACGTCTTTGAGGAGCTGGTGGGCTAAGGAGGAGGAGGAGGAGGAGCTGGTGGACTGAGGAGGAGGAGAAGGAGGAGCTGTTGGACTGAGGAGGAGGAGAAGGAGGAGGCAGGAGGAGCTGTTGGACTGAGGAAGAGGAGAAGGAGCTGTTGGACGGAGAAGGAGGAGGAGAAGGAGCTGTTGGACTGAGGAGGAGGAGAAGGAGGAGGAGAAGGAGCTGTTGGACTGAGGAGGAGGCAGGAGATGGAATAGAACCTCTCTGAAGGACATGACAGAAGTCTTTTGACCGCAAAATAACTGATTGTGCTATTTAATGTAACGCACCACTGCTCTGTACTGACTCAAGTGTTGATCACTTCACCACACACACACACACACACACACACACACACACACACACACACACACACACACACACACACACAGACTGTACTAGCTCACCTGAGGTGTTCGTCACCTCTGCCTGGCTGTCTCGGCCTGACAAAACTAGCACTTTTGAGAAAGTCTGATAATTGCTCTACCACCATTTTGATCATACAATGAATGTCCTTCTCGTCTTTGAAATCGTGTTTTTGAATGATTTTTCAAGGTGCCCACCCACATCCATTGTATGATCAAAACGGTGGTAGAGCAATTATCAGACTTTCTCAAAAGTGCTAGTTTTGTCAACGTTTTGATCTGAATAATTGTATATGATCATAAGTAACCTTAAAACAGGGCTAAACATGCATTTTGCCTTTACTACTCCTTTAAGATTCAGTTTCCTCCTCGCTGTTCTGTAGGTGCTGCACTTTTTTTTATCCCTTTCTATAAGTGTCTAAATGACCTTAATTTATCTGATTTGTCTGAATATGAGGAATTATTAGTATTAGAACTTACAAAAGAACTGTAAACATCACTGGTGTCTATGTCTGTCTGTCTGTCTGTCTGTCTGTCTGCGTCTGGGAGGGATGTGTCTGTCTGTCTGCCTGTGTGTCTGTCTGTCTGTGTGTCTGGGAGGGATGTGTGTCTGTCTGTCTGTCTGTCTGTCTGTGTGTGTGTCTGTCTGTCTGTCTGTCTGTCTGTCTGTCTGTCTGTCTGTCTGTCTGTCTGTCTGTATGTCTGTCTGTCTGTGTGTGTCTGTCTGTCTGTGTCTGGGAGGGATGTGTGTGTGTGTGTCTGTGTGTGTCTGGGAGGGATGTGTGTGTGTGGGAGGGATGTGTGTGTCTGGGAGGGATGTGTGTGTCTGGGAGGGATGTGTGTGTGTGGGAGGGATGTGTGTGTGTGGGAGGGATGTGTGTGTCTGGGAGGGATGTGTGTGTCTGGGAGGGATGTGTGTGTGTGGGAGGGATGTGTGTGTCTGGGAGGGATGTGTGTGTCTGGGAGGGATGTGTGTGTGTGGGAGGGATGTGTGTGTGTGGGAGGGATGTGTGTGTGTGGGAGGGATGTGTGTGTCTGGGAGGGATGTGTGTGTGTGGGAGGGATGTGTGTGTCTGGGAGGGATGTGTGTGTGTGTGGGAGGGATGTGTGTGTGTGGGAGGGATGTGTGTGTGTGGGAGGGATGTGTGTGTCTGGGAGGGATGTGTGTGTGTGGGAGGGATGTGTGTGTGTCTGGGAGGGATGTGTGTGTCTGGGAGGGATGTGTGTGTCTGGGAGGGATGTGTGTGTGTGGGAGGGATGTGTGTGTGTGGGAGGGATGTGTGTGTCTGGGAGGGATGTGTGTGTCTGGGAGGGATGTGTGTGTGTGTGTCTGTGTGTGTCTGGGAGGGATGTGTGTGTGTGGGAGGGATGTGTGTGTCTGGGAGGGATGTGTGTGTGGGAGGGATGTGTGTGTGTGGGAGGGATGTGTGTGTGTGGGAGGGATGTGTGTGTGTGGGAGGGATGTGTGTCTGGGAGGGATGTGTGTGTCTGGGAGGGATGTGTGTGTCTGGGAGGGATGTGTGTGTCTGGGAGGGATGTGTGTGTGTGGGAGGGATGTGTGTGTGTGGGAGGGATGTGTGTGTGTGGGAGGGATGTGTGTGTCTGTGTGTGGGAGGGATGTGTGTGTCTGGGAGGGATGTGTGTGTCTGGGAGGGATGTGTGTGTCTGGGAGGGATGTGTGTGTCTGGGAGGGATGTGTGTGTGTGGGAGGGATGTGTGTGTGTGGGAGGGATGTGTGTGTCTGTGTGTGGGAGGGATGTGTGTGTCTGTGGGAGGTGTGTGTGTGTCAGTCTGTCTGGTCAATATCTGCTTGTTATTTCGATCAATAATATGATTGTGATGATACTATCAGTGGTAGAGCTATCAGGTACCGTTTCACTACATTCGAAGTGTGCTATAATAGAACTGTTTGTAACAATAGAACCCTGTGTGGTTCTTCTATTTGGAACCATAGGGTTCTATATGGAACCATAGTGCTCTATATGGAACCATAGTATTGTATAGAACCATAATATTCTATATAGAACCATAGTGTCTTATATGGAACCATGGTGTTCTATATAGAACCATAATGTCCTATATGGAACCATAGTGTTCTATATGGAACCATAGTGTTTTACTGTAGATAGTCATAGTGTCCTATATGGAACCATAGTGTGTTAAATAGAACTATAGTATTCTATATGGAACCATAGTGCTCTATATGGAACCATAGTGCTCTATATAGAACCATAGTGTCCTATATGGAACCATAGTGTTCTATATGGAACCATAGTGTCCCATATGGGACCATAGTGCTCTACATAGAACCATAGTGTTCTATATGGAACCATAGTGTTCAGAGGCTTCTTCTGTTACCAACGGCTCATCCTTTTTTCTAGAGTAGGATGAGTCACCCTACCTTGCTACTGCAGGGAGCTCAGTAATATGATGATGATGATGATGGAGAAGGTTCCGTCAGCGGTAGAGATATTTTACTGTTACATGGCACACCGTACATGGGGGAGTTTTAGGTCAGTACTAGCTGTCTCTCTCATCAATTAAATTGTTGAAAGTTTCACTGAGTCTTGGTAATTGGCAATGAATATTAACACGCACACACACACACACACACACACACACACACACACACACACACACATGTATCTAGGTGTCCACTAGGTGGCAGCTGCGCCACCCGAGAAGTCTGTGTCTCTCTCTGAGCAGCTAATCATGGAAAATGTTATCAGCCTCTAAAACTGGAGGTGTCTGCAGGAGATACAAGCTGGCGCTGAGGATTCTGGGGGTTTTAAGTGTGACTGTATAGACGCAGAGTGCTGGTATCTCCTGCATGAGAGAGGGGGGTGGAGGGGTGGTCAGAGACGGGGAAAGGAGTGATAGAGGGAGGGGTAAGAGAGTGGGGGGTGGATGGTGATGGTCAGAGGTAGGGGAGGGAGAGAGGGGTAAAGAGGGAGAGAAAGGGGTGATAGACAGAGGTGGGGGTGAGAGAGAGAGGAGGGAGGGGGGTAAGGGTAATAGAGAGGGGGAGGGTGATAGATGGAGGTGGGGGCAAGAGAGAGAAGGGGGAGGGAGGGATGGAGAGGTGGTAGGGGAGGAGGGAGGTGGTAGGGGAGGAGGGATGGAGGGAGGAGGGAGGTGGTAGGGGAGGAGGGAGGTAGTAGGGGAGGAGGGAGGTGGTAGGGGAGGAGGGAGAGGGGAGGAGGGAGGTGGTAGGGGAGGAGGGATGGAGGGAGGTGGTAGGGGAGGAGGGAGGTAGTAGGGGAGGAGGGAGAGGGGAGGAGGGAGGTGGTAGGGGAGGAGGGATGGAGAGAGGTGAAGACAGTAGGGGGGGGGGGGGGGGTGGAGAACAGGGAGGGAGCGGGGGGGCAGAACACCTCCATGCGTTGGTTGGACCCGTCTGCATCTCTGTGTCTCACTGAACATCTAGACTGAGGGGCTGGTTTCCTCTCTCTATCTCCTCTTTCACCCCTCTGCTCCAGAAACGTCACCAGCACTCAGCTCTGTCTCACCCAGCGCTGCTGGTCTCCTCAGGGCTTCCCCTAGAGGAGCGTGTGTGTGTGTGTGTGTGTGTGTGTGTGTGTGTGTGTGTGTGTGTGTGTGTGTGTGTGTGAGAGAGAGAGAGAGAGTGGCGTGGAAGAGAGGTGAGGGAGAAAGTGGGAGAGGGAGAGAGTAGGAAAGAGAGAGTAGAAGGGAGAGACGCTGAGAAGCTGACAGCTGCGTGGTGGAGACATGCTGTTGGGAGTGAGGTATCTCCATGGTTCTCCAGGCGTGGAGAGACAGGCCTTCTCCTGGCTGGACCACCTGCTTCTGGACCCTAGTCCTACAGCAGCTCCACTGCTATGAAGTATAGGTCAGTACACACACACACATTTCTCACACACACACACACACCTGCGCGCACATCACACACTTGCACATCACACACACATGCGCAAATCCCACACGGTGTAGCCTACACATATACGCACATGCTAATGCTAATATATGTGTGTGTGTGTGTGTGATGTTCATGTATGTGTGTGCAATGTGATGTGCGCTTGTGTGTGTGTGAGTGTGTGTGTACTCCATTATACATGACAGAAGGAAAGTAGGATGGAGACGAGCTGGTCGTCTCTCCATCTCTAACCATTTCCTGGTTCACCATCCATCCATAACTTCTCCAACATCAGCCTCGTGTTCTCTGACTAATCCAGCAGATTACATTATACATGTGGTGTATAATAATTTATAGTCTGAGTCATCGGTGTCTCTGAGAAGCCATGTCTAGCGGCTCTGCATCCTTCAAGAGATAACAAATTAGGCCACATTTAAGAGTTGTAGAGGATTAAACTATCCAACTAATCAGATTACTACTAAACCCACTGAGCAAAGACACGTCTAAAAGACGTCTTTTAGATGTCTTTTTTGTCTTTTTCGGACGTCCAAAGACATCCAATTAGGAGCCAGAATGAATGTTTTTTTTAACGTTCAGATATTGAACCCGTTTTGCACGTCCACAGACGTCTTAGAGGGGTCCAAGCCAGACGTTTGAATATTGAGGGGTCCAGCAGACGAACAAATGGGGTTCTGGACCGACGGACGTTATTAAGACATGATCTGAACGTTTCCCCTTGTTTGCTGGGAAGCGACAACTGATGCGTTTGGGCTGCTCTCGGTGCGACGGTGGTCCTCTCTCCTCTCTCCTCCTCTGTCTCTCTCCTCCTCTGTCTCTCTCCTCCTCTGTCTCTCTCCTCCTCTGTCTCTCCTCCTCTGTCTCTCTCCTCCTCTCTCCTCTCTCCTCCTCTGTCTCTCTCCTCCTCTGTCTCTCTCCTCCTCTGTCTCTCTCCTCTCTCCTCCTCTTTCTCTCTCCTCCTCTGTCTCTCTCCTCCTCTGTCTCTCTCCTGCTCTGTCTCTCTCCTCCTCTGTCTCTCTCCTCTCTCCTCCTCTGTCTCTCTCCTCCTCTCTCCTCTCTCCTCCTCTGTCTCTCTCCTCCTCTGTCTCTCTCCTCCTCTGTCTCTCTCCTCCTCTGTCTCTCTCCTCTCTCCTCTCTCCTCCTCTGTCTCTTTAAAAGCGATGCAGCCCACGCCTCGAAAAGCGGCTTGTTCCGGCTCTGCCCCTTTACATCTTTATCCTTGCCCATAACATGAAAATAGTACCGCGTACGCACAATCGTTTGGAATGAGATTTCCTGGTGAAATTCAAATGCCAAGTTTATTTAGGAAACACTAGGTGATCGGGGTGTGATCTCTCCCCGCCCGAGGTGTGCCCGTCCGCGGCACGCAGTTCAAACATGGGCACGGCGGAGGGATATACAACCCGGTTCGGTCGTGAAGCCGAGGGAGTGTACTGCTACCTGGGCGATGTCGCGTAGGCAGAGGAATGAATAGAAATTGGAGCAAATAACTCCCTCAATAATATGCACCTACATGACGAGACGCACAGTTATCATTTTGAGGACTACCTCTGTGTGGTGATTGCTGATATTTCAATGCAACCGAGGAAGACGGTGTCATGGTCTTAGGGACGCGGTGGGGATGTTTATTATAGAGGCACGCGCAGCTACGGAGCAGAGGAGGTAAGAGGCGCGCGACTTTCCTGCGGGGTTCCATTCTGGGTTCTGTGGAAGTGCCGCTCGCGCTGTTAGAACCCTGGCCTGCTGCTGCACGCGCGGGTCATGGGTGATTTTGAATTTTCTGCAATAAAGTTATTGTACAGAATAGGCAGACAAGGATGCATCATATTGGGATGACCTAAAATTAATGCACTCCGGTTGAATTATTAGTCAATGCATGCTGCGTAGCCTATAGCCCAAATCATGAAACATGAGAGATGTGTGTGTGTGTGTGTGTGTGTGTGTGTGTGTGTGTGTGTGTGTGTGTGTGTGTGTGTGTGTGTGTGTGTGTGTGTGTGTGTGTGTGTGTGTGTGCTCATGGCCCTGGAACCACAGGCGCGCTTTTCTGATGTCGTCTCTTCGTCATCCGCAGCAGTTGGATAACACCAATATCTGTGCCAACACAGTCTTTAGGCTTGATTTAAAGACAATAATAGAGTAGAATAGTATGTTTGTTTGTCAGTGTATTTGTTATTTTGGTTTATTTCAAGTCTGTTAAGGGATTTGGAATCCTAGCAAAAATTCAAGCAAAAGAAGCTTTTGTAAAAGATTGCTTTTCAGAAATGCGTCAGATACGTGAGACTATGTCTGGATGTTGTGTGAAGTTGCATAACTAAGTGTACCTAGCAGAATCACTGTGGCCTCCACTTCCGTCTCCAGTCAGATCTCAGAGGAGAGATATGAGTCCACCCACACACTGTGCTACACCCCCCCTCCCAGCCTCACAAATAAACACTATGACTAACACTGACATTTGATGTACTTTATACACTACAATTTATATAGTTTGAGAGTTGGAGTGTGGATGAGGTAAAATGTTAACTCAATTATTCACTGTATCATTAGTCCCTAATAGCTCATGGATTACATTACATGTTAGCTCAGGTCTGCAAATGAGAAACAGTGAAACGACAGTTTCTCTCAAATAATAGCCTATCATTAACATAATCATCTACAGGACACATGCCACGGCAACAACAACACATTATTGAATTCAGGAAGAGGAAATTAGAGTTTTTACAAATGTTTAACAAGCAACCGTCTCCTGTTAGTCTGTTTCTATGATTCTGTAGACTGTCCTGTTAGTCTGTTTCTATGATTCTGTAGACTGTCCTGTTAGTCTGTTTCTATGATCCTGTAGACTCTCCTGTTAGTCTGTTTCTATGATTCTGTAGACTGAGTGCTGCTCTACTAATTGAGGAGATAATGACTATTTAGACAATAATCAGCTTGATTCCTGCTCTGAAGGCACTGAACCCACTCATAATATCACATCAACCCACTCACAATATCACAATCTCATTGCAACAGGGACTGTGGACATAATTTAGGTCGGGCAACGTAGCCCCAATCGGCTCACTGAACGGGCTTTCTGATTTGTTGAGTGGGATGCTGAGCGATTTGTTGAGCGGGGGGGGCATGCCGGCCCTCATCGGCTCACTTCAGGACCGGCCCATCGGGATTCGTCCCGAACGCCCCGATGGCCAGTCCGCCATTGAACAGGGATGACTGGTTAAGGTCTCAGACCTGCTTCCTCTTCACACCCACTTCTACAGTTCCAGACTTGAAGACCGCTGTCCCGAAAATTCCAGCCATCTCAATAATCAGATAGTATTATTTACTATATGGAGACATTCAGATTCTGAACACTGGGTCTAGTCTGGGTTCACTTTATCCTCCCACAAAGGGACCAGGCCATGGTAACAGTCTTGGAGACAGCCATCTTGAAATTCCAGGTCAGGTCAGGTCTAGGTTAAATGTATTTCCCCACAAAGAGACTGTCACTGAATCATAAATATTCAATTATATTTATAATATATAGCCTACTACTCTGTGTCCGTATCCTGAAGGGCTGTGGAGAAGCGTGCGTCCGCGTGTGGACCGGGGTCGACTGACCATGGGAGGGGACACCCAGCTGACCACGCTGGGACCCCCGTCCTCTCTGACACGCACATAGAAATACAGGCTGCTCACACACCCTCTCATAGTCTCACACACACACACACACATGTTCTACTTCTGTGCCGTGAGAACAGTGTGTTCCAGCGATGGGGGTCATGGTTCCGACGTCAGGGGCCGGTGTGAATCCACACGGGAGACGGTGAGACGGCTCACATTCCCTGGCACCTCGGATTCTGAGGGGGCAAATTGTGGAGGTGTGTGTGTGTGTGGGGGGAGGGGGGGGGGCAAACATGAGGAGCTGTCCATCAAAAGACTGGCCATAAACAACCCCCCCACCCTCCCCAGCCCTAAACAGTTGTGCAGATCAAGTCCAGGCATTTCTACCAGTCTGTTTCAGGACTGTCCTCATGTCAGCCCCACGGCCCGGTCTGGTCCAGAATGTGAGGCAGCCCACCACCACCACTGAGGAGATAGTTTCAGTGTTTCAGGGTAACCAGCGGCGCCTGTCCCCCCTTGACCTCCCCACCGCCAGGCGCCGACCCGGCCTGCGTCCCCTACCCAAGGGAACAGGAGGGGAAGTGCAGCTGTGGTAAATGTGAGGCCAAGTGTTCGGCTTTGACCAGAGAAAGGCTGTGTCAGTCGTGCTGTTTCAGTTTCGATGACATTTAAAAGGGAGGCAAACAATTCTCTACCTTCTAGTTTGGCGTTAAGGATCAGTGATTTCCACACATATTGGGTGTTGGAGATGTTTGTGTTTTTTTTTGGCCACCCTCATTGTCACAAGATGAAGATGAACCAAACCTCTTACTGGTGGAGCTTCAAATCTCAACCGTTGTTTTTTAAAGACTAATCATCCCGCGCTATTCAAAACTGTCACGCTCGAGGAACCTCGTGAATATGACACGCGACAACAGGATACCTCAGAGGAACAGGTGGTTTTCAACGTGACTGTGAATCATGGCGGCTCCGTCACCGCATCTAGTCTCCATTGGCTCACAAAAACAAATCACCCGGGTTCATATTCGGTCTGTGAGTTCAACGGTTTGAAGCGGGAAGCTCGCGCGCTGTTATATTTATACTCAGCGCCGCCGCGCGCCCCTCTTGGAAAACATGAAAGCGCGAGATCAGCAGAGAGGCGTCCGCGCGCTGCGGGAGGGACGCCGTGCGCGTGCCCGAGGCCGCGCGGATGGTGCGTAAAGGTTCTCGCGCGTTGCGCTTTATAGAAGCGGCAACGCAACAGTTGTGTCGATTGATTGGTGTTTAATTGAACGGATGTCTTGTTTTGTAGACTGTCTTACATGCTGTGCATCAAATGTAATGGTATTATGTGCATGCGCAATATAGGCTTTGCTTTATTTAATACGTTTAATTCAATTGAATTCAATGCTTTTATCAAATTAAGTATAAAACAAAGAATATGATATCTAGAGTTAAGGCTACTGTTTCTGCATGGCGGTGGCATTTTTTGTGTATGAAAAAGGAGAGGAAAGATTGCCATTGTGCACAATGCTCTCTTTCCATCTTTTTCTCTCTCTCTCTCTCTCTCTCTCTCTCCCGCTCTCTCTCCCTCTCTCTCTCTCTCTCTCTCTCTCTCTCTCTCTCTTTCTCTCTCTCTCTCTCTCTCTCTCTCTCTCTCTCTCTCTTTCTCTCACACACGTAGGCACACACACACACTCTGCCATTAACGGTTGCCACCACATAGCGACCCCATGGCAGTTGTCGGTTCCAGGTCTGCACAGAAGGCCTGGCCTGACAGTGGTTGCGTAACTGAGCTATGCAGGGGAGGCTAACCTAGCCAGCCTGGCTGGCATGTAAAACAACTTCCCTATAGGGGTGTGCGTGTGTGTGCGTGTGTGTGTGGGTGTGTGTGGGTGTATGTGGGTGCAGTTGTTGTGCACAGACATGTTGTGTGACTGGTTTTCTACGGCATGGGTCCAGTACCGCACCAGCCTCCCAGTCTTCCTGCTTGGAGGGGGGGGGGTGTTACAGGAGTGGAGGGTAAGGGGTGGAGGGGGGGTGTTACAGGAGTGGAGGGTTAGGGGAGGAGGAGGGGGGGGGGTTACAGGAGTGGAGGGTTAGTGGTGGAGGAGGGGGGGGGGTTACAGGAGTGGAGGGTTAGGGGTGGAGGGGGGGGGGTGTTACAGGAGTGGGGGGGTTAGGGGTGGAGGGGGGGGGGGGGTGTTGGAGGAGTGGGGGGTTAGGGGTGGAGGGAGGGGGGGGTGTTACAGGAGTGGAGGGTTAGGGGTGGAGGGGGGGGGGGGGGTGTTGGAGGAGTGGGGGGTTAGGGGTGGAGGGAGGGGGGGGGTGTTACAGGAGTGGAGGGTTAGGGGTGGAGGAGGGGGGGGGGTGTTACAGGAGTGGGAGGGTTAGGGGTGGAGGGGGGGGGGTGTTACAGGAGTGGGAGGGTTAGGGGTGGAGGAGGGGGGGGGGTTACAGGAGTGGAGGGTTAGGGGTGGAGGAGGGGGGGTTAGGGGTGGAGGAGGGGGGGGGGTTACAGGAGGGGAGGGTTAGTGGTGGAGGGGGGGGGGGGGGTGTTACAGGATTGGGGGGGTTAGGGGTGGAGGGAGGGGGGGGTGTTGGAGGAGTGGGGGGGTTAGGGGTGGAGGGAGGGGGGGGGGTGTTGGTGGAGTGGGGGGGTTAGGGGTGGAGGGAAGGAGGGGGGGGGGGGGTGTTGGAGGAGTGGGAGGGTTAGGGGAGGAGGGAGGAGGAGAGCTGGGATGAAGAGTTGAGAGAACCCCCCCCCCCCCACACACACAGATTCCAGCCAGTTAATCCTGAGGTGATAACCCGCTCCTGTAGAAGTGGACCAGTTCACGATGACACAAGTCATTCAGCAGACATCTTTTATCCAAAGCGACAGTCAACAATAAGCACATTTGCAACACACAGTAAGAGAGCTGGGTTTGACCAGGCTCTGTTGGTTGTCCCTCACACCAGGCTTAGGACCGGAGGGGACAGTGGACTTCAGAGCAGCGTCCTCCGTGGACATTTTTGAGAAGCAGCTAAACCCACTGAGCAAAGACACTAAAAGACGTCTTTTAGATGTATTTTTTGTCTTTTTCGGACGTCCAAAGACATCCAATTAGGAGCCAGAATGAACGTTTTTTTTAGACGTTCAGATTTTGAACCTGTTCTGCACGTCCACAGACGTCTTAGAGGGGTCCAAGCCAGACGTTTGATTATTGAGGGGTCCAGCAGACGTACAAATGGGGTTCTGGACCGACGGACGTTATTCAGACATGATCTGAACGTCTCCCTGACGTTGCGTGTTTGCTGGGAAGATGCTTCTGTTTAGACAGGCGTTTGTCGCATTAAGTTGACTGTATGTTTATGACTGTTGTCCTGTGTTTCATTTTGTCGATTCTTTCTATGTATTTTAACCTATGTGAAGCACTTCATGAGGCCTCTCAAGTGCTATATATAAATAATAATATATAATATATATAAATCAAATTAACTTACTTACTTACATTGCCAGTGGCCTTCAATAAGTCCCAACCAGCGGGGTTTAAAAAAACAACAAAGTTTTCAAAGCATCCGAGCGTTGATTCATCCGCTCTCCTCTCTTCTTCTCCCCCCAGTCATCAGTGAGGTTGCGGGTCGTGGCGGCATGCGATCCCCCTGAGCGCCACAGCGCCCCCCCGGTGGAGAGAGGATGCCGGTGCAGGCGGCCCAGTGGACCGAGTTCCTGTCCTGCCCCATCTGCTACAATGAGTTCGACAGCAGCGGCCACCAGCCCATCAGCCTGGGCTGCTCCCACACGGTCTGCAAGACCTGCCTGCACAAGCTCCACCGCAAGGCCTGCCCCTTCGACCAGACCGCCATCGGCACCGACATCGACCTGCTGCCCGTCAACTGCGCCCTGCTGCAGCTGGTGGGGGCGCAGGTACACGCACCTGGGGGGGAGGAGGGAGGGAGGGGGGTGGAGGGGGTTTGGGCGGGGGGTCATCGAGGAGAAGGAGGTGGTGATGGGGTAGGGGGGTGATGCCACGGACTTGTCATCTGTGCTGTGCTGTGACTGGTGGGGGCACGGCGGTGGGGGGTGACGGGGGGGGGGGGTATGAGGGGATGGGGGGTACATGCCTGGGGCTGGGGTGACGTGGGGGGGGGGGCGGTAGGAGGATGAGGGGTGGGGGGGCATGCCTGGGGCTGGGGTGATAGGGGGGGGGGCGGTAGGAGTATGAGGGGTGGGGGGGGCACATGCCTGGGGCTGGATAGACTACAAATCCTGCTGACCTACTGTATAACCTCCAGCTGGTGGGAGGAGTCTCAGTCATGATGATCTTAATGGTGGACGACCATGATAACTCATTGGTAGATAGATGATGGACTATCACGCCCGGAGGGTTGCACTGGACAGACTACGTTGTTTCAATCAATCAAATCAATCAATCAAAGCTTTATTTGTACAGCGCATTTCATACCCAGAGGCACTGTACTCGTACATCGTTGCTCTGGGCTTGTCAACCGTTCTTATGAAGCATTTTCTTCTTAAACCCCACGTACACACTTTTCATAAAGATGTTTTCTTTTGTTCGTACAGTAGAACACTTAAGAGCAGTCGTATGCACATTTGATTGCTGACATGTTTGTGTGAAATCACTGGTTACTGCGTGTCCTTCAATTCTATTGTTGTAGAATATTATCAGATTGAACTACAATATTTGTGTCATTTGTACTATCTTTTAATAATAGTTTTTATTATTTTACAAAGGGAGAGTGCTGTCTTTGTGATAATATCCCCGTTTTGCTGGTGCAGCTCAGATAACTGTGACTTCTCCAGACACAGCGTTCACTCAACCAGTCATATCATCCCATGCATCTTTCTCCTCTTTATATCCACTAATGGCGCTACTAAATATGAAATATGAGGGAGTCTGGTGCTCCACTATCTTTAGATTTTCATTTGGCCATTCTTGGCTTCTGTCAAAGTCCCAATGATCGTCACACACCTGCGTGTGTGAAATGTGTTCTCCGCATTTGACCCATCATCCCCTGGGGGAGCGGTGAGCAGCAGCGGTGCCACGCTCGGGAATCATTTGGTGATGTAGCCCCCCAATTCCAACCCTTGATGCTGAGTGCCAAGCAGGGAGGTAATGGGTCCCATTTTTATAGTCTTTGGTATGACTCCGCCGGGGATCGAACTCACGACCTCCCAGTCTCAGGGCGGACACTCTAACCACAAGGCCGCTGAGCTGTCTCTACTGTTCATTTCACTTTCTGTGCATGATTTCCGTGTCGCAGCGTTCACTGTGTCGTCAGTATCGCCTACATCCTCTCTTACCCACGCTGTGTTCAGTCTCATGTCCTCTGACTCGCCAACGCTCATGACAGAACACCACTCTAGCCAGCTATGCCACCGAAAAGCTAGCGATTCGCTGTCTGGGTGGGCGGTGTTGATTCTGAGTGAGTTTAACCAGTTTAACTCAACATGTGCACACGACCCTGCAGTCTCAAGCCCTCTGGTGGGATTGGAGGGGCATTCACCCATGTTAGTGACTAGGAATAACTCAAATCAATCAATCAATCAAAGCTTTATTTGTATAGCGCATTTCATACCCAGAGGCAACACAATGCGCTTTACAGAGAACAAGGGAGGAGGGCATACGACCCACTCTCTACATATTCCAGAGGGAAGCAAAAAAACAGTATCACCCGGGGGCCAGATAAGTGAGCTGTAAAAAATTCTTCCCTGACCCCTCACCATAACTAGCATGAGCTTTCAATTCCCGTTAAGAACATACAGGTGCGCACAAATCCTGCGGTGTAAGAACACGTCATGAATTAGACATAGACTTTCTTTTAGGACCTCTCCTAAGAACATATTTAAGCACAAAACCTCTGATAGATATTGGTGAATTAGGTCCATTGTTCTTTCAAGATATTTTTTAGGGCTTTTCAGCTTTAATGGTATAGAGACAGGAAATGTGGGAAAGAGAGAGGGGAGGACATGGGGCACAGGACCCCAGCCGGGAATCGAACCCGGGTCCGCCACGAGAAGGACTAGCCTTCATATGGTGCGCGCCTTACCGGTGAGCTACCGGCTACTCAGGTTCATTGTTCTTTCATGCAAAAAAGCCCACTGAGTTGAAAATCGAACTGACTACAGAACACAGATCCTCAGTACTCAGGTGGTGGATAACGGTGAGGTTCTGAGAGGTTCTGAGAGGTTCTGAGAGGTTCTGAGAGGTCCTGAGAGGTTCTGAGGTGTTGGTGTTGGTTCCTGCAGGTGCCGGACGCCCAGCCGGTCACCCTGGGCAGCCTGGAGGAGCTCCAGCACTACGAGGTCAGCACGCTGT
>NC_140263.1:2366585-2384085 GCF_949987555.1 Borostomias antarcticus | reverse complement strand
TTTCGTTGGCGTGACTCCGCCCAACGTGACCCGACATGTGATTCAGTCATCGCCGACAGCATTGCATTTTTATGCACAATCGTGGCCTTTCTTTTCTAGAAGTTTGTAGATTAGAATTTAGGCCAAAACCATGATTTTATCCATGGCAACCGCCAACTGACAATAAGCGAGTGTTAATGACATAGTTGGCATATTTCAATAACAGATTTCAATAACGCCCATAACAAGCAGGCCAACTGGAATTAGATGTTTTGCTATGTATGACTGTGGAAATGCATTTAGTCTAATATTATATATTGAAGGTAATGTTTCTTTCACAAGGTTTTATACAGGCAATATTCAGTGTGGTTGTACTGTATGAGTGAGGCGTTGAGGCTCCTCCTCCACGCCGCACAGCATTATGGGTCTGCTGAGCTTTGTCCCTCACGCCGTCTCTTCCCGGTTCCAACTTTTTTGAAACGTTTGTTTTGTTTTCATTTGAAGCATTGCTAACTTCCGTGAAGTTGATGTCGTCTAAATATTTTGTATCAGGATCTCTCTTATTTTGGTTTTCTTGTTTGGTGTCTGAGAAGTTGAAATCCCGCCTCCTCACCCGTCTAGTTTGTAGCTTTCATGTTGGAACAGGGCCTTTCCTGCTCTTCCTCACACAGAACCCATTCAAAACTCCCATCCCCTCTAGTGTATTACTGATCTGAGGAGATTTGATAGGTGTAAACAAATATGACAAGATCTCCATGATGGCATCTGATCAGTTGGTTTACAGAAATGCCATTTTGTTTGCACCTGTCTGATTCGTAGGCTGAGGGGACAGGCTTTAGGACCTAGGGTTTGACGCGGCACTGCCCAGCAAACACGCAACGTCAGGGAGACGTTCAGATCACGTCTTAATAACGTCCGTCGGTCCTGAACCCCGTGTGTTCGTCTGCTGGACCCCTCAATATTCACACGTCTGGCTTGGACCCCTCTAAGACGTCTGTGGACGTGCAGAACGGGTTCAATATCTGAACGTCTAAAATAAACATTCATTCTGGCTCCTAATTGGATGTCTTTGGACGTCCGAAAAAGACAAAAAAGACATCTTAAAGACGTCTTTTAGACGTGTCTTTGCTCAGTGGGTGGGACAACACGGTTGGCTCATGGCTTAGCAGCCGATTGGCGGTCAGTGATTGGCTGCCGTGGCTGGCGGTCAGTGATTGGCGGTCAGTGATTGGCTGGCGGTGTCCTCCTGCAGCGTTGTGTCTTCTGTCTTCTCCTGAGGTGGTGAAGAGAACTGGAGCTGATGCTATGTGTTACAGCTCTTAGGGAAAACGCTCCTATTTATAATAGGGTTTACTTTTTTATGTGTGAGAGGAGGCGGGGAGGAGTGAGAGACGACTTGACCGGTATTTCTTACTGCTGACAAGTCAAAAAAGACACCGAGGGACTTCGTTGGACATCTCGTTCTGTTTTAGTCCCTCCGTTTAACTTCTCGTAGTCTTTAACCCACATTCTCTTATTCCACAATACCTGTTTACAGCTTAAATTAAATATATATCCTCTAGTGCTATATCGTGTGTACAATCACTTGAGTATGAAGGGTGCTCTTCTCATGACATTTCTACATTCACACGATGACCCCGAGGACAGAAGGTTTTGGGTTAAAGACAGAACTGAGGTGTCTTGGTCGAGCTGTGGAGGGTTGATGTAGTTCAGGTCTGTACCAGCAGGGGGTGCTAGAGCCCAGTCTCTGCTGCCCTCAGGGAGGAGGATGAGCGTTGCTTAGCTGCTGATCAGCATCTTCCTCAGTACTGATATGGGCGTGTGCAAATATTGAATTGAACTTGCTGACGATGTAAATTTTACCTTTACTTCACAACATGTTGCGTGTTCAAGGAGGGATTGATCTATGTTTTGCGTTGTTTTTTTGTTCATTATTGATGAACCTGGTGGGACAGGGCTGGGTACAGTAGAAGAAATTCAACTGCTGTGATGGCTGATTGATTGATTGATTGATTGATTGATTGATTGATCGACGACTGATCAATTCACTGCACTACTTCCCACCCCATCACTGCCACTCTAGAGGTTCCAACCCCGCTAGTGTATCCCTACGCCCTGCCGCCCCCTGGGCCAAGCATGCAGTCCGCTCCCTCTTGTTCTGGCGGAGGAATACATGGTGATTCTGTAGTTGTGATACAACGCCCCCAGCGCTGTAAGTGTCCTGCACATACCCACTGTGTGGCTACGCCAAGTATTCTAGTTTGCCTGCAGCATTTACAGTGGATTGTTTTAAAAAACTGTTTTATCGATTCTCATTATTGTTATTAATTATTATTACTACCACATTTGATTGATGTTGTGGTATTTTTTTCTCCGGATAGAAGTCTTGCTTTATTTGAATTTTGAAAATTTGCTGAATTGTCAAATGTTATAACTGAGAATGGTCTTACATTGTATGGAAAACAAGCCTGTTTCTCTCTTGTACAACTATGGCAGAGCTGGTGTCTTAATAACTATTCATGTCTGTATTAGACATTTCCTTTGCAAATCTATTGTTCGATTGATAATGTAAATGGATAAATGATGGTGCACATCTGTCATTGTATACAGCTGGCTCTCTATAGACGGAGGGCTCTGCTCATTTATAAGACCTGTAACCACATATACTAATATGTTGACAGAAGGTAAAACTCTGTGTGAGGAAAATCCTTTTAGACGGCATACAATAGGTCCTCTTAAATAATACTGTGTGTATTCCTCTTGTTTCTCTTTGGAAATACGATGCCTGAAAGGTTTCTCTTTTGCTTATATGGCAATGAAAGACAGGACCGTGGCTCTGACTCAGCACTTTGGTCGATCACGGTTGTTTTAAATGTGCTCTATAAATAAAGTTTGAGTTGAGTTGATCTAGTTGTGATTTGGACTGTGGCTCAGAGCTGATCTCGTAGTCATGTGGATGTGTGGGGACTTCCTGTCTGTGGGGACTTCCTGTCTGTGGGGACTTCCTGTGTGTGCTCGGCCAGGCTGTGTTCTCTGGGACAGGCGGGTGGAATCAGAGCACCTGGAACTGCATGCTACAATAAATGAACAGACTCAAAAGAGAGCATTGTGTGTGTCAGTTGCTTTCTCCTCATTTGGTGTCAGTTGCTTTCTCCTCATTCGGTGTCATTTGCTTTCTCCAAATTTGACGTCATTTGTTTTCTCCTCATTTGGTGTCAGTTGCTTTCTCCTCATTTGGTGTCAGTTGATTTCTCCTCATTCGGTGTCAGTTGCTTTGTCCTCATTCGGTGTCAGTTGCCTTCTCATTTGTTGTCAGTTGCTTTCTCCTCATTAGGTGTCAGTTGCTTTCTCCTCATTCGGTGTCAGTTGCTTTCTCCTCATTTGGTGTCAGTTGCTTTCTCCTCATTCGGTGTCAGTTGCTTTCTCCTCATTTGGTGTCAGTTGCTTTCTCCTCATTTGGTGTTGAGTAAAGCACAAACTAACGCATCATCATCAACCTTTACTTTGCTAGGCAAGTTAATTAAGAGCAACTCTTATTTACAATGACGGCCTAGGTGGGGGTAAAAGCTCCTAGGTGGTGGTAAAAGCCCCCTAGGTGGGGGTAAAAGCCCCCTAGGTGGGGGTAAAAGCCCTCTAGGTGGGGGTAAAAGCCCTCTAGGTGGGGGTAAAAGCTCCTAGGTGGGGGTAAACGCCCCCTAGGTGGGGGTAAAAGCCCTCTAGGTGGGGGTAAAAGCCCCCTAGGTGGGGGTAAAAGCCTCCTAGGTGGGGGTAAAAGCTCCCTAGGTGGGGGTAAAAGATCCTAGGTGGGGGTAAAAGCTCCTAGGTGGGGGTAAAAGCCCTCTAGGTGGGAGTAAAAGCCCTCTAGGTGGGGGTAAAAGCCCCCTAGGTGGGGGTAAAAGCCCTCTAGATGGGGGTAAAAGCCCCCTAGGTGGGGGTAAAAGCCCCCTAGGTGGGGGTAAAAGCCCTCTAGGTGGGAGTAAAAGCCCTCTAGGTGGGGGTAAAAGCCCTCTAGGTGGGGGTAAAAGCCCTCTAGGTGGGGGTAAAAGCCCCCTAGGTGGGGGTAAAAGCTCCCTAGGTGGGGGTAAAAGCTCCTAGGTGGGGGTAAAAGCCCCCTAGGTGGGGGTAAAAGCCCCTAGGTGGGGGTAAAAGCCCCCTAGGGGAGGGGTAATAAAATAAAAGAGGTGCAACGGGAAAGTGTACACTGTATTTTATTTAAACTTAATTTTAAATATTTTATTACACATCAGGTTTATAAAATAGGTTAAACTATTAGATATACATCTTGGTAAAGCCATTGTGCGTACATCAAAAAAAAAGAAAAGAAAGCATAATAGTACAAGCACAGAAATGAGTAATATATTAAAATCTTTCATAAACTATTTAAGACCGACATGTGGAAAGTGTATGTTGCCATACTACAGTCAGCATTAAAACATTTTACAGCAGCAAAATTTGACATAATAATGATAATCTCTCGGTTTATTTTGCTCCATGTTATATATAAAATAAAGTTGCGGATGTATCCTAAAGCTGGGTTCACATCCAACAGCCCAGACCAGCCAGGTTTAGAAACCATGACCACGTTGGTGGCGTGTACGGCCGCTATGGCGTGCTGTGTTCTAATCACCCTGTCTTGTCCCCGCCCCCTGTCCAATGTGGTCTCCATGTTACGACCACGACCAAAAGCAAATTCCTAGTATGTTGTAAAACTGCATGGCAGGCAATAAATGGATTCTGATTCTGAAAACACATTCTTTCTAAAACTGCTTAAAACGGCCCTGGCTGTTACATGTGAACCCATCTTAAAACGTGAGAACGTCAGTTGGTCTTTTTATCTGTTTCATCTTCTGTGGTCGCCAATCCGCTGGTCACCGATCCGTCGATAGCTTCTCCGTTACATTCAGTCTGGAAGGAGGAAGAGCCAAGCACAACCCCGGCGTTACCTCATCACTTCTCATGGTTTGTATATTAACTGAGAGAAGTTAAATTGTTGTAAATTGCAGCGAGTGGTTAGAAGTTAGTCAGTCATTGATTAACAGCTGAGCGCATCACCCCTGCTAACCAATAGGACAGCGCTGCACTGGGGCGTGCGGGTCGCTGGTTGGTTCCCCTCGACCTCACCAAGCCTACCCCTCGACCTCACCAACCCTACCCCTCGACCTCACCAACCCTACCCCTCGACCTCACCAAGCCTACCCCTCGACCTCACCAACCCTACCCTACCCCTCGACCTCACCAAGCCTACCCCTCGACCTCACCAACCCTACCCCTCGACCTCACCAAGCCTACCCCTCGACCTCACCAACCCTACCCTACCCCTCGACCTCACCAAGCCTACCCCTCGACCTCACCAACCCTACCCCTCGACCTCACCAAGCCTACCCCTCGACCTCACCAACCCTACCCCTCGACCTCACCAACCCTACCCCTCGACCTCACCAACCCTACCCCTCGACCTCACCAACCCTACCCTACCCCTCGACCTCACCAACCCTACCCTACCCCTCGACCTCACCAACCCTACCCCTCGACCTCACCAACCCTACCCTACCCCTCGACCTCACCAAGCCTACCCCTCGACCTCACCAACCCTACCCTACCCCTCGACCTCACCAACCCTACCCCTCGACCTCACCAACCCTACCCTACCCCTCGACCTCACCAACCCTACCCCTCGACCTCACCAACCCTACCCCTCGACCTCACCAACCCTACCCCTCGACCTCACCAAGCCTACCCCTCGACCTCACCAACCCTACCCTACCCCTCGACCTCACCAAGCCTACCCCTCGACCTCACCAACCCTACCCCTCGACCTCACCAAGCCTACCCCTCGACCTCACCAACCCTACCCCTCGACCTCACCAAGCCTACCCCTCGACCTCACCAAGCCAACCCCTCGACCTCACCAACCCTACCCCTCGACCTCACCAAGCCTACCCCTCGACCTCACCAACCCTACCCCTCGACCTCACCAACCCTACCCCTCGACCTCACCAAGCCTACCCCTCGACCTCACCAACCCTACCCCTCGACCTCACCAACCCTACCCTACCCCTCGACCTCACCAACCCTACCCCTCGACCTCACCAACCCTACCCCTACCCCTCGACCTCACCAACCCTACCCCTCGACCTCACCAACCCTACCCCTCGACCTCACCAACCCTACCCTACCCCTCGACCTCACCAACCCTACCCCTCGACCTCACCAACCCTACCCTACCCCTCGACCTCACCAAGCCTACCCTACCCCTCGACCTCACCAACCCTACCCCTCGACCTCACCAAGCCTACCCCTCGACCTCACCAACCCTACCCCTCGACCTCACCAAGCCTACCCCTCGACCTCACCAAGCTTACCCCTCGACCTCACCAAGCCTACCCCTCGACCTCACCAACCCTACCCTACCCCTCGACCTCACCAACCCTACCCTACCCCTCGACCTCACCAACCCTACCCCTCGACCTCACCAACCCTACCCCTCGACCTCACCAACCCTACCCTACCCCTCGACCTCACCAACCCTACCCCTCGACCTCACCAAGCCTACCCTACCCCTCGACCTCACCAACCCTACCCTACCCTACCCCTCGACCTCACCAACCCTACCCCTCGACCTCACCAACCCTACCCTACCCCTCGACCTCACCAACCCTACCCCTCGACCTCACCAACCCTACCCTACCCCTCGACCTCACCAACCCTACCCTACCCCTTGACCTCACCAACCCTACCCTGCCCCTCGACCTCACCTACCCTACCCCTCGACCTCACCAACCCTACCCTACCCCTCGACCTCACCAACCCTACCCCTCGACCTCACCAACCCTACCCCTCGACCTCACCAACCCTACCCCTCGACCTCACCAACCCTACCCTACCCCTCGACCTCACCAAGCCTAGCAGACAGTCAGACAGGCCTCCCAGGCATTCAGGGCCAGCAGCAGGGTTAGGGTTAGGGTGAACTTTAACCTTTACCTTGCAGGTCCCGTTGCTCAGGTCCTTGCTGGTCTTCCCAGGGTCGCTCTCCTGGACGGACTTCTGCGTCCAAAGACGGCTGATGATGGGATAGAAGATGGGCTCCAGGAAGCGCTTGTAGACCCAGAGCAGCACTGGGATGACGATGCAGGGGATGCACACCATGGCTGAGCCTCGGGTCGGGGGGGCAAACCTACACTCAGCAGCGGAGGAAGAAGGGGGCACAGAGCTTTACAAACAACAACGCAGTTATCAACAGATTGAATTCATCTCTACGGGACAAACACAGGGTTTCTGGTCATGTGTATAGCTACAGCCACAGCGTCTTACCCTGGTACGACCATCCCGTTCTCGCGAGATCACATTCTGTTTCACTGAACGATATTGCGGAGCGAAGCAGTGAGCTCGCGAGATCGGGATGGCCCTATTAATATATAATATTGATGGTTATATGGGTTATATAATATTGATGGTTCTATTAATACATCCATGGGATGGACATACCAGGCTAACAGCGTCTAGCTTAACGAGTTTCACTGACTGCCCCACACACACACACACACACACACACACACACACACACACACACACACACACACACACACACACACACACACACACAATAATCAGCTCCCATTGACAAAATGAAAAGCTGCTTAACTTACTATGCCGGCAGCAGTCAGACAGTTTCTAATAATCTTTTCAAACACAGAGGGATTAGTTAGATAGCAACTCTGGATTTAGATATAAGCTAACTAGTAGAGTCAACTACTGCCTCTACAGAAGGTTCTGGACCATCTAGCTACAGGCTAACCAGCTAGCTACAGGCTAACCAGCTAGCTACAGGCTAACCAGCTAGCTACAGGCTAACCAGCTAGCTACAGGGGGCTAACCATCTAGCTACAGGCTAACCAGCTAGCTACAGGCTAACCAGAGCTAGCTACAGGCTAACCAGCTAGCTACAGGCTAACCAGCTAGCTACAGGCTAACCAGCTAGCTACAGGCTAACCATCTAGCTACAGGCTAACCAGCTAGCTACAGGCTAACCAGCTAGCTACAGGGGGCTAACCATCTAGCTACAGGCTAACCAGCTAGCTACAGGCTAACCATCTAGCTACAGGCTAACCAGCTAGCTACAGGCTAACCAGCTAGCTACAGGCTAACCAGCTAGCTACAGGCTAACCAGCTAGCTACAGGCTAACCAGCTAGCTACAGGCTAACCAGCTAGCTACAGGCTAACCAGCTAGCTACAGGCTAACCAGCTAGCTACAGGCTAACCAGCTAGCTACAGGGGGCTAACCATCTAGCTACAGGCTAACCAGCTAGCTACAGGATAACCAGCTAGCTACAGGCTAACCATCTAGCTACAGGCTAACCACCTAGCTACAGGCTAACCAGCTAGCTACAGGCTAACCAGCTAGCTACAGGCTAACCAGCTAGCTACAGGCTAACCAGCTAGCTACAGGCTAACCAGCTAGCTACAGGCTAACCAGCTAGCTACAGGCTAACCATCTAGCTACAGGCTAACCAGCTAGCTACAGGCTAACCAGCTAGCTACAGGCTAACCATCTAGCTACAGGCTAACCAGCTAGCTACAGGCTAACCAGCTAGCTACAGGCTAACCAGCTAGCTACAGGCTAACCAGCTAGCTACAGGCTAACCAGCTAGCATGAAGTCTAGGTAACGTCCTGCTTGACTTTGGAGCTAATTTAGTGCCTCATTTACGTTTAGGACAGATAGATATATTTATATATATTTATATAATATAGCAGATAGCGAAATTACATAATAGCTAGGTTGCTAAGTTACCCAACAGTTAGCATGTTAGCTACTAGCACTGATGAGACTGAGAAATAAGCAAACGTTAGACACGGATCTAAACATTCAGATCATTCATATAGGTTAATGCTCACCTTAAAATAGAAAGTATATAAAAGAAAATCTACTGAATTAAACTAGTTATTAAACACACAGACTGGTGATTAGCTATGCTAAGCTAGCTTCTTCAGCAGCAGTGCGAGTCTGATAAACTAAATGCTCTCACAGTGTGAAGAGGGTCCAGCTGGTCAACACGACTCTGTCGCCCCCTAGTGTCCTGGAGGAAGTGTGTCCCTAGTGTCCTGGAGGAAGTGTGTCCCTAGTGTCCTGGAGGAAGTGTGTCCCTAGTGTCCTGGAGGAAGTGTGTCCCTAGTGTCCTGGAGGAAGTGTGTCCCTAGTGTCCTGGAGGAAGTGTGTCCCTAGTGTCCTGGAGGAAGTGTGTCCCTAGTGTCCTGGAGTGAATGTGTCCCTAGTGTCCTGGAGGAAGTGTGTCCCTAGTGTCCTGGAGGAAGTGTGTCCCTAGTGTCCTGGAGGAAGTGTGTCCCTAGTGTCCTGGAGGAAGTGTCCCTATTGTCCTGGAGGAAGTGTGTCCCTAGTGTCCTGGAGGAAGTGTGTCCCTAGTGTCCTGGAGGAAGTGTGTCCCTAGTGTCCTGGAGGAAGTGTGTCCCTAGTGTCCTGGAGGAAGTGTGTCCCTAGTGTCCTGGAGGAAGTGTGTCCCTAGTGTCCTGGAGTAGATGTGTCCCTAGTGTCCTGGAGGAAGTGTGTCCCTAGTGTCCTGGAGGAAGTGTGTCCCTAGTGTCCTGGAGGAAGTGTGTCCCTAGTGTCCTGGAGGAAGTGTGTCCCTAGTGTCCTGGAGGAAGTGTGTCCCTAGTGTCCTGGAGTAGATGTGTCCCTAGTGTCCTGGAGTAAATGTGTCCCTAGTGTCCTGGAGTGTATAAACCCACTTAAAAATCAACCGGTATAAAGAAAAGCACTCATACACGACATAACCAATACTATAAAAATTTAATCATATTTTCTGTGTGTGTGTGTGTAAGGCAAGGCAAGGCAAGGCAAGTTTATTTATATAGCACATTTCAGCCACAGGGCAATTCAAGGTGCTTTACATGAGACATTAAAAGGATTAAAACAAAAAGCAAGACATTATAGACATTTAAGACAAAAGGCAGGACAAATTAAAAGCATTAAAACAAAAAGCAAGTCATTATAGACATTTAAAACAAAAAGCAGGACAAATAGAATACAGGAATAAAAGTTACAGTGCAGTATACTGATAAACATAGCTCCTCTTAGAAAGCAGTGGCAAAAAGAAAAGTCTTCAGGCTTGTTTTAAAAGAACCAAGAGTTGCAGCAGACCTGCAGTTTTCTGGACGTTTGTTCCAGATATGTGGAGCATAAAAACTGAATGCTGCTTCTCCATGTTTTGTTTTAACTCTGGGGACAGAAAGCAGTAGTTTATAATGTATGTGTAGTTTATAATGTATGTGTAGTTTATAATGTATGTGTAGTTTATAATGTATGTGTAGTTTATAATGTGTGTGTAGTTTATAATGTATGTGTAGTTTATAATGTGTGTGTAGTTTATAATGTATGTGTAGTTTATAATGTGTGTGTAGTTTATAATGTATGTGTAGTTTATAATGTATGTGTAGTTTATAATGTATGTGTAGTTTATAATGTGTGTGTAGTTTATAATGTGTGTGTAGTTTATAATGTATGTGTAGTTTATAATGTGTTTGTAGTTTATAATGTATGTGTAGTTTATAATGTGTGTGTAGTTTATAATGTGTGTGTAGTTTATAATGTATGTGTAGTTTATAATGTATGTGTAGTTTATAATGTGTGTGTAGTTTATAATGTATGTGTAGTTTATAATGTTCTCTGCTCTCCTACTAGTAAGGACACAACCTCCTATCTTAATCATCCCACGGATGAATCCCCCTCATCCAACCTCCAATAACCATCGCGGTTGCTCTTGTGTCCTTTGAGCCCAGCCAATCAGACATCTCGTTCTTCACCGCTCTGCCGCACCCAAGCGCGAGGGCGGCAAAGGGGGCGGAGCCACAACAAGACCTAAAACAAACGGCCCCGAAAAAACACTCACAACCAGAACCGTTAAAACAGTGAAAATATCAGCCGTTATTCACCAACGACCTACAAACTCTACAAGTCTCACTAAACGAGGGTAAGAGAGAACAAATTATATTAATTATTCCACCGAGAGGTGCTGGTCTCTCTGAGTAAACGACTCCCGTGTTTCTGGTTGTGTTTGTGTCTTTGTAGAGCAGCTAGCTAGCGTTAGCATCATGCTATCAAACTGCCGTTATCCTGCCCCGTCCACGGACCCGCAGAGGGGCGTGTTTTCACTGTGGTTTTACTCTATTATAGTCGATAATGCATTGCGGATGTCGATGTGTTTAGTAGTTATATTTGTTGCTAAACTCTAAACCTTAACTCCACAGAGAGGTGAAATACGGCCTGTAAGCTACGAGGTACAAGCTACAACACTCTAGTACTGCATAGATATAGCATTGGCTGCTATGCGTTTATGTAGCCACCACAGGTAGTTATTTAAACGCTTAGGAGCCTATCAGCATGTATTGCAGCTTTTTTTTAAAAGATAGCAAGCGATTCTAGTACTGTAACGTAAGCCTACTTTAGTTCGAGCCTCTAAAAATGGCCAGGGGACTGAACAACGTGGAGTGAATTGTTATGAACGAGTGTGTGTGTTTGTGTGTAGGCAGGCATGTGTGTATGCATGTGTGTACGTGTGTGTGCACGGTGGTCGCTCTGGCCTGGAGGATGTGTGCCATGGCTGGGGGGTGTGTGCCATGGCTGGGGGGTGTGTGCCATGGCTGGAGGATGTGTGCCATGGCTGGAGGATGTGTGCCATGGCTGGAGGATGTGTGCCATGGCTGGAGGATGTGTGCCATGGCTGGGGGGTGTGTGCCATGGCTGGGGGGTGTGTGCCATGGCTGGGGGGTGTGTGCCATGGCTGGGGGATGTGTGCCATGGCTGGGGGATGTGTGCCATGGCTGGGGGATGTGTGCCATGGCTGGGGGGTGTGTGCCATGGCTGGAGGGTGTGTGTCATGGCTGGGGGATGTGTGCCATGGCTGGAGGATGTGTGCCATGGCTGGGGGATGTGTGCCATGTCTGGGGGATGTGTGCCATGGCTGGGGGATGTGTGCCATGTCTGGGGGTTGTGTGCCATGTCTGGGGGTTGTGTGCCATGTCTGGGGGTTGTGTGCCATGGCTGGGGGATGTGTGCCATGTCTGGGGGATGTGTGCCATGGCTGGGGGATGTGTGCCACCATGGCTGGGGGAGGTGTGCCATGCCTGGGGGAGGTGTGCCATGGCGGGAGGATGTGTGCCATGGCTGGGGGATGTGTGCCATGGCTGGGGGATGTGTGCCATGGCGGTCTGACTGGTACTGGATGTGCTGTGGAACAGCTGTAACTCAGGAGGTAGAGCGGGTCGTCCAACGATCGCAGGGTCGGCGGTTCGAATCCCGGCTCCTCCTGTCAACATGTCGAAACGTCTTTGGGCAATACACCGAACCCCAAATTGCTCCGAATGAGCAGGCTACAGTAGCACCATTGGTGTGTGGATGTGTGAATGAGTGTGTGTGTTAATGGGTGAATGAGAGGTCACTGTAAAGACTGGATGAAAGCGTTATATAAGTGCAGCCCATTTACTGTTGTCTGTGGCTGGACAGCAGAGCGGCTGGACTGTTGCTCCGTGGCAGATCGTAGATCTCCCTCCCCCTCACCCTCTACGGGGATTAACCCAGAGATAACGGTGTGTGAGTGGAGAGAGAGAGAGGGAGGGTAACTCCCTAGATTTCGTTATTCTGTTGGAATGAGAGGAACTCCCCGTGGAGATGAGTTCTCTCCCTCTCTCTCTCCCTCTCCCCCCTCCTCCCCCTGTGTTTGTGTTACTCCCACTCCGCACACCCACACCCTTCACCCCTGAACGGACGGAAATGTGTTCCTCGTTTCCAGTTCTCTCTCCCTCCCTCTGTCTCTCTCTTTCTCTCTCCCTCCCTCTGTCTCTCTCTTTCTCTCTCCCTCCCTCTGTCTCTCTCTTTCTCTCTCCCTCCCTCTGTCTCTCTGTCTCTCTCCCTCCCTCTGTCTCTCTCTTTCTCTCTCCCTCTCTCTGTCTCTCTCCCTCTCTCTGTCTCTCTTTCTCTCTCCCTCTCTCTTTCTCTCTCCCTCCCTCTGTCTCTCTCTCCCTCTCTCTGTCTCACTTGGACTGCTGCACTTGGCTTTCCAACAACATTGGTCAAGTGTGTGTGTGTGCATGCATGCATGCGTGTGAGCATGTGTGTGTGTGTGTGATATGAGGGCCAGAGAAAGCCTAGATGAGTTGGGTACTGCTGGTGCTCCCATGCTGACTGGCCTGGTCTTGGACTCCAGTGGAACGATTGGATTGGTTTTGTTTAATATCAGTTTGTTGTTTATGAAGCTTGTGAGCGGAGTTGGCCTCCTCAAGCGCACGTTACCAGAGTAATAATGACAGGACACTAGCAGGATAAGTGCAGTGACCTGGGATGTAGGAAGTGTGTGGTAAAACCAATAGGAAGTGTGTGGTAAAACCAGTTTCCACACTTGAGCACTCTACACTACTCTACTTCCTTTTAAGGCAGGCGTATTACCCATGATCCTTCAGGTCAAGGATGAGGAGCCCTTGTTATGATGGGCCTGATGATGACATGAGCCTTGGCCAGCAGTTATGAGAGAGGGAACTATTATTAAAGAACATTATCTCTATGTATCTAGCTGGGAGAGCTAGCTGGCTAGCCGGATCAATGCTGCTATGCTGACTACAGACTCCCAGTTCAATAACTGAGTACTATAGCTGGCCTTGTGGCTTCTAAGCAGCTTCCCCAGTATTGATCACTAGTCCTTGACTCTGTCTGTCAGTCAATCAGTCAATCAGTCAGTCAGTCAGTCAGTCAGTCAGTCAGTCAGTCAATCAGTCAATCAGTCAGTCAATCAGTCAGTCAATCAGTCAGTCAGTCAGTCAATCAGTCAGTCAGTCAGTCAGCCAGTCAGTCAGCCAGCCAGTCTCATATTTGTCACACCTTGCTATACTTAGTGACAGTAAATTTGTTTTGCCAGGTTTGTTATGTTTCTTTTCCTATACAATATCATATTTTGTGTATTCATCTTCTGATCATCTTGTAATATTCTTTGCTCCTCAATAAAACATATTTAACGCACACATAAATCCAGGAAACACACAGACTCTGACCTTAGCGTCACACAGCTGGGTGGACAGATGCTTCCCCCCCAGCAACAGGCGTGCAGGACTCTTTACTTAGTGAGGGCGTGTTCACGTTTAATGAGGAACAGATTGCGTCAAGTCTACACAGGAAGAATGACATAGCCTTTATAATATACATGTTAAATAGGCATTAAGCTGCATTAAAGGGGTAGTGTGCTATTTTGAAGATTCTTCTTCTTTGTGGTCTGTCTACCATGAACCTGAAACATAGAGACCATAACTTTACTGATCGTTCCAGTATTCCTCAGTACTGGAATGATCAGTGAAGTAATGGCCTCTATGGGAAACCACAAATAGGGCAAAATGTGTGAGGGGTTATGAGGGTGTGTGTGATGAGGTATGAGGGTGTGTGTGAGTGTGTGATGGGGTATGAGGCTGTGTGAGGGGTTGTGTGAGGGGTTATGAGGGTGTGTGTGATGAGGTATGAGGGTGTGTGAGTGTGTGATGGGGTATGAGGCTGTGTGAGGGGTTGTGTGAGGGGTTATGAGGGTGTGTGTGATGAGGTATGAGGGTGTGTGTGAGTGTGTGATGGGGTATGAGGCTGTGTGAGGGTGTGTGTGAGGGGTTATGAGGGTGTGTGTGATGAGGTATGAGGGTGTGTGTGAGTGTGTGATGGGGTATGAGGCTGTGTGAGGGTGTGTGTGAGGGGTTATGAGGGTGTGTGTGATGAGGTATGAGGGTGTGTGAGTGTGTGATGGGGTATGAGGCTGTGTGAGGGGTTGTGTGAGGGGTTATGAGGGTGTGTGTGATGAGGTATGAGGGTGTGTGTGAGTGTGTGATGGGGTATGAGGCTGTGTGAGGGGTTGTGTGAGGGGTTATGAGAGTGTGTGTGAGGGGTTATGAGAGTGTGTGTGAGGGGTTATGAGCGTGTGTGTGAGGGTGTGTGTGAGGGGTTATGAGGGTGTGTGTGAGGCATGTGAGGGTGTGTGTGAGGCATGTGAGGGTGTGTGTGAGGGCATGTGAGGGTGTCAGCTATGGCAGCCAGGTTTTCACCCAGGAGTCAGGATATAGAGAGACCCCACCATGACATGACCTCCTTCTGAGTCTCTCTCTATAGAGACCCCACCAACTGACATGACCTCTCTCTGGGTCTCTCTTTCTCTCCCTCTCCCTCTCTCTGAGTCTCTCTCTGTCTGTCTCTCTCCCTCTCTCTCTCTCTTTCTTTTCTTTCCCTCGGTCACTCTGGGAAGCCTGGCAGCAGATTGCTCTTCCCATGCATCACACTAACCCCCCCTCCAACACACACACACACACACACACACAGCATGAGAGAGAGAGGCAGGGGCTTGACAAGAGGCTGAACTTTAGACTAAGATCTCTCTGTTCTTCATAGACGGACATAATCTTGGATCTTGCATGACTGGCATATTTCTGGAGCGTTCTGAAGCCGTCCTTCCTCCCCACTGGTCTCCCTCTCTCTCTCTCCCTCTCTCTCTCTCTCTCTCTCTCTCTCTTCCTGTTCCTTGTGTCTTCTTGGCACACATGAAAGGTCTTTCTGAACTTCCTGTGGTCTTTCAGCCGACCCCTCTCTGTAAATGCGTTGGGTGAGTGCGGAGCGTTGGGTGAGTGTGGAGCGTTGGGCTGTTTAACCAGACGAGTGTTATTTAACCAACCCCAAGCCTGCACACATGTTGCATCATGGAAGCCAAGGTGCACTTATTGGGATGGCCCAAAACTCTCTCTCATCTCTCTCTCCCTTTCTCTTTCTCTCTCCCCCTCTCTCCATCTCCTTCTCTGTCTCCCATCTCTCTCTCATTCTCTCTCTCTCCATGTAGCATGGAAGCTGCACTTATTGGGAGGGCCCAAAAAACTCTCTCTCTCTTTCTCTCTCCCTCTACCCCCCCCCCCCCATCTCTCTCTTAGACAGAGCTTCTGCAAATTTGCTGCGAATGGGTCCCACAATGGACCCACATGCGCTCGGCCCATTTAGATAGAGGTGTGATATTTCCGTGGCAGCTCTTTGTTTAGAGAGCATTCCCCCCCTCCGCATTTCAAAGAGGCGTGAACAATCAGCTGTTCTTCAGTTGTCTTCCGTGTTGGCGGAACGTACCATTCACACGAAGAGGGGAGTCGGGCCGTTGTGGGAATATCACCTCAAAAGACGGAACGAAAGGGGGGAGAATCTGTTAAACCAATCCGTGTCTGTTCAATTTAGACCAACGGCGAAACGTACGATTGGCGCACAATTGGCGTCTTAACAAGTCTGTCTGAATGACCCTTCCGTCTCCCTCTCTCCCTCTCTCTCTCTCCCTTTGTCTCTCTCCGTCTCTGTCTCTCTGACGCTGTCATGGTTGTATCTCCTGGCAGGAAGCAGACCTGGGTTCAGGAAGTGGAAACGTCCGTGCGGGCTGCTGAACATCTGTAATCATGACCTCCTCCTCCTAGCAGTCAGTCCTGGAACGCGGCCCGGACCCGTCCGCCGCTCTGACTCGCCGCCATTTTGGCCTTGATGGAAGCGTTAGAGGCTCGGCTAAATGACGTCTCCGTTTCCAGGGCTGTCGGGGAAAAGTCGGCGTGTGTTTCAACACAAAATGGCCGCCGATTCAGGACCTACGTTAAGAGTGTGTGTGTGTGCGCTGCGCTTAGTAACACGTTTGAGGCGTCGAGCTGACGGCCAGTTCTCGGCTTGTTACATAATAATGCTTCACAATCGCAAAGGATGTGTTTCCATAGTGACCACTATGCAGAGAGCTCCAGCCCACTCCTCCGAACTCTTCAGCTGTGAGCCGGTGGTTATTTGACAGCGTGTGTGTTTCTGTGTGTGTGTGTGCGTATGTGTGTGTGTGCGTACAGTGCGTTTAATTGATTGTATGTGGGATGGCCTTTGTGTGTGTGAGTCAGAACTGGCATGTAAAGGCGTAAATGGCGCTCCGGGCCAGTGTAACAACTGGATGGGGAGCGCGTTACAAATACAGTACCAGTACCTAACTGCTGCTAGCAGAGACAAGTTGTGCGACGCCTGTAGTTGAACCATGTTCGCTAGTATGGCTGATGTTTTGTTTTTGTTTACTTTCTACGGAAAGGGAAAAGGGTTACAGGAAGTAGGCGTCCGCGTCATCGTATTCAAAGCCCTCCGGATCGGCCTCTTACACAAGAACGCTGCTTCGGATTTCGACCTTCAAAACGCAGCTCCGCCCCGTATCGATCCGCCCCCGGGTTCGAGCTGCATTTGGGCCGTGGTGGTGTTGCTAGGCGTCAACGTAGGTCTTTTTCAGGAAAAACGCCCCAAAACGTAGTGGTGTAATCGGAGTCTCATACTGCTGGGGCTGAAGGGGGGGTGGATGGACGCCTCTGTGTGTTCCTGTGGGATGTTGAGTGATGATGTTAAGTGATGATGTTAAGGGATGGTGTTAAAGGATGATTTTAAGGGATGATTTTAAGTGAGGATGTTAAGTGAGGATGTTAAGGGATGATAAGTGATGAAGAGGAGGAGG
>NC_140263.1:2334085-2364085 GCF_949987555.1 Borostomias antarcticus | reverse complement strand
TGTGTGTGTGTGTGTGTGTGTGTGTGTGTGTGTGTGGTGTGTGTGGTGTGTGTGGTGTGTGTGGTGTGTGGTGTGTGGTGTGTGTGTTAGACCCTCCCTTGTTTGCTCTCTGCTGGGAGAAGCTGACATCATACATCCTGGTAGTCTGTGAGATCACCACAGCTGTTTTGAAACAGGAGAAGAATCCTCTTTCCAAGAACCAAATGGTTCTTGATGGAACTCTTTCGAGTCGACCTTACAGACTCCGGTCTGTAAGGTGCTGTTTGGAACCCAAAGGGGTTCTATGTGGAACCTAAACTATATCTTGTTAGCCTACAGATGGTTCTATATTGCTCTCTCTTTCTGGAGTTTTCCAGTTCCTTTTCCATCGTGCTCCTCCCAGCTGCACCCAGCAGTAGGGGGGGGGGGCAGCAGTAGAGGGGGGGGGGTAGGGGTGGGGGGCAGCAGTAGGGGTGGGGGGCAGTAGTAGAGGGGGGGGGGCAGCAGTAGGGGGGGGGGGGCAGCAGTAGGGGGGGGGGGGGGCAGCATGTCCATATCGCCATTATCGTGTCGTGGCCTTTTTTTGTGAGGCATAGTTGTATCTAGGACTGTACCCAACTCAGAATTTTGGGAATCGAATCAGATTCGCCTGTTCAAACTAGAGATTTGATGATTAATTTTTCATTGTGAGGTCATCGAATGGTGACCCTCTGACTCGCACCCCCCGACCCAGCAGGCTTGTTTTGACTCTCGGCTGCGCCCAGCAGGACAGCGGGGCTGTTTTTGAATCTCTGACTCCGGTTCTGCCGTTGCCACGGGAAACAGACTTCACTGACAGGAAATCTATGCAAAGCGGCCGGGGAGGATGGTCACATGACCAGGGAGGATGGTCACACGGCCAGGGAGGATGGTCACACGGCCAGGGAGGATGGTCACACGGCCGGGGAGGACGGTCCCAGGGAGGATGGTCACACGGCCAGGGAGGATGGTCACATGAGCAGGGAGGATGGTCACACGGCCGGGGAGGACGGTCCCAGGGAGGATGGTCACACGGCCAGGGAGGATGGTCACATGACCAGGGAGGATGGTCACACGGCGTGACAGGAAGCTTCAGACAGCAGCTCATCAGAGGGTGACGTCCTCGTCTCCTCCGGGCCGGGCTGGTCTGTCCCCTTCTGACTTCCTCCGTTTCCCTCCTCATCACATTCAGTAGAACCTAACCAGGAAGTTCACTCTCTGACCCCTTGACCTCTGACCTGTGCCCCCCCCCCCCCCCCCCCCCCCCCTAGGAGCCGACACCAGGATGAACGGTGACTCAGGCGCCGGGGTGGTGACGGCCCCGCCCCCCACCACCACGCCCCACAAGGAGCGCTACTTCGACCGCGTGGACGAGACCAGCGCCGAGTACCAGAGAGAGAGGAACATGGCGCCCGACCTGCGGCAGGACTTCAACATGATGGAGCAAAGGAAGAGGGTCTCCATGATCCTGCAGAGCCCGGTCAGTCACACACACACACACACACACACACACACACACACACACACACACACACACACACACACACACACACACACACACAACACACGTACATATACACACACCATACACACAACCCACCTATTATAGAGCCTGGTCAGTCTGACACATAAACAACGCGCACACACACATACACACACACACACACACACCACATAACACCTTTTATAGAGCCCGGTCAGTGTGACACAAACACACACGCGCGCACACACACGCACCACATACACGCATACACACTTGCACCACACACACACACACACACACACACACACACACACACACACACACAACCCTACCTGGGGCCTCATTTATCATTGAGGTACGCCTTCTTTTACACGGTCTTTTTCGCGATTTCAGGCGTACGCCATTTGCCCCCCCCACATTGCGATTTATCAAGCCGAAAGGGCGGAAATTTAGTCGCCTTTCTCCGCGCTTTTGTACGACACCTCTCATGTTGTCGTACCGATTTACACGGTGTTCTACTCCCTTTTTGAACACAGGGGGAACTGGCGACGCAGGTGGTGCGTCGGTGAATTACTATGTTTGACGGAGAGAATAAGAGCGACAGTTCATGAACGCACAATAATGTAGGCTAATAGCCCAATTCAGCACAAACATATATCGCAATGCAAGATTAGACGTGTCCTCTAACCGGCTCATTCATGGTCCAATATGGATTTGTTCCCAAAACGGAACCTATGCGCTGTCCCAAACCTTTCCGCGCTATATGTCACACACCTAATGCAGGCACTCCATCAAACGGCAATAATTGACCAATTAGATTGTCATTAATATGTGATCATGTGGACCTGTTTGCTCTTTGGTAAGCATATAAATGACAGTCCTCCTGTGCGTAATGCGAGCCTAAATGAATCCGGCGCTACTCGGCCTACTGGCCGAGATAGAACTCCAAAGAGGTGACGGCGATGGCGACTGCACCCACATAAGGGCACCATCAGTGAATGAATACGTCTATGTGAATCGCTAAAATGTGCACACTATAAATACCCAAATCATATGTGACGCCGACATGCTCATCACAAGTGTAGTGGCACGGTGGCCTGGCTCCACGCATGACTCATTCATCCTGGCGCACAGCAGGGTAGGGGCTAGACTGGAGGCAGGCGCTGCGCGTGACGGCTGGCTTATTGGTGTGTGCATAGCCAAGATACATATTCTTTGTCTTATTTACTTTAATCTTTATTAGCATTTTCCATCCATACAACGACAATACAATAAAACATAAAAACTTACAATAACAGCTTGTGGGTACTTCCATCCATGCAGCTTTTTTTTCTTACTCAAATATGACAATTTTAATATAAGTGGTATCATCACACTTCCTTCTATAATCCATCCATTTTTCCCATCTCCCTTCAAACTTTCCTTCATGCATCCTCAATGCATGCGTGAACCTCTCCCTAACATACATCTCCTCCACAACACCCAGCCACTGCTCCTTGGTTGGGCGTTCCACCTTATACCAAGCCCTCGTTATTGTCTTTTTACTAGCAACCAATAGTAGGCTACTTTCACTAGGTATCTGTCCCCTCCTTGTACATCATCCCGTGTTATGTTTGCCAAGATATATATTCAAAGCTGATAAGAAGGTGGAGGCCGGCGCGCTGGAGGTGGAGGCTACAACTCGCGGGGGCACGACCGTCAGGTCAAGGACCACTGCAGACTCCCCCTCCTCTGAGTCCGACCCCACGTCAGAGTCTGGAGAAACAATTTCAATCATTTTCTTTGAGTTTGTCTGTGAACTTGATTATGCATTAAACATTTCATTGTGCAGCCATATTCATTTGATATGTTTTTCTGTTGGCAGTCAAATAAATGCTGTGATTTACCGGGTGATTTAGATGAGTCTTAATTTCCCAGAGGGGAAAATGTTTAATGTGTTCTAACATTATGAAGTGGTCATCTGCGTTATTGTTCCCTGTTTTTGGTCCTAATTTAATCATAGCCTACCACAGAATGTTTGCTTTCCTCACAGCCACATGTTACAGTATGTCCGTGTATGCCAAATCCTAGATGCACAACACGTAGCTAAAGTAGGCTACTAAGCTGTAGGAGCAAACAGACAAAGGTAGGCTATTAATACCTTCCGAAGAGGATTGTCTTCCTCGCGTGGACCTCACCAACAAGCACATGCACCTCCGTCTCCGAGAAGTTCCTCTTCTTAGCTCTTCGTTCCATGTTTCATTGTCCCGCCTGGGTGCTCCACGCTACCTTTTTAAGCCGGTTCCTTCCGGGAAACCACGTTTGGCCACTCATGGTTTTGACCATATATGGTTGGATTAGGGCGTGGCGAGGGCGGAACACGGGGCGCGTGCGCGTACGCTCTCCTCCCCGCCAGTCTCGGATTTCTCGTGCAGAAAAGGGCGTACGAACTTTTTGATAGATCCGAAAAGCGTGTAAATATTCTCGTCGTACGCTACATTGTGCATTTTCCGCGTTTTCGTCGTACGCCCTCTTTTACACCAGAATTTACACGCTCTTTGATAAATGAGGCCCCAGGTGTACCTGTTACAGAGCCTGGTCAGTCTGTGCAGTTAATCTCTTATGTGGGCGGGGCCAAAGTCATTGCTCTCCCTCATTTGAATAATCTCTCGTGGGCGGGGCCAAAGTCATTGCTCTCCCTCATTTGAATAGTCCCAGATTAGAAAGATGACCAGCAGCTGACTACAAACAGTAGAGCAACAACAACACCTGGAAAGAGATTTACACACAGAACACAACTTCTATAAGCTGCTAAACACACACCTTAGAAAGGGATCTTCTGCAGTGAACGAGATGACACGTCGTCTCTGTTGGTGACGGTGACAACAATGCACTAGGTCCCATCCCATGACATGACGAACGCCCTTCTCACTTCATCAACAGTCCGTCTGTCTCTGCCCCTGTCTCAGAGAGGGTTCATCCCGGGGTGGAGAGTCACTTGTTCACAGGAAGAATGGCCGTCTTTATGTGCTGGGGTTGCTAGGGTAGAGGGCTGGTCACGGTGCGAGTCTAACACACAGGACACACGGGAGGGAGGGAGGCGGCTTAGAGCGGGATGGAGAGAGAATGGAGAGAGAGAGCACGGCAGGAAGATCTCCTAACCTCTTGAGCGCGCGGCAGGAAGATCTCCTAACCTCTTGAGCGCGGCAGGAAGATCTCCTAACCTCTTGAGCGCGCGGCAGGAAGATCTCCTAACCTCTTGAGCACGCGGTAGGAAGATCTCTTAACCTCTTGAGCGCGCGGTAGGAAGATCTCCTAACCTCTTTAGCGAGCGGCAGGAAGATCTCCTAACCTCTTGAGCGCACGGCAGGAAGATCTCCTAACCTCTTGAGCGCGTGGCAGGATGATCTCGTAACTTCTTGTTGTGTTCAACTAGAGACTGAAGACATTGGTCCAGGTTTCTTCGCTGAAGGTGGGTGGAAA
This sequence comes from Borostomias antarcticus, assembly GCF_949987555.1. NCBI lineage: Eukaryota > Metazoa > Chordata > Actinopteri > Stomiiformes > Stomiidae > Borostomias > Borostomias antarcticus. The sequence goes on along the minus strand of NC_140263.1, from coordinate 2,359,143 downwards.
CAATTCTTTAGGGCGGTCCTTCCTGATGGGGCGGGGAATGTTTTGTTTTCCTCCCCCTAGCCCTAGCCCCTAGTTTTGGGGTACCCTCGACTGGATAGTGCCCCTTCAAAACGGAGCCACAAGGGGTAGGGGTTGAAATTACTTAAGAAATGGGACACCACTCGCTACGTCTTCAATCGGAATTTAATTGGTTGCCTGGGATGTTACAGTATGATTGGTATTATTATAGTGACACATCTGACCAAATTCCAGGACAGAACAAGACAGATTAATCACTTGTACAGCCAGGAAGCATGTTTACACATCGGCTGTTAACGTTAAAGTCCTGTGCATAGAAATGCAGAAAGTTAGGACAACAATGAAATGTAATTGACATCGTGAATAGCGTTTTTTTCGTAAATGCATGTCATAACGGTCCAATGTCATGTTCCTTTGCATCTACATTAAACGTATTCCACAGATTTTACCTTTTTTTTTTTATTACTTTCTTTTTGAGTTCCAGACATCAATGCAATATGAACATTACAATGAAACTGGGAAAAGTTTACCTTTTATTTATTTTTTATTTTTTTATTTTTTTACAAGAAACAAGCTGGAAACAGACGAGCAAGAGGGTTTGAGTGAACTGGCCTTCCAAATATATCAGACAGAGCCTTAAGAAGACCAGTAACGTGATAGCTTTGGGCAAAACCACTTTCTCTCTCTCTTTCTCGGGATGTGAGCTGCTCTAGCTAGTGTGAGCAGATGGTAGTAGTCAGAGAGGCAGCTCTAACACACTAGCTTTTAGAAGATCACTAGCAGGAAATCCAGACCTAGACTCCGAACAACACACTCCATATGTAGGACAGCAGCGTGGATAGTGTTCTCTTGCTTTCTCTTTCTTTCTGTCTCTCTGTCTCTCCCCTTTTCTTTTTCTCTCTCTCCATACATTTCTCTACAATGCGGCAGTCAACATGCGGCGTTTTTGACTGGTGACATCATCAAACGGCGACAGGGAGAGGTCGCAGTGTGAGGGAGGGCTCTGTAATGGCGGCTCTAAGAACAGGCGGAAGAATGCAGAGACCGTGGAGGTGTTGTACAGAGGAGCGTACTGTTGTCCCATCCTAACGTGTGTGTGTGTGTGTGTGATGCGCGTGTGTGTGTGTGTGTGTGTGTGTGCGCGCAGGCGTTCTGTGACGAGCTGGAGACCATGATCCAGGACCAGCTCCAGAAGGGGAAGACGCCCACCAGCCTACTGGCCCTGCAGCAGATCGCCGACTTCATGACCACCACCATGCCCGCCATGTACCCCGCCGCCCCCCAGGGGGGCATGGCCGCCCTCAACATGAGTACGCACGCGCCGCCCCGGGACTCCCTACGGCCCTTTCTAGTTTGCATGATGAGTGTACTAGTCAGAGCTCAGTCTAGTGTGCTAGAGGCATGGCCACACATGAACATGAGTCAACACCAATGAGAATACTAGCTACTCGGGGCGGCTGTAGCTCAGTTGGTAGAGCGGGTCGTTCAGTGATCGAAGGGTCAGCGGTTCGAATCCCAGCTCCGACTGTCCACATGTCGAAGTGTCCTTGAGCAAGACACCTAACCCCAAATTGCTCCCAATGAGCAGGTTAGCACCTTGCATGGTAGCTACCGCCATTGGTGTGTGAATGTGTGTGTGGATGGGTGAATGAGAGGCCATTGTGAAGCGTTTTGAGTGCCGCTAAGGTGGAAAAGCGCTATATAAGTGCAGTCCATTTAGCATTTACCATTTACTACTCTCTCTGTCGGTCTCTCCAGGTCTGGGCATGGTGACCCCGGTCAACGACCTCCGCGGTTCGGACTCCATCTCCTACGAGAAGGGAGAGAAGCTGCAGCGCTGCCGCCTGGCCGCCTTCTACCGCCTCACTGACCTGTTCGGCTGGTCCCAGCTCATCTACAACCACCTCACAGTGAGACCCCACAACACACACACACACACACACACACACACCTGTTCGGCTGGTCCCAGCTCATCTACAACCACCTCACCGTGAGACAACACACACACACACACACCTTATCGGCTGGTCCCAGCTCATCTACAACCACCTCACCGTGAGACCCCACAACACACACACACACACACACACACCTGATCAGCTGGTCCCAGCTCATCTACAACCACCTCACAGTGAGACCTCACACACACACACACACAAACCACTCTGGGTGATTCAGGGGGCTTGAGTTATGTGTTGTAAAGAATATCATTGTTATGATAAACATATTAGAAAAGTGCCATCCTCCAGATGTGACGGTGTGTGTGTGTGCGTGTGTGTGTGTGTGTGTGCGTGTGTGCGTGTGTGCGTGCGTGTGTGCGTGTGTGTGTCCCAGGTGAGGGTGAACTCCGAACAGGAGCGTTTCCTCATCGTCCCCTTCGGCCTCCTGTACAGCGAGGTGTCAGCGTCCAGTCTGGTACGTCCTCTCCTCTCTCTGCTCCTCTCTCCTTCCCTCCTCTCTCTCTCTCTCTCTCTCTCTCTCTCCACCCCGCTCCTCCCATCCCCCCCCCCCCCCCCCCCGCTCTTCTTCTCCTCCCCTGACAGTGCTGGTCTCTCCCCCCCAGGTCAAGATCAACATGCAGGGGGAGATCGTGGACCGAGGAAGCACCAACCTGGGCGTGAACCAGGCGGGCTTCGTCCTCCACTCAGCCATCTACACGGCCCGGCCCGACGTCAAGTGCATCGTCCACATCCACACCGCTGCTGGGGCTGCCGTAAGACCACGCCCTCACCTGACCACGCCCCCACCTGACCACGCCCCCACCTGACCACGCCCCCGCCTGACCATGCCCCCACCTGACCACGCCCCCACCTGACCACACCCTCACCTGGACCACACCCTCACCTGACCACACCCTCACCTGACCACGCCCTCACCTGACCACACCCTCACCTGACCACACCCTCACCTGACCACACCCTCACCTGACCACACCCTCACCTGACCACAGACCACACCCTCACCTGACCACACCCTCACCTGACCACGCCCTCACCTGACCACGCCCTCACCTGACCACGCCCTCACCTGACCACGCCCTCACCTGACCACGCCCTCACCTGACCACACCCTCACCTGACCACGCCCTCACCTGACCACGCCCTCACCTAGCCTCAGACCACACCCTCACCTAACCACACCCTCACCTGACCACGCCCTCACCTGACCACACCCTCACCTGACCTCAGACCACACCCTCACCTGACCACGCCCTCACCTGACCACACCCTCACCTGACCTCAGACCACACCCTCACCTGACCACACCCTCACCTGACCACACCCTCACCTGGACCACACCCTCACCTGACCACACCCTCACCTGACCACGCCCTCACCTGACCACGCCCTCACCTGGACCACACCCTCACCTGACCACACCCTCACCTAACCTCAGACCACACCCTCACCTGGACCACACCCTCACCTGGACCACACCCTCACCTAACCTCAGACCACACCCTCACCTGGACCACACCCTCACCTAACCTCAGACCACACCCTCACCTGGACCTTTACATTACATTAGTCATTTAGCAGACGCGTTTATCCAAAGCAACTTACAATAATTGCATTTAACGTAGGAAGTCAATGTCCTACTCCTCACCAGAACTCACCACAACCCAAAGTGCATCTCCTTTTTAAACAAGTGACTAATTAATCTAGTGCTAAAGCCAAAGTTCACCTCACACCCTCACCTAAACCTCAAACACACACTTCACAGTGCTGTTTCGTTTTTTATTTACATTGTGTGTGTGTGTGTGTCAGGTGTCGGCTATGAAGTGCGGGCTGCTGCCCATCTCTCCGGAGGCGCTGTCCCTGGGGGAGGTGTGTTACCACGACTACCACGGTATCCTGGTGGACGAGGAGGAGAACGCCCTCATTCAGAAGAACCTGGGCCCGCGCAGCAAGGTGAGAACCCTGACCCTACCTGACCATAGCCTGACCCTGCCTGACCCTACCTGACCCTAGTCTGACTCTAGCCTGACCCTGCCTGACCCGACCATAACGCTAAACTAACCCTACCTCAACCCTACCATAACCCCTGACCCAGACCCTGCTCAAACAGAAGAACCTGTTTCAGAGTGAGAGCGAGAGAGAGAGAGAGAGTGAGAGAGAGGGAGTGTGAGAGAGAGGGAGTGTGAGAGAGAGGGAGTGTGAGAGAGAGTGTGAGAGAGAGAGTGAGAGAGAGAGTGAGAGAGAGGGAGTGTGAGAGAGAGGGAGTGTGAGAGAGAGGGAGTGTGAGAGAGAGGGAGTGTGAGAGAGAGGGAGTGTGAGAGAGAGAGTGAGAGAGAGAGTGAGAGAGAGGGAGTGTGAGAGAGAGAGTGAGAGAGAGAGTGAGAGAGAGGGAGTGTGAGAGAGAGGGAGTGTGAGAGAGAGGGAGTGTGAGAGAGAGGGAGTGTGAGAGAGAGGGAGTGTGAGAGAGAGGGAGTGTGAGAGAGAGAGTGAGAGAGAGGGAGTGTGAGAGAGAGGGAGTGTGAGAGAGGGAGTGTGAGAGAGAGGGAGTGTGAGAGAGAGAGTGAGAGAGAGGGAGTGTGAGAGAGAGGGAGTGTGAGAGAGAGGGAGTGTCAGAGAGAGAGTGTCAGAGAGAGAGTGTCAGAGAGAGAGAGTGTCAGAGAGAGTGTGAGAGAGAGAGTGTGAGAAAGAGAGAGTGTGTGAGAGAGAGAGAGAGAGTGTGAGAGAGAGAGTGTGAGAAAGAGAGAGAGTGAGTGTGTGAGAGAGAGAGAGAACACTGATGGTCTCTATCCCTGCTAGGTGTTGATCCTGAGGAACCATGGTCTGGTGTCTGTAGGAGAGACCGTGGAGGAGGCCTTCTACTACATCCAGAACCTGGTCGCTGCCTGTGAGATCCAGGTGAGAGACCAGCCCGCTCTCTCTCTCACGCACACACACACACACGCACACACACGCACACAGACACACACACTCACACAGACACACACACACTCACGCACACACGCACACACACACACACAGACACACACACACACACACACACACAGACACACACACACACACACACACACACACACACACACACACACACAGAGACTCACTCACTCACACACACACACACACACACACTCACACACACACACACACACACACACAGCTCACATTTCTCTAACTGCTACATGTGTGTGTGTGTGTGTGTGCGCGTTTGTGCGTTTGTCTGCATGTGTGTGTGTGCGTGTATGTGTCTGTACACCTTTGTGTGTGCACTTGTGCGTGTGTGTGTGGGGGGGGGGTTGTGTGCGCGTGCATGCATACGTGTGTGTGTGTGTGTGTTCTCAGGTGCGTACCCTGGCCAGTGCCGGCGGTCCAGACAACCTGGTGATGCTGGACCCGGCCAAGTACAAGTCCCGCCCCCGCGTCCCTGAGCCCGCCCCCGACGGCTCCGGCCCTCAGCCCAAGTGGCAGGTGGGGGAGCAGGAGTTCGAGGCCTACATGAGGATGCTGGACAACCTGGTAGGAGACGCGCCGTCCGGCGTGGGCGCCCCATGTGACGGACCTGCAAAGTTCTGCTCAATGGACAGGCTATAGCTAGCTAGCCAGCTAACTAGCTCTTTCACCTAGCTAGCTAGCATGTAGTCTCTCTCTAGACTCCAATATTACGTTGAATCGCTGTGCTCTACATACTACAAAATGGAGTCTGTGCCACTTCGTCGCCCAAGCTGGTGTTCTTTCGACGGGTCAAAATTGAAAGAGTGACGGTCGTAGCAGCAAATGAGAGACGCTAGCCCAGGTTAGATGGGCGGGGCATATCTATGGGTGGGAGCGCCTGATCGCGAAAGTTGTTACTGATTGGTGTCGCCACTACCAATGAATCGCCAGGATTTTAATACCCGATTTTTGCATTAAGTTTCCCAGACCCATAGAGATCAGCCGCATGCAGTAACGTAGTAAGCGTAGCTTACGCTTACTTTCACGGGTCTGGCGTTAAGACTAGCTAGCATGCTATCTGCCTATTCAAGCCATAATCGTTTAACTGATGAGCTTCAATAGTCTATAAATGAGATATATGGGCATTAACCAGTTATTCGTTTCACCTTATGTTATCTAGCTAATATGCTTGCCTTAGCCAGGCAGCCTAGCTATCGTTGTAGCCAACCAGCTAGCTAGCTAGAGCAAGCGAACTTGGTGTATAAATAAAGGTTAAATAAATAAAAAATAGTGGCTTAGGAAGGTGACCCAAATAGTAACGTTACAACGGCAGTGTTAGCTTCTAAGCTAGCGACATACCTTGTAAACATTACAAGCATTGCGTTAGCATTCGTATACTGCATAATAAAGCATAAGCTAGCGTTAGATTGAGCGTTAGCCACTGCGCTAGGAATTCAAAGATGGCCATTCATTCCGATGAGCAGGTCAGTCACATCGGGTAGGCATACGCATCGGCTACCCACACTGGTGGTCACTGCTCTGTTTCACATCTAGAAATATGCAGTTAAATCAGCCATGAACTTGAGTCCAAATTTCGAATGGCTTTATTGACATGACAAAGACTAAACAATAGTTTTTTCCCCTGAGCATTTTGTGCACTGAATACTGTCTTTATCTCTGTGTCTCTCTTTCTCTATCGCTCTCTCTCTTTCTCCATCGCTCTCTCTCTTTCTCCATCGCTCTCTCTCTTTCTCTATCGCTCTCTCTCTTTCTCTCTCGCTCTCTCTCTTTCTCTATCCCTCTCTCTCTTTCTCTATCCCTCTCTCTCTTTCTCTATCGCTCTCTCTCTTTCTCTATCGCTCTCTCTCTTTCTCTATCGCTCTCTCTCTTTCTCTATCGCTCTCTCTCTTTCTCTATCGCTCTCTCTCTTTCTCTATCGCTCTCTCTCTTTCTCTATCGCTCTCTCTCTTTCTCCATCGCTCTCTCTCTTTCTCTATCGCTCTCTCTCTTTCTCTATCGCTCTCTCTCTTTCTCTATCGCTCTCTCTCTTTCTCTATCGCTCTCTCTCTTTCTATCGCTCTCTCTCTTTCTCTCTCGCTCTCTCTTTCTCTCTCGCTCTCTCTTTCTCTATCGCTCTCTCTCTTTCTCTCGCTCTCTCTCTCTTTCTCTCTCTCTCTCTCTCTTTCTCTATCGCTCTCTCTCTTTCTCTCTCGCTCTCTCTTTCTCTATCGCTCTCTCTCTTTCTCTATCGCTCTCTCTCTTTCTCTATCGCTCTCTCTCTTTCTCCATCGCTCTCTCTCTTTCTCTATCGCTCTCTCTCTTTCTCCATCGCTCTCTCTCTTTCTCTATCGCTCTCTCTCTTTCTCTATCGCTCTCTCTCTTTCTCTATCGCTCTCTCTCTTTCTCTCTCGCTCTCTCTTTCTCTATCGCTCTCTCTCTTTCTCTCGCTCTCTCTCTTTCTCTCTCTCTCTCTCTCTTTCTCTATCGCTCTCTCTCTTTCTCTATCGCTCTCTCTCTTTCTCTCTCGCTCTCTCTCTTTCTCTATCGCTCTCTCTCTTTCTCTATCGCTCTCTCTCTTTCTCTCTCGCTCTCTCTCTTTCTCTCTCGCTCTCTCTCTTTCTCTATCGCTCTCTCTCTTTCTCTATCGCTCTCTCTCTTTCTCTCTCGCTCTCTCTCGTTCTCTATCGCTCTCTCTCTTTCTCTATCGCTCTCTCTCTTTCTCTATCGCTCTCTCTCTCTCTCTCTTTCTCTATCGCTCTCTCTCTTTCTCTATCGCTCTCTCTCTTTCTCTCTCGCTCTCTCAGGGTTACAGGACCGGCTACCCCTACCGCTGCCCCGCGCTCAGAGACAAAAACAAAAAGCCGAGCGACGCGGAGGCGGCGTCCTCGTACGGCGAGGACAGCGAGTCGGGGGCGCGCTCCCCTCTCAAGCACAGCTTTCAGAGGCAGCAGCGCGACCGCCCCCGCTGGCCGAGCGCCGCGGGGCGGCCCGACGGCGAGGAGGAGGGCTCGGAGGGCGGCAGCCCCAAGTCGAAGGCTAAGGTGTGGACGAACATAACACACGGTCACGTCAAACCCTTGCTGCAGTCTCTCTCGTCCGGTGTCTGCGTGCCAAGCTGTATTACCAACTGCTTGGTCTGTGCCTACCTTATTGTTCATAGTTATGACCTACTGCTACTGTTGTGGGGCAGCTGGCGCTGGTCCTCCCGGCCTCTAGGGGGCGATAAGAGCACAGCGGATCACATGACTGGGGGGCACCGTAGCGAACTTCACTTCCCAGCGTACCTCGTTGTCGGTGTCGAGCGCACTTTTCTCTCTTTCTCTCTACCTCCTCTCTCTCTCTCGCTCTCGTTCTCTCCACGTCCACCTCTCTTTCTCTCTCTCTCTCAACCTTAGATATGGCTTCATTGATTGGTTTAGACTGATTTTCTATAGATAGAAACTCCCCCTCTCCCCTTGGACACGGCAATACCCACCTTTTATCTTGTATAATCCTGTCCCGAAGCTAAACGTCGCTCTGTCTGAAGGAACAGGAAGTCATGATGTAGCTACTGGTCTCTCTCCGAGGCAGTACCTCCCCCCTCGTCTCTCTCCTTCCCGTCTTAGTCTCCCGCCGCCCCCGGAGAGTTCCGGAGCGCCAGCCCAGCTGCCCATCGCATGCCCTGTTGCACGACTGGTGGTGAAATGCGTTGTGGGTGTTTTCCCCTGAGGAGTGTCAGGGAGGGGGCGGGGGGGGGGTGGGGCGTGGCATGAGCCCTCTCTGGTGGGTGTGGCTGGATGTCGCTAACCACTCCTGCTTTACAGATCCCTCCCCCTGTGTTTCCTGTCCGCGGTCCGTCCGTTTCCTGTCCCCCCGAAGAAGCCAGCGCTCGGTTTTTAAACTAGTGTTTAAATTGGAACTGGGTATAAAACGAAAGGCTTGTTGCTTGTTGCAGCTCAGTCGAACCCTCCCCAGGGAGTTAGTCTACCTGTGTGGTCTGTCCCCCGGGCGATAAAGACCCCAGGTTTCCGGATCTTTCTGTCAGCGATAGATGGCTCCTCCCCCCGCCTCTCTCTCTCTCTCTCTCCGCCCCTCACGGTGTTTGACTCCCCCTCTTTCTCTCTCAAGTTTCCTTTCCCTTCAAAATATGTCTCTTCAACACCCTCGTGAAGTGTGCCTGTGCATGAGTGGATTTGTTTAATGAAACCAACCCAAAAAAAAAGAGGAAAAAGAAAAAAAAACATTTGTACCGTTGTTAACTTTTGAATGGATTATCTCCTGAGAGGAAGTGGGCGTGTTGTGTTGTGAGTCTCTCTCTCAGTGAGTCTCTCTCAGTGAGTATACCATGTTTACATGTCCATCCCATGTGACCCAGCCACCCCTCCACCCATGCCATGAAGCCCCGCCCCCTCTCTCCTCATCCAGACCTCAGCGGCCCCGCCCTGAACAGGAATGACCCCATGAGCTACGCACCACATACATGCCGACTACCAACACATGCTTTACCGACAGAGGACATCATATGTATATTATATATAGCGTTTTATGATTTGATGATAACTTTTATGATTCGCATGGCGGCTATAATGACATTCACCTGCTGTCCATTCAGTCATATGTGAGAAGATACATCTGGCACAGAATCTGTTCTCTTCATGGGTCTCTGGTTCTGCTTTCTGGGTAAAAACATTAGTCTGGCCCAGTGATACCAGTGGGGTTAAACGTCTCGTTCCCAGAACAGCCGATTAGATGCTCCTGTTGCTCTCCTGAGTTCCTGAGGGTGTTTCATATCATGCAATATTATTATTTAGTATAGTGATTCAGGCGTTGATCAACTCTGATATGGTCACCAGTTTGGTTCTTGTTCTCCTTATCAGCTGACTAGGGAGAGGAAGGCGAGGAGTCGAGGTTCAGTTGTTATTGATATTGAATAAAGGGCAGAGATTGAAATACCAACTTGAAGGGCAAAATGCTCCCTTTACATTCATGTAAATTCCCTGTAATTCATGGAGTTTGGATCTTCTTGATGGGAAGACGTTTCTGTCCGAGGAGGGAGTGTAGTAGTATGGATGAGGGTGAGGAGGGAGTGTAGTAGTATGGATGAGGGTGAGGAGGGAGTGTAGTAGTATGGATGAGGGTGAGGAGGGAGTGTAGTAGTATGGATGAGGGTGAGGAGGGAGTGTAGTAGTATGGATGAGGGTGAGGAGGGAGTGTAGTAGTATGGATGAGGGTGAGGAGGGAGTGTAGTAGTATGGATGAGGGTGAGGAGGGAGTGTATGAGGGTGAGGAGGGAGTGTAGTAGTATGGATGAGGGTGAGGAGGGAGTGTAGTAGTATGGATGAGGGTGAGGAGGGAGTGTAGTAGTATGGGTGAGGGTGAGGGGGGAGTGTAGTAGTATGGATGAGGGTGAGGGGGGAGTGTAGTAGTATGGATGAGGGTGAGGAGGGAGTGTAGTAGTATGGATGAGGGTGAGTAGGGAGTGTAGTAGTATGGATGAGGGTGAGGAGGGAGTGTAGTAGTATGTCTGTCCCTGTTCGTCCTGTCCTGTGTTCATGTTGACCTCCTGGGACATGACCTTGGTGACGCCAGCTCACTCCCTCACTCACCGTCACGCCAGCTTCGTAAGACGAGCCCATCATTGCCCCCTGCCACCCCAACCCACCCCCACAACCCACCCCGCCCCTGTGATGGTTTCAATCAGCCTTGCTGGTCCCCTGTTCCCTTTCACTGGTTTTATATTTGGAAACAGCTGGTAGATCAATGATGATGATGATGATGATGATATGGGTGCATCACTGAGTAACTGCCAGTAGTAGTAATAGTTGGTAATGTGAGCTACTGTAGAATACTATTAGTATTAGTAGTTAGTAGTTAGTGGAGTACAGTACAGCACACTAACTACTTCTGTGGGGTATAATATGATTATCTTTAAGTAATAATATTACAGCTGACCTCGTAATGACCTGGAATGCTAACAGGAAGTGTTGTGTTTTAGCTGATAAGTTACATCATCATTGGTTACTCCCCAGGTTGTGTATATTTATCATTCTTTTTCAGAACCATCCTCCTCCATTTCAGTTGAACCAGCATGATTGATATTGTGTTAAGCCTGTCGTGTTTATATGTTCTGTGTATATTTTGGTGCTTGCGTTGTCATGTTCATGACAGACCCGTGAGCAGCTGTTGACTTTCAATGCTTTGTTGTCGTGGTTACAGTGGACAAAGGAGGAGGGGCTTCGTCAGGCTGCCGTAGCCAATCAGTTCATCCCGATGAACACCAACCCCAAAGACGTTCTGGAGATGAGGAACAAGGTGGCGTAGCCCGGCTCTGCTCTCTACTATCTCTCTACTATCTCTCTCTCTACTATCACTCTACTATGTCTCTCTACTATCTCTTTCTCTATTTCTCTACTATCTCTCTCTCTACTATCACTCTACTATCCCTCTCTCTCTCTCTACTATCTCTCTCTCTATCTCTCTACTATCTCTCTCTCTACTATCACTCTACTATGTCTCTACTATCTCTTTCTCTATTTCTCTACTATCTCTCTCTCTACTATCACTCTACTATCTCTCTCTCTCTCTCTACTATCTCTCTCTCTATCTCTCTACTATCTCTCTCTCTACTATCACTCTACTATGTCTCTCTACTATCTCTCTATCTCTCTACTATCTCTCTCTCTATCTCTACTATCTCTCTCTCTCTACTATCTCTCTCTCTCTCTCTCTACTATCTCTCTACTATCTCTCTACTATCTCTCTCTCTACTATCTCTCTACTATCTCTCTACTATGTCTCTCTACTATCTCTCTCCTATCTCTCTCTCCTCTCTCTCTACTATCTCTCTCTCTCTACTATCTCTCTCTCTACTATCTCTCTACTATGTCTCTCTACTATCTCTCTCCTATCTCTCTCTCCTCTCTCTCTACTATCTCTCTCTCTCTACTATCTCTCGCTCTCTCTTCTCTCTCTCTCTCTACTATCTCTCTACTATCTCTCTACTATCTCTCTCTACTATCTCTCTCCTATCTCTCTCTCTCTCGCTCTCTCTCTACTATCTCTCTCTCTACTATCTCTCTCTCTACTATCTCTCTCTCTCTACTATCTCTCTCTCTACTATCTCTCTACTATCTCTCTCTCTCTCTCTACTATCTCTCTCTCTCTCTACTATCTCTCTCTCTCTACTATCTCTCTCTCTCCTATCTCTCTCTCTCTCTACTATCTCTCTCTCTCTCTACTATCTCTCTCTCTCTCTCTCTCTCTCTCTACTATCTCTCTCTCTCTCTCTCTCTACTATCTCTCTCTCTCTCTCTCTACTATCTCTCTCTCTCTACTATCTCTCTCTCTCTACTATCTCTCTCTCTCTCTCTACTATCTCTCTCTACTATCTCTCTCTCTCTCTACTATCTCTCTCTCTCTCTCCTATCTCTCTCTCTCTCTACTATCTCTCTACTATCTCTCTCTCTACTATCACTACTATCTCTCTCCCTCCCTCTCTCTCCCTCCCTCTCTCTCTCTACTATCTCTCTCTCTACTATCTCTCTCTCCTCTCTCTACTATCTCTCTCTCTCTCTCTCTCTCTCTCTCTCTCTCTCTCTACTATCTCTCTCTCTCTCTACTATCTCTCTCTCTCTCTCTACTATCTCTCTCTCTCTACTATCTCTCTCTCTACTATCTCTCTCTCTCTACTATCTCTCTCTCTACTATCTCTCTCTCTCTCTCTACTATCTCTCTCTCTACTATCTCTCTCTCTCTCTCTCTACTATCTCTCTCTCTCTCTCTCTCTCCTATCTCTCTCTCTCTCTCTCTCTCTCTACTATCTCTCTCTCTCCACTATCACTACTATCTCTCTCTCTCTACTATCTCTCTCCCTCCCTCTCTCTCTCCCTCCCTCTCTCTCTCTACTATCTCTCTCTACTATCTCTCTCCTCTCTCTACTATCTCTCTCCTCTCTCTACTATCTCTCTCTCTACTATCTCTCTCTCTCTACTATCTCTCTACTATCTCTCTCTCTCTACTATCTCTCTCCCTCCCTCTCTCTCTCCCTCCCTCTCTCTCTCTACTATCTCTCTCTCTACTATCTCTCTCTCCTCTCTCTACTATCTCTCTCTCTCTCTCTCTCTCTCTCTCTACTATCTCTCTCTCTCTCTCTCTCTACTATCTCTCTCTCTCTCTACTATCTCTCTCTCTCTACTATCTCTCTCTCTACTATCTCTCTCTCTCTACTATCTCTCTCTCTACTATCTCTCTCTCTCTCTCTACTATCTCTCTCTCTACTATCTCTCTCTCTCTCTCTCTACTATCTCTCTCTCTCTCTCTCTCTCTCTCTCTCCTATCTCTCTCTCTCTCTCTACTATCTCTCTCTCTCTACTATCACTACTATCTCTCTCTCTCTACTATCTCTCTCCCTCCCTCTCTCTCTCCCTCCCTCTCTCTCTCTACTATCTCTCTCTCTACTATCTCTCTCTCCTCTCTCTACTATCTCTCTCTCTCTACTATCTCTCTCTCTACTATCTCTCTCTCTACTATCTCTCTACTATCTCTCTCTCTCTACTATCTCTCTCCCTCCCTCTCTCTCTCCCTCCCTCTCTCTCTCCCTCCCTCTCTCTCTACTATCTCTCTCTCTCCCTTCTCTCTCTCTCTCTCTCTCTCTCACTGACCTGATCTGTCGTTGAGTCGCAGACCCGCCCAATACAACGAACCTACTGTCTCTAAAGACCTTCAAACTGTCCAACATTTCTCCTCTGTTGGAGACTCATTCTTTGTCCGTCTCTCCCTCCCTCCCTCCCTCTCTCTCTCTCTCTCTCTCTCTCCCTCCCTCTCTCTCTCTATCCTCTCTCTCTCTCTATTCTCCCTCCCTCTCTCCTCTCTCTCTCTCCCTCCCTCTCTCTCTCTCCTCTCTCGCTCCCTCCATCCCTCTCTCCTCTCTCTCGGTCCAACTGTAGATTCGGGAGCAGAACCTGCAGGACATTAAGACGGCAGGGCCTCAGTCCCAGGTGCTCTGCGGCTCCGTGTTGGACCGCTCCTTCGTCCAGGTGAGTCGAAACGAGCGGTCACATCCAGGCAGATCTGGGCCACGCACATGCACTTAAATACCTGGGGTGCGCTTGATTTCACAAACCCCCCAGCATACTGTGGCTGCACTTTTGGGAGAGCTTCGTTTGACGCAGGTCTATCCCTGTAACCAGGACAAAGTGGGCTCTAGAAGCTGATCTTAGATCAGTGTTACCCCCTTTGTGTTACTTAAACGTGTCACTTTAATGGTTAATACAGTTGAAGATTTAGGTATGGTAATCTGATGCTCAATCTGTGCCTATAAGGCCAATCTCACCTGGGCAGAGCCAAAATGGCCTCCATATTACCCCCTAGAGCCAAAATGGCCTCCGTATTGTATGCTAGACCATGGAGTTTTGGTGTAACTGACGCTATTCTTTGACCACAGAGAGAGTCAATTTGGCAGGTGAGTAACGTAGCAGAGGTAACCACATGCTGCCTCCCATCCCCCTCCCCACCAGGGGGGGCGCTGTCTCCTCTGGTTTGGGATCTGCTATGTTTGTGTTTGTCCCTCGCTTCCTCCTCCTCCTCTGTTTTGGTTGGTTTGAGTGTTTGTTCAGCTCTGTTATATTCAGAGAGGCGTGACCCTTGACCTCTGGCCCGTGACCTCTGGGCCTGATCTCACACGCGCAAAATCCTCAACCCACCGTTTGCCGTTGTGAGATTTGATAACTTTGTGTCTTTTACATCGCTGCTGTTTGCCTTTTGTTTTCGGCCATGTTTAAGCTTGTTATGGTTTTGAGGAATACACACACACACACACACACACACACACACAGACACAGAGTGTGTGTGTGCATGGTCCTAGTCCTTGTTGCTTGAGACGATCCCATCAGCTTCCCTGCCAGCAGCTCTCTGCATGCCAGTGCACCACTCGTACTAGTGTGTGTCCGTTTGCGCACGTGTGCCTGCGTGTGTGTGTGTGAGAGAGAGAGAATAGTCTGGGTTGTATGCACCCCCCTCACTGGGTTTACCATTGCAGGACGCCCCTCTCTCTGACTGTACGGACTTTATCGATGGCCTCGATGGCTCAGAGTGGGCCTATAGCCCTGCTAAGTCTTTTAGAAAGGTACTTCCTGTTCCTGCCGTGACATCATCACCCTGCGTCTCAAACCCCTCCCCTAGCCCCTCCCCTCATGCATCGTAATGGCGTCGGAGCGATTGCGTAGATAAACTGTACAGGGTTCGGCTAGTTTCAACGCCTCCGATGATAATTGAAGGAAAATTATAAAATTGAACCATGAATGTGTACCAGTGGCATAAAACACATCCAAATACAAATGTGGGTTTGCACTTAAATATACATAAAAACCCTTCAATTTGCGGACTACACAAAATACACAAACGCGTTGCCTTCATGAGGGCGTCGCCCTGTTATACGCCATTTCACACAAGCTGCCGACTGTGAACGACAATTCCCGGGTTCCCCGCTCACCAGTGTCCTGTTGTTCCCGTGTCGGCCTGCAGGGGGAGCTGGTGACGGCGTCCAAGGCCATCATCGAGAAGGAGTACCAGCCGAGGGTGGTGGTCAGCAAGCAGGGACCCAACCCCTTCACCCGCCTCACCGACCTGGACCTGGACGAGTACCGCAAGGAGGTGGAGCTCAAACAGAAGGGACCGGAAGGTGAGACCGGAGAAAAAGGGAGACGTAGGGAGGAGGGAGAGAGGGGAGGGAGGGAGGGAGGAGGGAGAGGAGAGAGAGGAGGGAGGGAGGGAGAGAGAGAGTAGGGAGGAGGGAGGGAGAGAGATACAGATACAGGCAGACAGTATTACAGAGTACTGCTTCAGAGCTGATCTCTCAGGGATCACGAGAGAGAAAGAAACAGAGAATAGGGGTGTTGGAGGCAGAGAAGATGTAGACAGAGAGAGAGAGTGGAGGTGAGACCCGCGTCAGAGCTGCTCTCTCAGAGAGACCACTAACCCTGCTCTCTCCTGTATGTGGATGTTTTGACTCCGGGCTCTTCTCAGAGCAGACACACTAAAGGGTTTCAGGTGGTCATCTTGGACGGTCCGGTCACACGTCACCGTCTGGTTCCACTGAGGGACCGGCGATGGAGGCTGGTCCTCCAGGGGGATGTGATCATGACCAGGCTGCTCTGCTGAAGTCCCCTGCTGTAGCCTCAAACACACACACACACACACACACACACACACACACACACACACACACACAGACTGACAGACACACTGACGGACACACAGGCAGACACACTGACACACTGACACACTGACACACTGACAGACAGGCAGACAGGCAGACAGGCAGACAGGCAGACAGACACACAGACAGACAGAGAACCTGTGTTGTTGTCCCCCAGTACAGCGCCGGGGCCAGGGGGAGGGGGCCCCCACCCTCTCCACAACCTCCGGCTCACCCCCCCCTGGACCTGTGGAGGGCCGGCCCGTCACCGCCTCCTCCTCCACCTCCTCCACCCCCCCCGGGCTCCCCTCCAAGCCCCGCCCGTCCGCCAGCGGGTCCCAGCAGGGCGAGGAGGACGCGGAGGCGCCGGACTCCTCCTCCGCCCTCTCCTCCTCCCCACCCGAGCCGTCGGGGGGGGCGGAGGAGGCGGAGTCCCCCCAGCAGGAGTTCCACACGGCCGTGCTGAGGGCCCTCAGCGGGAGCAGGGAGCCGGGGGAGGCCGAGCGGGACCCTCCAGGTACAGCAGCGCGCTCTCCGGGGCCCCGGGCCCCCAACCCTCCCCAGGCCTGCACCGGGGAGCCTACACCCTGCACCCCCCGCTCGCTCTCTCTGGGACTCCGCCCCGCCATCGGCCCCCCCCCAGCCCCCTACCACTGGGGTGCATCTCAATACCTCGTCTCCTTGTCTCCTCACCACCTCCTCAGACAAGGAGAGTGGGCAACTTGGGGTTATTGAGATGCAGCTGTGTTTATTCCCCCCCCCCCCTCTTATTTGACTCCTCCCCCCTGGTATGGCTCCTCCCCCCTGGTCTGGCTCCTCCCCCCTGGTCTGGCTCCCCCCTGATCTAACTCTGGATTGATTTCACTGGTTCACCCTCCGCTGAGGAAGCCCTGTCCAATCCTCAATGACAACAACCCTCAAATCATCCAATCACAATGACCCTCCTCAGCCTTCTAACCAATCGTGCGGCTGTAGTCCCGTGTTGGGGGGCGGGGCCTTGCTGCTGAGTGAACCTCTACTAATCAGGGGGTGTGTCCAGAGGAAGCCTGTCCTGTCCAATCAAGACCCTGGCCTGCTTCTCCCCCCCCTCCGCCCGCCTCCAGGGGGGCGTGTCCTCCCGCTCCCTCCCTCCCGGCTGGCTGTGACCGGCAGGTTCTGGAAGCTTCCGTTGGGTGAGGGTGATGGACTGGCTCTCTCTCTCCCCCGGGGGCTTGGGGTGCCACATCCCATAATAATCAGTCTCTCCGCGCGTCTGTCTGTGGCTCTGGCGGTGTGTGGTGGAAGGGAAGGGTCGTCGCTCTGACTGACCTCTGACCTCTGATGGAACTTGGGTGGATCAAACTAACTTTTAACTTTTAGAAAAATTCAACTAACGGACATGAACAGATCTGAGAAACGGATCATTCTGATCTAAGCTGTTTGTTGTTTGTTTGTCTTACTTTTATTTATTTGTTGTTGTTTGTGTGGCGTCCACAGACCAGGAGCAGCTGGTGCAGCCCGAGGAGGAGGAGGAGGAGGTCAAAGGTCGGGAGGAGACGCGTACGCCCCCCAGCACCCCCGTCAGGGCAGAGGAAGGTAGGTCGGCCCCTCCCCTTCCTGTCTGGCGCCCCCTGGTGCCTGGGCTATCCCAGCATGGCCTCTCCTGGTTGGCTGGTGGATGAGGTCCTTGGACCCTGACTGGTCGATAACTGGGGAGCCCTCGCTCCTGATTGGTCGGTTAGTGCGGTCCCCTCTCCTGGTTGGCTGATGGTTGACCTCTGACCTCTGGGTCAGGGTTCCGGTCCACCCGTCTGTCTGTGTGGCGTCTGGTGTCCCGTGTGGTCGTTAACCCACCCCGTGTTGCCTGTTCGTCTCTAATAACACACCAAGAGGCTGCATGTCTTAGATTCATATCGAGATTATTATTATGGACGTCAGAAAATCACATTATCTATCAGGGAAATGACAGAACAGGTTAAAACAAGACTGAGATGGGATTATCCTTGTCCTTTAGGGCAGTCAGTACTCGGCTTTGACTGAGTGTTTTGGGAGCATTTTAATTGACTTCCTCTAATTGAATTGGTCTTTATTAGGGTTGATTACACCTTGGTTAGTCAGCGGGAGAACATTTAATATGACAGATTGTAGCCCACTACTGTATATTACAGTAAAAAGAGAGAGAGGGAGGGAGAGAGAGGGAGCGATAACGAGAGAGAGAGAGAGAGGGAGGGAGGGAGGGAGAGGGAGAGGGGGGGAGGGAGGGAGGGAGAGGGAGAGGGGGGGAGGGAGGGAGAGAGAGGGAGGGGGGGAGAGAGAGAGAGCGAGCGAGAGGGAGGGAGAGGGAGGGAGAGGGAGGGAGGGAGGGAGAGAGAGGGAGGGGGGGAGAGAGAGAGAGCGAGCGAGAGGGAGGGAGAGAGAGGGAGGGGGGGGAGAGGGAGGGAGAGAGAGGGAGGGGGAGAGAGAGAGAGAGATCAGAGTTAGTGATTGCTTGGCTCAATCTCCGGGTGTAATCTAATCCCTGGGTGTGGTTATGATGACGTAACAACGGTAAACCCCTCCTCCCCATCCTCCTCCTCCTCCTCATCCTCCTCATCCTCCATCTACAGGAGGCTCCAGGAATGGAAACCCTCTCCATTCCTCCTCATGTGATTAATTTACACTTCCGTTGTTTCTATTTCACGTTTGTTTTAATCGTTGTTCCTATTCCACGTTTGTTTTAATTTCTCTCTGTTCAATGTTTTTACGTTAACGCGGTGGCCGTGGTTGACCTGCATAGACATTTGTTTCTACTTTTTTTCTTCTTTGTGGCTGCGCTCCAATCAGGAGATGGGAATGCTAAAGAGTACCTGTTGCCATAGTAAGTACGTACGGTTCCAACCCCCTCGCCCCCCTCCCCCCCACGCGCTAGTGTCCTGTCACTAACCCTGTCTCTTCTTCTGCATGGCCTCGCCCACTCACCTCGCTGTGGCCCGCCTAACCAGTCCACTGCTCTGCTCTCCTCTTCCTGTCACTCCGGTCCTTGACTTCTTCCTACTTCCTGTTGCCAGGTGCTGTTCTAGATGTCCTCCGCGTCTGTGAACGCGCTCCGCAAACTAGCTGTTGATCAGGCTCCAAAATGGTGGTTCTGTAATGTAGTTTGTGTTTTGGTCGTAATGACACGACGTAACACACGTGGGTTTCTCCACGTGAAAGCCAGCCTTATGGGCGGCGGAGGGGGATCTGTTACAAACCTGGCAACCAACCTTTTACTAGGCAAACCTCTCTTTTCCTTCTTGGCGTCGACCCCGTGTGAAATTAACCGCCCTGGACATACACACCTCCCAGAAACGTCTATCTGAACCCTCATGTCTGCTGTAGATCTCCTGAGTGTGTAAGAACAGATAATGTGTTAACTGTGTGAACAGGTAATGTATGAAAACCGTGTTGCTCAATGTTGCGTTTCCTTTTCCAGCCGAGGCTCCTCCCAGGTGTCCAGTGTCTTCTTGTTCTTGGTGTGTCTGTCAACGGAAAAACTGAGCTTTCTTTGGCCGCGCTGTGTGAGGCTGTCTCCTGTCAGCCCAGCCAGGCTGTGGTGGCGTGCGTCGTTTGTTCGTTTGTTTGTTTACCTCAGCTCTGCCATGCTATGCTTGATATATCCGTGTCTGCGTCGCAAGGGACAGAACGTCCGTGTTCTCCAGGCTAGTCTAGAAGACCAGGTTCAGAGGTCATGTTCTCCAGGCTAGTCTAGAAGACCAGGTTCAGAGGTCATGTTCTCCAGGCTAGTCTAGAAGACCAGGTTCAGAGGTCATGTTCTCCAGGCTAGTCTAGAAGACCAGGTTCAGAGGTCATGTTCTCCAGGCTAGTCTAGAAGAACAGGTTCAGAGGTCATGTTCTCCAGGCTAGTCTAGAAGAACAGGTTCAGAGGTCATGTTTGAGAGTTATGTACATGTTTTACACATACAGTACTAGTAATTTGACGAGGGTAATAGCATACGCTGTTACATGTAAACCATGTACATGGTGAATAAACTGAACAGGAATCTCTTGATACACATCAACGTGAGAACAATACCCCAGTTTGTCAGCATTTAAATCTGAGATCAGTCACTCAGTCAGCCAGTCAGTCAGTCAGCCAGTCAGTCAGTCAGCCAGTCAGTCAGTCAGTCAGTCAGTCAGTCAGTCAGTCAGTCAGTCAGTCAGCCAGCCAGTCAGTCAGTCAGCCAGCCAGACAGTCAGCCAGTCAGCCAGTCAGCCAGTCAGTCAGTCAGTCAGCCAGTCAG
Source organism: Borostomias antarcticus (assembly GCF_949987555.1). Taxonomy (NCBI): domain Eukaryota; kingdom Metazoa; phylum Chordata; class Actinopteri; order Stomiiformes; family Stomiidae; genus Borostomias; species Borostomias antarcticus. Next base: position 2,338,831 of record NC_140263.1, on the reverse strand, counting down.
CCAGTCAGCCAGTCAGTCAGTCAGTCAGTCAGTCAGTCAGTCAGTCAGCCAGTCAGCCAGTCAGTCAGTCAGTCAGTGTCTTTATTGTCCTGTAGGGGGAATGTGCTGTGCTGCCAGTGTAAAAAACAACATAGCAAAGAAATATGAAGTCAGAACCTGTGACCAGAAACATCTCTAGCTCCAGCGTGGTAGATCTGATGGGCTCTGAACAGCTCTAGATCTGATGGGTTAAAGCTCTGCTTTCCGCAGCGTGTCCCTCGACAGCAAGTTCTGTCTCCAGGCTAGGCTACTCCCTGGGCTAGGCTACTCCCCGGGCTAGGCTACTCCCTGGGCTAGGCTACTCCCCGGGCTAGGCTACTCCCTGGGCTAGGCTACTCCCCGGGCTAGGCTACTCCCCGGGCTAGGCTACTCCCCGGGCTAGGCTACTCCCCGGGCTAGGCTACTCCCCGGGCTAGGCTACTCCCCGGGCTAGGCTACTCCCCGGGCTAGGCTACTCCCCGGGCTAGGCTACTCCCCGGGCTAGGCTGCTCCCTGGGCTAGGCTACTCTCTGGGCTAGGCTACTCTCTGGGCTAGGCTACTCTCTGGGCTAGGCTACCCTCCGGGCTAGGCTACTCCCCTGGCTAGGCTACTCCCCTGGCTAGGCTACTCCCTGGGCTAGGCTACTCTCTGGGCTAGGCTACTCCCCTGGCTAGGCTACTCCCCTGGCTAGGCTACTCCCCTGGCTAGGCTACTCTCCGGGCTAGGCTACTCTCCGGGCTAGGCTACTCTCCGGGCTAGGCTGCTCTCCGGGCTAGGCTGCTCTCCGGGCTAGGCTACCCTCCTGGCTAGGCTACTCTCCGGGCTAGGCTACTCCCCGGGCTAGGCTACTCCCCGGGCTAGGCTACTCCCCGGGCTAGGCTACTCTCCTGGCTAGGCTACTCCCCGGGCTAGGCTACTCCCCGGGCTAGGCTACTCCCCGGGCTAGGCTACTCTCCTGGCTAGGCTACTCTCCGGGCTAGGCTACTCTCCGGGCTAGGCTACTCCCCGGGCTAGGCTACTCCCCGGGCTAGGCTACTCCCCGGGCTAGGCTACTCTCCTGGCTAGGCTACTCCCCGGGCTAGGCTACTCCCCGGGCTAGGCTACTCCCCGGGCTAGGCTACTCCCCGGGCTAGGCTACTCTCCGGGCTAGGCTATTCTCCGGGCTAGGCTACTCTCTGGGCTAGGCTACTCCCCTGGCTAGGCTACTCCCCGGGCTAGGCTACTCTCCTGGCTAGGCTACTCTCCGGGCTAGGCTACTCCCCGGGCTAGGCTACTCTCCGGGCTAGGCTACTCTCCTGGCTAGGCTACTCCCCTGGCTAGGCTACTCCCCTGGCTAGGCTACTCCCCTGGCTAGGCTACTCTCCGGGCTAGGCTACTCCCCGGGCTAGGCTACTCCCCGGGCTAGGATACCCTCCGGACTAGGCTACCCTCCGGCTAGGCTACTCTCCGGGCTAGGCTATTCTCCGGGCTAGGCTATTCTCCGGGCTAGGCTACTCCCCGGGCTAGGCTACTCCCCGGGCTAGGCTACTCTCCGGGCTAGGCTACTCTCCGGGCTAGGCTACTCTCCGGGCTAGGCTACTCTCCGGGCTAGGCTACCCTCCGGGCTAGGCTACTCCCCTGGCTAGGCTACTCCCCTGGCTAGGCTACTCTCCGGGCTAGGTTACTCTCCGGGCTAGGCTACTCTCCGGGCTAGGCTACTCTCCGGGCTAGGCTACTCTCCGGGCTAGGCTACTCTCCGGGCTAGGCTACTCTCCGGGCTAGGCTACTCTCCGGGCTAGGCTACTCTCCGGGCTAGGCTACTCCCCTGGCTAGGCTACCCTCCGGGCTAGGCTGCTCCCTGGGCCGGGTGTGTACCTGTCCGTAGGCCTGCGGTCTGGCTGACCCGTCGGTGGCGCCCAGGCATGGCCGAGGGGAAGGGGTTGTATTAATGGATAGTTGCCTGGACACAGACTCAGCCTAGCCTCTGTGTGCAGGGGGTGTGCCCCCCCCAGGGCTGTGGGGGTCGTGGGGGCAGCCTGTGTTGACAGTGTGATGGTAAGGGTGCATGGTGAGCAGGCTAGGGGACAGGGACTGGAAGAGGGCTCGTCCGAAGACGAGAGAGAGAGAGAGCGAGAGAGAGAGAGAGACTAGAGAACAGGGACTGGAGTATGGTGGACACAGTGGAAAGGGCTGCTGTGTTTTAGTCCCTAAAACAGCCAAGACATCATGTAGAACATCTCTGGTAGTTCAGTCTCCTCTTATAGGAACCCCATCTCACCCCTGGTCAGCCTACTCTCTGTGTATCTCTAGAGGTATCTACGGTGCTTCTGAGGCCGTGCGAACGAGCCGTGTTTGTCTGTCTGACCTAACGTTCCCCCTCCCCCCCTCCCAGACTCCCCGCCAGAGATCACCTTTAAGGACGAGAGTGACGCGGCCACCTTGAGACAGACCCTCCCCGACCTGACCCCAGATGACCCCTCCGACGCCCCCGCCCTCCCCGCAGAAGACCCCGCCCCCGCTGCCGCTACCGCCGACGCTGCCGCCGCCGAGGGGGAGGAGCCCGGCGACGCCCCCGACGACCCCGCGGCTGCCGGCGACCCGGGAAGTGACGAGTCACCCAGCAAGTCGCCCTCCAAGAAGAAGAAGAAGTTCCGCACGCCCTCCTTCCTGAAGAAGAACAAGAAGAAGACGGAGAGCTAGATCCCCCCGCGCCGCCTCGTCACGCCCTCCACGCCGCTCTGTCCTCCCCCGCCCCGCCCTGGAGCTAGCCACACACACACACACACACGTTGATTTTGAAGCTTTTTTTGGTTTTTTTCGTCTGGCTTTTTAACTTGTGTTATTCACATTTTTAGTTTGTGCCAATTTTATATATGCTATTTACGAGGGTCAAAGTTGCTTTAGGTTTTAGAAGTGGCGTTTACTAGTGCATGCGTGTGTGTGTGTGTGTGTGTGTGTGTGTGAGACTGTGTGAGACTGTGTGAGACTGTGACTGTGACTGTGTGTGTGTGGCTGTGTGTGTGTAGCTGTGTGTGTGTGTGTGTGTGGCTGTGTGTGTGCGAAGCTCGTTGAGCATGTCTGCTTGGCCCTCGCTCTACCACCTGAGCTCAACGGCTCTATTATATTTTATTTGTCTTTTTTCTTATTTTTTAAAGAATATTACTTAACCTAATTAACCACTAGAATGTATTGGGATTGTATCAAAATGTATCAAAGTGTCTTTTAAAAGGAAAAAACAACAACTAAACAATGAATGCAAAAAACAACAACACAAAAGCTTGTACTCCTTTTCACTCATCGGTGGTCATTGTTAAAACTCCTAACTGCACGAGGCTAGTTATGCTAATGCTAATGCTAATGATGTCATGTTAGCATTTAAAAACATTTTCACTCAGACCATCAGGAGAAGGCTGAGGCCTCCAACCTCTACGCAGTATGATGTCATAACTCAGATACAGTGGCTGTTAGTCAAATAAAAACACTAGCGTTTAGCACCATGTTTATTCAGGCTTCACTACATCAACCCCCCCCGTGAGATTATCCAATCATGATGCAGTTGGCAACACTCAAACTTTAACCAAGAATAAGCTGGGCCTTGTCTAGAAATAACCGGTTAACCTGCTCTAAATAACACACATAGACCCTGGAGGCACCGGTCAAGTTCAGGCACAATCATGAATATTAATTCTACTCATGAATATGAAGTCACTTGTCCAGTCGGAGCCCTGGCTGCTGACCTCCGGCCCTGAGGAGGGAGGGGGAGGAGAGGAGGCTCAGTCTGGGGCTAGTAGTGCCTGTCTGGGCTGGGGGTCGCTGACCCTGTAGGAACCTGAAGTAACCCAGCGGTCTTTAGGACCGCAGAGCATAGAGGAATGTTTGAGAAGAAACCGTTTTTTTTTTTTCGTAACCCTGCTTCCCTGGCTTCCTTCGTCTCCTAACCTGAGTCTCTCTGAGGAGACCAGACACAATGGAGTCTCTCTGAGGAGACCAGACACGATGGAGTCTCTCTGAGGAGACGCACACCAGGAGTTACAAGATATTAGGAATAGATTTTTTTTATTTTTAAATGTTAAATGAAACTGCTAGTTTCTTCTCCGTCATTGAGCCATTTTGTCTTGCTAGCATCACTGTGAAGCATCATTGTTTTCCTCTAGTTATACAAACGGCCACTTCCTTCCTTAGTCACCTCCAACGCTTATAGAGACACCTCACAAACAGGGAACATTCAATACCGCCGATACACGCCACATTCATTCACTGTTATAACAACACATCATGGTGCTGCAGCACTGGCCCCAGCACACACCCAATCTTCATCATCACCATCATCATCATGGAATCTCCTGAGGATCAAACCTCTGAAGAGATCTGAACCTCTCTGGACATGGAGCTGCACTCAAGACAACACGGACTAACGAGAGGAGCCCGGTGTGGGTGTGTGACGTGGGGGCCTCACGCCTGGGGCCCAGAATAGCACCGGAACCGGACCAATAATGTGGATCTCTCCTGTGAAGCGCTGGTTTAGACCACTATAAAACCTAACGTAACCACAAGAACCGAGCAGAACACGCAGAACATCAGCCGGTGTATGAAGGACTGCATGGCATTAAAAGGCTTTACGCTTTTATCATTTGTCATCTTTTAGATTATATTAACTGTAACCCACTGTTGCTATATTGTGCTAATAACAATTCTATAGTTTCAGTTCTGAGTAAGACTTGTTTTGAACTGTATTCATTGAGCTGTTT
>NC_140263.1:2326585-2329085 GCF_949987555.1 Borostomias antarcticus | reverse complement strand
TGGACGCTGGGGCTGAAGGCTTCCATAGTCGTGTCAATATTTTAGGGCTGCCCAATTAATCGTGAATTAATCGAAATCGCGATTATGACCTCCGCGATTAACTAATCGCAAAAGGCCGCAATTAATGTGATTAATAATTTTGCTTTGAATTGAGTGTGCTAGGACTACACGGACGAATCCCAGGCGCTTATGCTGTCTGACCAATCACATGCGTTCCCGCTGAGGGGTTAAGAAAAAGATGATGTCTCAAGCCCAGCAGGTCACATGCAAACAGTGCAGAGCTAAAGCTATTACTTTGAAATATTAATCACGATTATTAATCGCAATTACCATTTTGAAGCAAATAATCGCAATTATATTTTGTCATAATCGTGCAGCCCTACAATATTTCCAACAAGAGCTCAGCGTTGTGGAGTGTTGACGACGAACAGCGTCTCGGTAACGACTGCGTGCGATCGTCCACGCGAGCTGAACTCAGCCCCTAAATACCCACCGAGGTTGCCAAGGCTTGACTGCGTGTTCAGTCTTATGGATTGTTAGAAATAGAAACATCTAGAAATATATTATTATTTATACTTATTAAATTAAGTTCTGCTGCGTCCCCGGAGGCGTATCTTTGCGGAAGAAGAGAATGTGTGTGTGGTTTTTTGATGGGTTTCTTCATTCTGAATTGTGAGACATGTTGGTTGTTTTCCCGGTTGCTCAGAGGGAAAGGCAGACGCAGAAGGAGGAGTCCCAGGTTCTGACGGAGAAGCTGGACCAGGACTGGAAGAGCATCCAGGGGCTGCTGGCCCACAAGACCCCCAAGGCGGAGCGGCCGGAGGGGGACGCGGAGGAGGAGAGGCCAAAGGTCTGGGCCGCGACCTGGAGCCCTCACACACCCCTCACACACACACCCCTCACACACCCCTCACACACCCCTCATACACCCTCACACACCCCTCACACACCCTCACACACCCCTCACACACCCTCACACCCCCCTCACACACCCCTCACACACCCTCACACACCCCTCACACACCCCTCACACACCCCTCACACACCCTCACACCCTCACACCCCCCTCACACCCCCCTCACACACCCCTCACACACCCTCACACCCCCTCACACCCTCACACACCCTCACACACCCTCACACACCCCTCACACACCCCTCACACACCCTCACACACCCTCACACACCCCTCACACACCCCTTACACACCCTCACACACCCCTCACACACCCCTCACACACCCTCACACACCCTCACACACCCTCACACCCTCACACACCCTGTTTGTGTTCAGACTCATTCATCTGTCTTCATTTGTTAAAGGGTCAATTCATTAATTAATTCATGCATTTCAAACATTTATGAATTTATTCACTCACTCACTCACTCACTCACTCACACAAACACACACACACACAAACAGATTGACAGAGGTCCGACTGTGTGACTGGCTGTTGGAGACGGTTGTGGACGATGTGTGTTGTGTCCTCATCCCTGTGCTCTCGTCCCGGTCAGCTGGATGAGTACGATGTGATGGTCCGGGAGCTGGGCTTCGAGATGAAGGCTCAGCCGTCCGAGAGGCTGAAGAGCCCAGAGGAGCTGGTCAGGGAGGAGACGGAGAGGCTGCAGAAACTGGAGGTCTGGTACCAAGACTACATATATAGATCCAGACAGAAAACTTAAATTATCTGTTTTGATAGGTGGAACTGTTTTCTCCTGGGTTATAATAGTTTTGCTTTTTTCATTAGTTTTTATTTTTATATCGTTTTAACTTTTTGTGTTCAATTTCAGTTTAGTTTTAATTCGTTTTTAAAGCAGATTTGCTAGTTTAGTTTATTTTTTATTTTTTGATAATGCTTAGTTTTAGTTTAGTTTTTATTAGTTTCAGTATTAGTATTAGTTGTTTTTTTTCTGCGCTAGCCTGGTGAGACCATCCTGATCTCGTGAGCTCATGTTGTTTCACTCCGTGTGAAACCAACCATCTGGCGCACGTCAGGTTACTCCTGCGCAGGGACACAGCTGTCCACAACATATCCACCCAAAATACTAGGCTTATGTATGAAATGAAAAAGACTAAAACTAAGGACATTTTCTCTACAATTTTAGTTTATTTTAGTTAGTTTTGTAAACACACAATGCAGTTTTAGTTAGTTATCGTTTTTTTTGTAAAGTCTAGTTTTTATTTTTATTTCAGTTAACTAAAATGTTTTTTCACACCTAGTTTTCGTTTTTTAGTTAGTTTTCGTTAACTATAATAACCTTGGTTCACTGACGCCGTTTCCCTGGGGTGGTGTTATGCAGGCGGACCGGCTGAGAAGGATGATGGGAGACGTAGTCGAGGACGCCGCCCAGACCCAGGCTCACCTGTCGGCCGACGACCTCAACGACGGCTTCATCCTGGACCAAGAAGACAAGAAGACCCTGGCCTATCAGGTAAGAGGATACTGAGCATTTTGACCAATCAGATGAAGAGTATAGTGAACATGTTGATCTATCAGGT
>NC_140263.1:2261282-2326385 GCF_949987555.1 Borostomias antarcticus | reverse complement strand
GAGAGAGAGGGAGAGAAAGAGAGGGAGAGAAAGAGGGAGAGAGAGAGGGAGGGAAAGAGAGGGAGAGAGAAAGGGAGAGAAAGAGAGGGAGAGAAAGAGAGGGAGAGAAAGAGAGGGAGAGAAAGAGAGGGAGAGAAAGAGAGAGAGAGGGAGGGAGAGAAAGGGAGAGAAAGAGGGAGAGAGAGAGGGAGAGAAAGAGAGGGAGAGAGAAAGGGAGAGAAAGAGAGGGAGAGAGAGGGAGAGAAAGGGAGAGAGAGGGAGAGAAAGAGAGGGAGAGAAAGGGAGAGAAAGAGAGGGAGAGAAAGAGGGAGAGAAAGGGAGAGAAAGAGAGGGAGAGAAAGAGAGGGAGAGAGAGGGAGAGAAAGAGGGAGAGAAAGAGAGGGAGAGAGAAAGGGAGAGAAAGAGAGGGAGAGAAAGAGGGAGGGAAAGAGAGGGAGAGAGAAAGGGAGAGAAAGAGAGGGAGAGAGAGAGGGAGAGAAAGGGAGAGAGAGGGAGAGAAAGAGAGGGAGAGAAAGAGAGAGAGGGAGGGAGAGAAAGAGAGGGAGAGGGAGAGAAAGAGGGAGAGAGAGAGGGAGAGAAAGAGAGGGAGAGAGAAAGGGAGAGAAAGAGAGGGAGAGAGAGGGAGAGAAAGGGAGAGAGAGGGAGAGAAAGAGAGGGAGAGAAAGGGAGAGAGAGGGAGAGAAAGAGAGGGAGAGAAAGGGAGAGAAAGAGAGGGAGAGAGAGGGAGAGAAAGGGAGAGAAAGAGAGGGAGAGAGAGGGAGAGAAAGGGAGAGAAAGAGAGGGAGAGAAAGAGGGAAAGAAAGGGAGAGAAAGGGAGAGAAAGAGAGGGAGAGAAAGAGAGGGAGAGAAAGAGAGGGAGAGAAAGAGAGGGAGAGAAAGAGGGAGAGAGAGGGAGAGAAAGAGAGGGAGAGAGAGGGAGAGGGAGAGAAAGAGAGGGAGAGAGAGGGAGAGGGAGAGAAAGAGAGGTAGATCAGGACCAGGTCTAGTGGTAGATCTGTGTTGGGCCCAGGCCGGCCAGTGAGCTGCAGGTGCCTGGAAGCCTCTCCTCTCTTGTGAGGAACTTGTACATACAGACTATGGATGGATGGATGGATGGATGAATGAATGAATGAATGAATGAATGAATGAATGAATGAATGAATGAATGAATGAATGAATGGATGGATGAATGAATGGATGGATGAATGAATGAATGAATGAATGAATGAATGAATGAATGAATGAATGAATGGATGGATGGATGGATGGATGGATGGATGGATGGATGAATGAATGAATGATCTAGGCATACTGTGTTTTTTTTCTTCCTGTAATGTTCTTGTAATTTTCCTTGTTATTAAATTCAATCTGTTCTGTATATTATCTGTCTATAGGGAGGGAAAGTGAAAACATGCGCCCCCTAGTGGATTTGTTCCTATCGGAGAGCTGCTGTCATTTTTTCCACTGTTGAAACCCCAAATTCCCCCCACGGGGATTATTAAAGTATCTTATCTTATGTCACCAGCAGCTGCATATTAGCCACGAGAAGTTACACATTCTGTTTAACACCGCAAATAAACAAATCACAATATACAGTATTAAACCATTTATCTTTGAAACAGTACTAGCAAGAATATGTAAATGAATACTTGAATAGGTGGTTCTGTGTAATTGGCCAGTGTCAGTGGTTGCTATTGTAAGGGTGTGTTTGTTTTAGATCTCGGGGCTTACTTACTTTTGTCTCTCTCTCAGGAGCTTCACGGCGAGGTCCTGGAAGCCATTTCCTGTGCTGTGACATCACATCCTCCCCTGGTGTTTGAGAAGAAGAAGCCCATTCCCCTGAAGTTGTTCACACCCAAGATAGTGGAAGTGTGAGTGATGACCCGGCACAACTTGAATTGAATGATGAGGTGTCTGCAGAACACGCCCTTTGGCATCGATGATTGGCCAACTTTACTCCTGTAGGATCTGAAAGGTCAACCTTACTCCTGTAGATCAGATTGCTTTTAACTTCTGGAAGGAACTTGGATCTACAGACTGAACTAGAATCTACTAAGTATCATTTTCTTACTTTAATAGGTAGTGCTAAGTGCTAAGTCATCAGTGTTGTTGTGAAGCTGCTTTGTTAGTCTGATAGGTCAACCTTACTAGGAACTGATAGGTCAATCTTACTAGGAACTGATAGGTCAATCTTACTAGGAACTGATAGGTCAATCTTACTAGGAACTGATAGGTCAATCTTACTAGGAACTGATAGGTCAATCTTACTGCTGTAGATCTGATAGGTCAACCTTACTGTAGATGTGATAGGTCAATCTTACTCCTGTGGATCTTATAGGTCAACCTTACTAGGAACTGATAGGTCAATCTTACTCCTGTAGATCTGATAGGTCAACCTATCAGAGTCTGAGGCGGGGCTTTGTTTTCAGGAAGTAGCTCTCGTCCTCTCCCCTCATCCCTCTCTCCTCTCCCCTCATCCCTGATCCCTCTCTCCTCCCCCCAGACTGGACTATGGGAAGAAGCGAGGGAACACGAAGGAGGAGAGGGACAAGGAGAGGCTGAAGCACAAGTATAAGAAGGAGTTCAAGGGCGCCCTGAGGGAGATCCGGAAGGACACGCGCTTCCTGGCCAGCGAGAAGCTGTCGGAGGTCATGACCAGGTGTGTGTGGGGGGGGTTGTTGTTGGCGGTCAGGACCAGGTGGGTACAGTACCACCACAACCTGGACTACTGCTGGTCTCAAACCGCACGCACAGTAACTTATCACTCAACTCGGACTCAAGATTTGGGACTCGTGAACAATCTTTATCTTTTGGAGCGCAGTATCATGAAGGAAAGCCTAGGCTGCGTCCTATAGCCTACTAAACGGAATCCATTGCAAACGGTCTTAGGCTACCTGTCACATAGACATGTTAATTTGGTGTCGCTCCGCGGGGGGAAAATCACGGGCGGTTGATAGGTTTGTTTGTTGATGAGTCATCATGGGTTGTTGTTGGGAGCAGCAGCCTAGACACTCCCCAGTTCAATGACCTATTTATACGTATCTTGGTTAGGTTTGATACCCGTGATAACATTTATATTGCCGACGCGGCTCCATATTACTCCATATTACTCCATATTCCTCACGGACAAAACTTTATTAAACTTTCACATTTGTGGCAGTCTGCCTGGCAGATAATAATTCAACCATACACTTGTAGGCCCTTATAAGATACTGACATAATGCTGAATGAGTTAATTCAGTTAGGCCAGATTGCATTAACCCCTGGAAGGAACTTGGAGCTACTAGACTGAACTAGAAACATAAGTATATTTTGGTTTCTCTACTGGCTAGTGCTAAGTCATCAGTGTTGTGGTGAAACTGCTTTGTTATTCAAGGTTATTGTGAGAGTTAGTTTCGGCCTGAGCTAGACTAATTGCCCTGTTGAGTGGGCTGTGGGAGTGGCCTGCTGAAGTGAGGATTTATAAACAGCACAGGGCCAAGTGTTCCCCAGATTGCATTAACCCCTGGAAGGAACTTGGAGCTACTAGACTGAACTAGAAACATAAGTATATTTTGGTTTCTCTACTGGCTAGTGCTAAGTCATCAGTGTTGTGGTGAAACTGCTTTGTTATTCAAGGTTATTGTGAGAGTTAGTTTCGGCCTGAGCTAGACTAATTGCCCTGTTGAGTGGGCTGTGGGAGTGGCCTGCTGAAGTGAGGATTTATAAACAGCACAGGGCCAAGTGTTCCCCAGATTGCATTAACCCCTGGAAGGAACTTGGAGCTACTAGACTGAACTAGAAACATAAGTATATTTTGGTTTCTCTACTGGCTAGTGCTAAGTCATCAGTGTTGTGGTGAAACTGCTTTGTTATTCAAGGTTATTGTGAGAGTTAGTTTCGGCCTGAGCTAGACTAATTGCCCTGTTGAGTGGGCTGTGGGAGTGGCCTGCTGAAGTGAGGATTTATAAACAGCACAGGGCCAAGTGTTCCCCAGATTGCATTAACCCCTGGAAGGAACTTGGAGCTACTAGACTGAACTAGAAACATAAGTATATTTTGGTTTCTCTACTGGCTAGTGCTAAGTCATCAGTGTTGTGGTGAAACTGCTTTGTTATTCAAGGTTATTGTGAGAGTTAGTTTCGGCCTGAGCTAGACTAATTGCCCTGTTGAGTGGGCTGTGGGAGTGGCCTGCTGAAGTGAGGATTTATAAACAGCACAGGGCCAAGTGTTCCCCAGATTGCATTAACCCCTGGAAGGAACTTGGAGCTACTAGACTGAACTAGAAACATAAGTATATTTTGGTTTCTCTACTGGCTAGTGCTAAGTCATCAGTGTTGTGGTGAAACTGCTTTGTTATTCAAGGTTATTGTGAGAGTTAGTTTCGGCCTGAGCTAGACTAATTGCCCTGTTGAGTGGGCTGTGGGAGTGGCCTACTCTCCTGGCAGACGATTAGCAATCAGCAGTGACAGGCCTTAAGCATTGACGGCGACAGCGGGAAGGCGACAGCTCCCTCCGGCGTGCGACCGAAGGCTAGGGCGGCCAAAGGCACCGGGCGACTTATTCAAGAGCGACTTTGTCAAGTAAGACTGTCAGGAAGGTAGTACGTCTACATTTACCTCAGTACCTGTTTTGTTACCATTATGTGTTTGCATCCTATTCCTGTTGTGTTCCCTCTCCGGGGGTCACGCAGACACTGGGTCACCCCCAGACTCCGTAACCCCTCTAACCTCATCTATCCGACTGTCTCAACTCATAGAGAGCAAGTGGTGACAGGGGGACTTTGGAATTGCCAGTCGGCGGTGCCCAAAGCTGAGTTTATCTCAGGCTATGCATCCTTGCTCTCCCTCAGCTTCCTTGCTCTCACCGAGACATGGATCACACCAGAGAACACTGCCACACCCGCAGCCCTGTCAGATGTGTATTCTTTCTCCCACACTCCCAGAGCTGCGAGGCGAGGTGGTGGTACTGGCCTGCTCATTTCCCCAACATGGAAATACTCACTCGTCTCCATCCCACAGTTCTCCCCTCCCTCTTTTGAATTCCATGCTGTCTCTGTCATGTATCCAATCAAGCTCACCATTGCTGTTGTGTATCGCCCACCAGGTCCTCTTGGTGAATTCCTAGAGGAGCTCGATACACTAGTTTCGCACTTCCCAGATGATGGGTCCGCACTCATCCTTCTCGGGGACTTCAACATCCAGAGTGAGAAATTGGAACCTCTCCTCTCCTTCCTCTCCTCCTTCGATCTTCACCTCTCTTCTTCTCCTCCCACTCACAAAGCCGGCAACCAGCTGGACCTCATCTTCACTAGACACTGTTCCACCCCTAACCTCTCTGTCACTCCCCTCCATCTCTCTGACCACTATTTCATGTCCTACTCCCTCTCCATCCCCTCTTCCCCTGTAACTCCTCCTCCTACCCACATGGTTACCGCCCGTAGCCATCTCCGCTCGCTCTCCCCTACTGACCTTTCCTCTACTGTCACCTCCGCCCTCCCTGCCCCTGAATCCTTCTCTCTCCTACCCTCTGATACTGCCACTGATCTTCTCCTCTCTACTCTTTCCTCTTCTCTGGACAATCTCTGTCCCCTCACCTCCAGGCCTGCACGCCCAACTCCACCTGCCCCATGGCTGTCGGACTCAGTGCGTACTGATAGACGGAGCCTGAGAATAGCTGAGCGCAAATGGAGGAAAGGCAAGCTCCCAGAGGACCTTCTTAATTTCCAATCTCTTCTTTCCACATTCTCCTCCTCTCTGTCTGCTGCTAAAGCTGCTTTCTTCCGCTCTAAAATCTTAACCTCTGCTTCCAATCCTAAAAAACTCTTTGAAACCTTCTCTTCACTACTCCAGCCCCCACCTCCTACTCCCAACTCCTCCCTTCTCCCTGATGATTTCGCCAACTTCTTTGACAAGAAAGTTAACGATATCAGATCCTCTTTCCCCCCTCCCCCGGTCAACGCTCCATGCACAAAACTCACCCCCCCATCCCCACCCTCTCTCCACTCCCTGCTCCCCCCCTCCTCTCCACGCCCCACCTTATCCCACTTTTCTCCCCTCTCCCCCAACGAGGCCCTCAACCTTGTAACATCTAACCGCCCCACCACGTGCTCCCTAGACCCTGTTCCCTCGACTCTCCTTCAGTCTGTTGCACCCGAACTCCTTCCCTTCCTAACCCACCTCATCAATGCATCTCTTGTTTCAGGATGTTTTCCCTCTGCTTTCAAGACTGCCAGAGTCACCCCCCTCCTAAAGAAACCATCTCTCGACCCATCTGATGTCAAAAACTACAGACCGGTTTCCCTTCTATCCTTTCTATCCAAAACACTTGAACGTGCTATCTTTAACCAACTGTCTTCGTACCTCCACCAGAACGACCTCCTAGATCCCCACCAATCCGGGTTCAAGGTTGGCCACTCGACAGAGACCGCCCTCCTTGCAGTAACAGAGTCACTCCATGCCGCTAGAGCGAACTCTCTCTCCTCTGTCCTGATACTCCTAGACCTGTCAGCAGCATTTGATACGGTAGACCACCAGATCCTCCTCTCCACCCTCGAGGAGAAAGGCATCGATGGCTCTGCACACTCCCTGTTTGCATCCTACCTGACGGGCCGCTCCTACCAGGTGACATGGAGAGGGTCGACGTCGGAATCGCGTAGTCTGACTACGGGGGTTCCACAAGGGTCTGTCCTGGGTCCTCTCCTGTTTTCCCTCTACACTACATCTCTGGGCTCTGTCATTCGCTCGCATGGCTTCTCCTATCACTGCTATGCCGATGACACCCAACTGGTTCTGTCATTTCCCCCTTCTGATACAGAAGTGGAGACACGCATAGCTGGGTGCTTGGCTGACATTTCGGAGTGGATGACGACACATCACCTCAAGCTCAATCTGGACAAGACTGAGCTGTTGTTCCTCCCGGGGAAGGGCTGTCCGCACCGGGACCTGGCCATCACCATTGAAGACACAGTGGTGACCCCGACTCGGACTGCGAGGAATCTGGGTGTGACCCTGGATGACCAACTGTCATTTTCCTCACATGTCACATCCGTCACACGTTCCTGCAGATTCATGCTCTACAACATCAGGAGGATTCGCCCTTTCCTCACTAATGAAACGGCGCAGGTACTCATCCAGGCCCTGGTCATCTCCCGCCTGGACTACTGCAACTCCCTCCTCGCGGGGGCACCGGCGTCAGCCATTAAACCTCTGGAACTTGTCCAGAAAGCTGCTGCTCGCCTGGTGTTCAACCACCCCAAGTTCTCCCACACAACTTCCCTTCTCCGTTCCCTACACTGGCTCCCTGTAGCGGCTCGCATCCAGTTTAAAACTCTGGCGCTAACCTACAGGGCAATGAAAGGAACAGCCCCCTCCTACCTCCAGGCCATGGTCAAACCCTACATCCCCTCCCGACCACTACGCTCTGCTACCTCAGGGCGACTGGTTGCCCCGTCACTCCGAGGCTCCTGCGGTCGATCGACACGGTCACGGCTCTTCTCTGTCCTGGCCCCGCAGTGGTGGAATGAGCTGCCCACTGATGTCAGGACAGCAGAGTCGCTGCCCATCTTTCGTCGCAGGCTCAAAACTCATCTCTTCAAGAAGTACTACAACAATCCTCCCACCTAAGCACTTATTATATTATATTGCACTGTACTTTAGATTGTGATTCTTGCACTTTGCTTCAGCACTAGATTATGCTCTTAGTCACTTGTTTGTTTTAGAAAGAAGATGCACTTGTGAGTTCTGGCAAGTAGTAGTACATTGGCTCTTCCTACGTTAAATGCAATTATTGTTAGTCGCTTTGGATAAAAGCGTCTGCTAAATGACTGTAATGTAATGTAATGTAATGTAATGTGCAAAAGTCTGAGGCCACCGCCAAAGAAAATAATGTTTGTAGGGATGCACCGATGCATCGGCCGATGTTGGCCTTCTTGACTGCCATCGGTCCATTGGCAAATAAAATAACATTCACCGATGGTAGTGGCCGATGTAATGTCGCAACAATTCCGGCTTTTTTTCTTGCAAAACGTAGCCTACCCAGCTGCAGATTCGGAGAAGATCCGTGACGTAACGCCGCAAACGCACGTGTAGTTTGCTTTCAGATTAAAGTGAAATCAAAATCGGCGTTTTGGAACCGAACACTTCATTTCTTTGTTTCCCTGGCACAAAAGTGGGAATAAAAATAAAAGCAGGTATGGGAGTATTTTGCACGTGAACGAAAGTGTTTAGAACAAGTGTCTGCCGAAACAGATTAGCAGAATAAGTTTTGAAGTAAGATGGTAAATGGACTGCACTTATATAGCGCTTTTCCACCTTAGCGGCACTCAAAGCGCTTTACAATGGCCTCTCATTCACCCATTCACACACACACTCACACACCAATGGCGGTAGCTGCCATGCAAGGTGCTAACCTGCTCATTGGGAGCAATTTGGGGGTTAGGTGTCTTGCTCAAGGACACTTCGACATGTGGACAGTCGGAGCTGGGATTCGAACCACTGACCCTTCGATCACTGAACGACCCGCTCTACCAACTGAGCTACAGTAGCGAACATTCAGCGCACATGACTGATCAGCTGTTTCCGCCGCCATGTCATATCGCCCCAGACGCATTAGAATCATCGCATTTCTTTTTAGCCTTGGTCTCTCAGCATGGAAACGTACTAGCTGACAGCTCTGAATCTCCCTTGAGCTGCTAGCTCAGCTGAGCTGTGTGCTGCTGCCCTGATCAAGCACAAGCATTTCTCTGTAATGCACGTGACAATGTGACAAAGTTGATCTAGCTATGGCATACTGTAGAAGAGGTCCATATAAAAGATATTGGATGTAGGCTACTAATGTCATTCATTATTAAAAAATTACATAGGCTAATTACTTCTGTCAATCATTTAAAAGTTGATAAACATGTTTATTTTGTGTATTTTAACCCTGGACTAATAGCTAATACAATTGTGTATCAATGATTGACCAAAGTAGGCCTAAGCTCGTTAAGTACAACAAGAATAGTTACCATAAAGAGTTATTTCTGTATTATACCTGATGTCATTTAATATAAAAACTACATAGGCTCATTACAACCATACATGAGACGTGACTTGGACTTGTGATAAAACACGTGGAGACTTGAATTGGACTTGCCCCTCAAAGACTTGAGACTTGACTTGGACTTGCACAAAATTACTTACAGTATGAACATCTCTGGTATGTAGCTATGCACATGATATGACAATTGATTTCATTGTGTGTGTGTGTGTGTGTGTGTGTGTGTGTGTGTGTGTGTGTGTGTGTGTGTGTGTGCGTGTGTGTGTGTGTGTGTGTGTGTGTGTGTGTCAGGGATGCGGAGAGGAAGAGGAAGGTGAAGGAGCTCTTCGGCAGCCTGGCCACCCAGGAGGGAGAGTGGAAGAATCTGAAGAGGAGGAAGAGAAAGTGATCCCTCTCTCTTTCTCTCTTTCTCTCTCTCTCTCTTTCTTTGCCTCACAACTGTTTCTGTGTACAGAGGTTTTATAATTGGACCTTTTCTATAATCCTGTTATTTTTGAGTTGAATAAAATACCGTAAAAAAAAGCATACATATTCACCTTTGTCAATATTGTCTAAACAGTTTTCAGTGACTTCATCACTGTGTATCAGTTGATGTTCACAAAATCGTTCAAATGTATTACTAGACTCTCTGGACCTAGTTTTCAAGTATATTTTGTACAATCTTAGCTGTTTTATCTCCATTGTAGTATACAAGTGTATACTTCTTCCTACTACTTTTCGAACACATTGTTTTTTGTTTGTTTTAATCAGTTTTTATTATGTTCGAAATAAACTTGTTCCTGGTTCCCTTTAAGTGTGGACTTGCATGTAGGGTCTACCTTTTCAGACTATAGTGCACATGTAAGATGTTTGTATTTGAGACAAAATCTTTTTACATTCCTTCATTGTGTTCCTTTGTCTGGTCCTGCCATTAGTGTGTGTTTATCATAGTTTCCACAACGGAGAGTTTGGATACTTGATTCTGATTGGCTAGCAGCCGTGGTAAAATACTCTGTAACCCACTGCTGCGACCGCATAACAATTAGTATTAATGCGCCGTCAATCTCCGCTGTCGCGTCGGGCCTAACAACGCCCCGTAGCTGTGGTAAAATCCCCTGTAACCCACTGCCTCTCGTGGTCAATTGCTTAAATGAACAGTACAACTAGTTGGTCCTAGTTGCATACGTGATGACACAGCAGCTGTCAGGACAGCAGGTAGACTTCACACAGTAGATTCACACAAACTGATATATCTATCTCATTCTCACAGAACTAATTATATATTTTTCCATCATATATAGTGGAAACATGAAAAAAAAAAAAAATTCCCATCATATATAGTGGAAACATGAAAAATGTTTTTTTTCCCCATCATATATAGTGGAAACATGAAAAATGATTTTGAGTGAAGTAGCTCTTTAAAAAGAACCAGACAAGAACAACTGTATGCACTCACATCAAGCTTTATTAAGCAGCACCTGGTGAACATTTATGTAAACGTCTCAGTGGAGGGTAGGTAGAGGAGAGCGTAGGGGGTAGGAGGTGTGGACAGGGGTGGTAGAGGGGACGGGAGGAGGTTGGGACAGGGTAGGTAGAGGAGAGCGTAGGGGGGGGAGGAGGTGTGGACAGGGGTGGTAGAGGGGACGGGAGGAGGTTGGACAGGGTAGGGAGGGTAGTGGAGGAGATGTGGACGGGGTAGGTAGAGGGTAGTGGAGGGGGTGTGGACAGGATTGGTAGAGGGGACGGGAGGAGGTTGGACAGGGTAGGTAGAGGGTAGGGAGGGTAGTGGAGGAGGTGTGGACGGGGTAGGTAGAGGGTAGGGAGGGTAGTGGAGGAGGTGTGGACGGGGTAGGTAGAGGGTAGGGAGGGTAGTGGAGGAGGTGTGGACGGGGTAGGTAGAGGGTAGGGAGGGTAGTGGAGGAGGTGTGGATGGGGTAGGTAGAGGGTAGGGAGGGTGGAGGAGGTGTGGATGGGGTAGGTAGAGGCTAGGGAGGGTAGTGGAGGAGGTGTGGACAGGAGGGGGTAGAGGTTAGGGGAGGAGGTGTGGACGGGGTAGGTGGAGGGTAGTGGAGGAGGTGTGGACGGGAGGGGGTAGAGGTTAGGGGAGGAGGTTGGACAGCGTTGATAGAGGGTAGGGAGGGTAGTGGAGGAGGTTGGGCGGGGTAGGTAGAGGGTAGGGAGGGTAGTGGAGGAGGTTGGGCGGGGTAGGTAGAGGTTAGGGAGGGTAGTGGAGGAGGTTGGGCGGGGTAGGTAGAGGGTAGGGAGGGTAGTGGAGGAGGTTGGGCGGGGTAGGTAGAGGGTAGGGAGGGTAGTGGAGGAGGTGTGGACGGGGTAGGTAGAGGGTAGGGAGTGTAGTGGAGGAGGTGTGGACAGGATTGGTAGAGGGGACGGGAGGAGGTTGGACGGGGTAGGTAGAGGGTAGGGAGGGTAGTGGAGGAGGTGTGGACGGGAGGGGTAGAGGTTGGGGAGGGTAGTGGAGGAGGTTGGGCGGGGTAGGTAGAGGGTAGGGAGGGTACTGGAGGAGGTGTGGACAGGGGTGGGAGAGGAGGACCATGGGAAGTGTTGGGGGTCTCAGAAGACCAGTCTGTCTCTGGGTTAACCTGCTTTCCACCGGGAGACTGAGATGCTCCTCTCCTCCATGATGGTGGCTGCAGACAGACAGAAACACAGCGGTCAGTCGGACACAGACACCGCATTTAGGAAAACATGATGCATTCAAGGTCCTGGGAAGAAACCCCACCTCAAGCACCTCGCTAGTGTCTAGTTTAGAAGGCAGGAGGTCATAATAGAAAGGGCATGAAAACTCAGGCATGTAGTGTAAAATAAAGTCATAAGTAGATAAAGGTCACTGGGTCAGGTTATCTTTGAGTCTGAAGCTCCCCTCACCTAAAATGAAAACAAATGTTTCAGCATCTCAGAAATAATTTTTTGTAATACCAGTATTCCAGATCGGAACATGTGGATGAAACAGACCAAACACCATTTCCTCCTCTCACCTCCCCACCAGTAGGGGGCGCTCTGCCCTCCCCAACCACCCACCTACAGGCTCACCTGCTCAGGCCATGCCCAGCCTAATCTCCTCGCCTTCCAGCAGCTTCCTGTAGGTGGCGATCTCTGTGTCCAGCTTCAGCTTGATGTGCAGCAGCTCCTGGTAGTCCAGCAGGTACTTGGACATCTCCAGCTTCGTCTCACAGAGCTGGGCCTCCAGCTGAGCGATGACGCCCTCCAGACCGCCCACCTTGTCCAGGTGGCTGGCCTCCATGTCCTCCAGCTGCAGCTCCAGCGCTGCGTTGCGGGCCCTCAGGCTCTCGATCTGGCTCTGCAGGTCGGACACCTGGGTGTGGTACACGCTGATCTCCTCTTTCATGCTCTTCATCTGGTCCTCGTGCTTTCCGGCGTGCTCCTTCAGCGACTCGAACTTGCCCTTGTACCACTTCTCCGCCTCCTGGACATTGCGTGCAGCCACGGCCTCAATCTCGGCCCGCATGTTGCGCAGGTAGGCGGCCAGGTCAGGGCGGTCGCCGTCCAGCTCAGCTGTGACCTTGGAGTCCTCAATCTGCTTCAGGAGGTCGGCCACCTCCTCATCATGGAGCTTCTTCAGGAACTCAATCTCGGCCACCAGCTGCTCCACCCTCTTCTCAAGCTCCGCCTTCTGCAGGGTGGCGTTGTCGACGTCCTGACGGAACTCCTTCAGGATCAGTTCTGCCTCCTCTGTGGAAGGGGGGGGGGTGGTCAAGGAGGGAGAGAAGGAAGAGATAGGAGGGAAACAAGGGGAGGAGGGAGAGTCAGTTATAGATACAATAGTAATGGAAGTTGTAATTACAGAACAGACCTACTCCAACAGTAGATGGAAATGTTTGAATGCCCAGAGAAGGTAAATGGACTGCACTTATATAGCGCTTTTCCACCTTAGCGGCACTCAAAGCGCTTTACAATGGCCTCTCATTCACCCATTCACACACACACACACTAATGGCGGCAGCTGCCATGCAAGGTGCTAATCTGCTCATTGGGAGCAATTTGGGGTGAGGTGTCTTGCTCAAGGACACTTCGACATGTGGACAGTCGGAGCTGGGATTTTAACCACTGACCCTTCGATCACTGAACGACCCGCTCTACCAACTGAGCTACAGCCGCCCCCCCAGGTTAGTAAGGATCTAGGACTAACACCCAGAAGCAGTTTGTTTTTCTACCCTTGGTTGGAAGTTCAATAAGTTGGGTATGTTCCAAATAGGGAAAGCTAGGTTAGATTAGGCCTAAGGTCCAGAACAGATTTTGAAGTAGACTATTTCAAACTGTCACCTCTGTCATTGTCTATCTTATATGAAATATGTCCTTCGATAAGATCTCACAATCTGAATGTACACCTTCAGTAGCGGACCACCTCGGTCATTGATTTCTACAGAACTTAATTTCCTCAACCCTACCTTTGAGCGCCAGCTCCTCTTCCAGCTTGAGCTGCCAGACCTCCACCTCCTCCTCGATGTAGCCCCTCTCAATGTCCGCGGCGCCCTTCTCGTTGGTCAGGGACTCGATCAGATCCCTCACCTCCTTGAACTTCAGCTCGTACTCTCCTCCGATGCCGGTGGGGCCTCCCTTGAAGCGTCCCTGGAGGGTGGCCAGCTCCACCTGCAGGGCGGCGTTCTTCTGTTCCAGTGCCTGGACCTTCCCGATGTAGCCAGCGAACCTCACGTTCAGCTCCTGCATCTCCTCCTTCTCGTTGGCGTGGTGCTGGTGTATCTCCGTGCCGACCTCCACAGCACTCCCCTGGTAACCGGACCGACCACGGCTGTTGAAAGAGGAGCTACGGCAGCGGGATGGAGACAGACTCTGGACACGCATCCTGCTGGACGATGACCCGCTCACCTGCAGCGTCTTCTGGGAATAGGAGGATCCTTTCATATTGCCGGTGTGTGTTGAGGTCTACAGCTGGTCCTGTGAGCTTCCTTAGAGAACAGTAGATCCACCAGTGAGAAGCTTCTTGCTGCTGTTGCTGCTTGTTGTTCCCCCACCTTGCAAACTGACACTGTCTCAGATCGCCCAGGCCGGCTTTTAAAGGCCCACAAAGAATGTCGCAGAATGTTTGTGTGTGTGTGTGAGAAAGGAGAGAGAGAGAGAGAGAGAGAGAAAGAGCACATGGCCCAGACTTCATGGTAGGTGAATGAGGGTCATCCAGTCCGATCCAGTGAGGCAATGAGCTGGAGATTCCTGGAGGCCTATCGTCATGTTCTCAAATTATCTGAGGTGACTTACAGGTTCTTCTGTTTGTGTGACGTTTTTGAACAGTAAAATGAAAAATCGCATATCACACCATGACCATTTATTTTTAAAAACACTACTAGCGAGAATATGTTAATTAATACAACACCAAGGTGCCACTAGGCAAGGCAAGTTTATTTGTAGGCCTATAGCACATTTCAGCAAAAAGATAATTCAAAGTGCTTTACATGAGACATTAAAAGCATCAAGACACAAGAAAGAAAGTGCAAGAAACACATAAAAGGTCATATAAAACGAAATGAAAAAAAAAAACTACAGGGGAATGCTTCATGTAAAGTGCTGTATGCTAAAGTGTATGAGATGCTGTTCAGTCTTCACATATGTTCACAGGTTTGATTATGTATCAACCTTCTTTTTTTTTGGGATGTTTTTTAAAAGCAACGGATGTGGAACTCTCTCAGATCATGATTGGGAGACTGTTCCAACTCGTACTACCTTTGACAGATAAAACATTCTGACCTGTGGTTGTTCGATCATGACAAGGTCATGACAAAATTCTTCTACACACACCCACTCCTTCAAAGGCTCAACATGCCATTGATGGGCGAAGTATATAGGCGCTGTGTAAAGGATGGGAACAGTCTTGGAGAATAGAGCTGGCTGTGTGGCTGCAGCTGTGTGGAGTAAACAACTGATACTGTAGGTTGAGTTGACCCTTTCATAGTCCCTCAATTACTAAACATCTACATATTTGCAATTACAAATTGACCTTAGGGAAGTAGATTTTTTTTGGCCCGCTGGAAAAAAAAAAGATTAAAAAAAGATACTGGGACTGTGAAATAGTATGGTGTAACCCAGGTTTCAGATTCATAATAATTAGACAGTGAAATAAATAACAACAGATAAATACCGACATTTCATGCCATTGGATTTACATGTATTTTATGTTCAAATTAAATTGAAAATGCAACCCTCACTGCCCCTTTAAGACACCTCTGTAGCGCGGGCCGCTTTCCCTTTAAATATGTGTTCTGTAGCGCGAGCCCCCTCAGGCCAACCGCCGTTAAGCCGTTAAGCCGTTAAGCCCCTCAGAAGAAGCCCGCTCAGGCAAACCAGAACGAACTAGCGATATTGTTACTAAAAACGTCGTGTTAATAATAAGTAATAACTGAAGATATCTCCCCCCAAAAACCGAAGTTGGTATCGGTGTAAAGGTATACAATTTCCCAAGACGGTTTTGGTGAGTTTTCACGCAATAATTGTGTTTGTTTCATGTCGAGTGAAGGTGCTTTTCATCAAGCCATGCTAGCAATGTTAGCTAACGTCCCGAGCTAGCGAGCAACGGTCCGGAGCTGAACTATCCAAGTTCACTTTAGCTTAGTAAAAGGGAGAAACTCGATTCTAGAGTGACTATAATTGTATTAATATGTTATATAATGAGGGAAGAGTCCATGTATATTTTCGTTTTGACTTTTTATGATTTTATTTTGTACTACTGTGGAATGTGTGGAATACTTCCATGCGCTGTGGCCACGTGTAGCCTACTTTTGCATAGTCAAATGCAGTTTATTTTGATGATTTATTTATTGAATATGGACGATTGATAAAGAGCCTTTATTTTCTGCATGGCCTGTTATGCAGGCCGGGTTTTCTACCCCCCGGGAGGGTTTTCCCAGGACTTCACGTGTGTGCACGCGGGAGACAGAGTGCATGCCTGACACAAGATGGCGAGCCTCACCCAAGGAACTCTTGACCTACTATTGAAAGGATATCCCAGCTACTGCATACGGTTTGACCTACCTGAACAGACCGTTGTTTCATCTACATTCTGGTAGGATCGTGGAACTCACTTCTCACTTTAGTGGGGAAATTTAACTGATATTCAAGAACTGGATAGATTATCACTTCAACTTGAATCACAAGGACTATCCAAGAGATTTATATCTTTTGTATTTTCTTTATTTTTATTGGTGTACTCTGTACATTGTTTAAGTTGATATTGACTGTTGGTGAACTTGATTGGTGATTTTGCATGGTGTTTCACCTGTAAAAAGAGAACAAGTGTTAAAGGGTAATTCCACCTAAAAAGGTATTCGTACATTTTAAAGGTTAAGTTAAAATATAGCTACCTAGTAACCTGAAATAGAAATAAGCACTTACCTTCCATCTGAAAGATAAAGAGGTTAATTATACTTACTGATCTGCACCTGCAAAAGATAAGAAAAAGTTAACTCAAAAAGGATATAATTAATAGATTCAATCTTAAATCTAGCTATTGGCTAATGATTATCAGAAGTCTGAAACTAAAATAACTAAAGTTGGCTAAATCAGCTTAGAAACCTAAACCAACTATTCTTAGCAAAGAAAGGGTTAAATAAGGAATCTTAAAGGGATACTTTAATTACCTTTTGTAAGTTGTATGTCTAGTCTCATCAGTGCTGTGGTTCAATAAATTGCCGGCTTGTTATTGCTTTATAGGGGAGAACCGGGTCAAAAGTCCCGCGGGACCAAAGTCGCGTTGCCATTTTCTCCAGAATGACTGGACCTGCAATCACGTGGTTAAACATGCCTGCGCATATTATCGTGTACGAGCTCCCTTCAAATTTTGGGCGCGATCGCAGCATATTTGACGGAGAGAACGACGGAAAACCACTTTTGCCCCATGTAAGTAAAATAATGGTCTCATAAACATTTTGCGATTGTAAAATTGTGTTCACTTGTATTAGTTTGCAAACATATGCACTTTTCTTAGCACATCTGCCTGCTACATGATAGCATAGGTTTCAAGTTTCGTGCGATCAAGTCGTGCCTGCAAGCCAGGGAGAAATGACAGGAGGCCGTGGCGGGGCAGAAGTCGCGTCCCGTAGAGTGACAGAAGTCGCGTTGTGATGGCTTAGAACCAGAGGGGTGCGCGAGTGACATTTGGGCAGAATGAACAGGTCAAATGAAAGCTCTCTTAAAGATCTTTCTAATGCTATTGACCAACTTTGTATGCAGTTTTAATGTGAAAGATAAATCTTAAATGCAGTAACGAAAAATTATTTTGCCTCGTAACTTTCAACCCCCCTGGTTCCAGTGTTGGATTATTAGCTAGGCTACTCTCATTTACAGTGACGTTATGTTATAAATACATATAGCTGTTTATTTACAATGCATTTCTTTTATTGACAGCATGCCAAGAGTTAGGGTGCGAAAAACAACACGCGGTCTCTTTAGCCCCGAGACCATCAGGAAGGCAGCTCAGGATGTAATTGAAGGCCGCCTCTCTGTGCGGGCCAGTGCCAAGCGGCATGGCTTATGTGACCGCACATTAGGCCGCTATGTGAATCGAATCAAGAGCAGTCAGGAAGAGGTCAGGCTGCCAGGCTACAGGGTCCCAATAGGGTGTTCACTGTTCAGCAGGAGAAAAGCCTTGAGGAGTATCTACTGAGGGCAGCAGAGATTTATTATGGACTAAGCCCCAAAGAGGTAGGCTAGCCTATGCAATAATAGGCTAATTGATTGATAGGTTAAAACAGTATAAATAACACAATACATTAGTTCATATAAATAATTAAAGTCTACAATAAATACATAAATAAATAAATACAATAAACTATAAATACATTATATACACATTACAGGTCCGCAGGTTTGCCTATCAACTGGCTGTGACATTCCAGTGCCAGTTCCCAGAAGTGTAGGCCAGGACTGAAATGGCCGGGAAGGACTGGTTCACGTCCTTCATGAAACGACACCTGGCGCTCTCCATCCGCAGACCCCAGGCAACGAGTCTGTCACGTTCAACCTCCTTTAACCGCAAGAACGTGACAGACTTCTACAATAACCTGGCCTCTGTGTACTCTCGTTACCTGCTGGAAGCCCACCAAGTGTGGAATATGGACGAGACTGGTACCACCACAGTCCAGGTGACAAAAAGGCCTGGAACTATATACAATATAATGAACTATATACAATGAACTATATACCTGAATTATATACAATGAACTATATACAATATATGAACTATAAACAATATATACATGAACTATATACAATATATACATGAACTATATACACAACATGAACTACAGTATTTCATATAAATAAATAAATACATCTACAATAAATAACTTAACTATATACTAGGGTGCATCAAATTGCAATGTTAAAATTAAATCTCAACATATCATTCTGCCTGGGGTGGCATTTTGTTATGACACACATACAAATGATTTGTGCAAAGTTTTGGGAAAATTACTTGAGATTTAGAGGTCCAACGCAGCATGTGAAAAATACCAAAATGGGCGTTTTTGGGTGTTTTCCTGAATAACATCGATGCAATCTCAAAAACGACAAGAAATAGATTTTTAGAACATTTATTTTGAATAGAACAACATAAAATCTAATACTCAAGTAAAGTACAACTCCTCAGTGTCTGTACTTAAGTACAGTATTCAAGTAAATCAAGTTACTGTCCTCGAACATGTCTCAATATAGTGTCCTACTCCTGGTCCAGCTTGCGCTTGCTGCGGCGAAGATTTGGATTTTGTGTGCGGTCATGCTCAACTGCCTGCAGCACATTTTGCAGGTGCTCCTCGCTCCTGGCTGCTGCCACGAAGTCTGACGTCAGTTTGACGCCACGCTCGGCACAGTCATTCACCACATTGATGGCACGTACATTCACTGCACCCGTTTGAAATGCTGCACTGGAAGTCCAATCCTCTACATCCAGTGAAAGAAAAGTTGGATCAATGTGCAGCAGGTGCATGCCGAACCAGCAGTCTGGGTTGGCGAGGTCAGCCAAGCTGGTGGTCGGTGAGAGGGTTGGAAACTTCGGCTTGCCAAAGCCAGTGCCAAAGCGGAGCTGTGGGGCTCGCATGGGTAGATCAGCCGGCTTGTGCTCCAAGATGGCATCTGCAAGTGCGCGCCGCTCACCAACTGGCACCTTGGTGCTGAAGAGTGCCAGGGGCAGCATCTCGCATGTCAGGTACCATAGGTGCCTCTCCAGAGCCTTAATTGCTGATGCAGCGATGCCCTCGTCAACAGCCTTGTATTCACACAGGTGGCAGTAGAGTGTGAGGTCATTCCATCCAGCATCTACGGCCGTGTCACAGGCCATCCACCATGTTGCGTAGATGTGCGTAATGAACTTGGCAAACGCCCGAATCTTCAACACCTGCTGTTGTGTTGTGATGGTCCCCTGAGGAAGCAACGCAATGTGCTGCTCCATCAAGGCCAGCTTGAGGGTGTAGAGCAGCTTGGCCATCCACCGTGCCTTGTGCAGTGCTCCCGGTCGTTGCAAGGTTACTGGAGTTTGATCTGCAATGTCTGCACTCAGATACACTAGACATAGCTGCACAAACTCACGATAGTCACCCCTCTTGTAGTTGAGCAGTCCTGCAGCGCAAACATTGAGTTCAGCACGCAACTTGCCAAGAAATGGTGGTTCAGCATCCCCAGGAATGTAGCAGGACAATGTGCCGCCCTTGAGTGGCAACAGGTTCCAGTTGTCCCGCAGACGTGTAAACAATGTCACCTCTGGCGATCGTGACACCTCCACCTTGAGGTGAGTGAAAATGTGGCTGAGGAGCACCTCTCCGATGTGGTGCCGGCAACCGGACCAGAGTAGTGGTCGACCCAGTGAGTTCTGGATGGCAATGCAGGCTGCTGTGAGATGGCCGGTGTTTGAGGCCGTGGTGTCAAATGCCATGTTGACAACCTGATCGGTACAGCACCAGTCCTGCAGCAGCTTGCATGTCAGCCGGGCGATGATCGTTCCACATGCCTCGTTAGTCCCCTTCATGTATGCTGGCACGCCGAGTAGTTTTAGCCGCTCCGCATCTCCGACCACCACCGTCAGACGCTCCTCCAACTGACGCACATTGTTGAGCATTGGTGTCAACTTGCTGTCCCAGTGCAGGGTGCACATGGGAGGGGGTGTCCACTGCTCGTGCTGTTCCTCACTGATGGTCTTCAGCACTTGACGGCGTGATCGGTCTGCTGTCGCGTAGGATGTGGAGACCATTTCTGAATTTCCACCTGACTCCTCGATCAGGCCGCGTGTGAAAGCAGCCTGCTGCGTTGGTGTCATCTTCAATCGTGTAGCCAGTGACACAAGGCTTGGCCGGCTGAGAATGTCAGATGGAATGAATGCTGTGGTGCCTGTCTTCTTGCGTTCACGGATGGGTGTGTTCTCAGCCAGTGGAGCAACTGCTTCATCTGCATTGCCATCCTCATCACTTTCGCTTTCTAATACCACCATGCTGGTAGACATCGCCGTCATCTCCTGCTCCTTGGTGAGGTAGGCCTGCTGCGCTTCTTCACGCTCCTGTCGCCGCTTCACCTTAATAATGATAATAATAATAATAAACTTTATTTGTATAGCACCTTCCATGACATGCAATGCAGCTCAAAGTGCTTTACAGATCAAGCACAAAACATTAAAATAAGAAAATAGAAGCAGAAACATAAAATTACATAAAAATAAAAGCAAACCTTGGATTGCAGCTTGACATCGAATGCTCCAAATGTGGCCACTCTGTCGCCCTTCATGCTGGCTAGAAAAGCAAGGTCCTCTGCATCACGGATCAGCTCCTCTGCGTTTGGAGTCCACAGCGGGAACGTGGCATCCAGCTTGTGCTCCATTGCGTCCACCAGTCGAGCAGTAGCCTCACTGGAGCGCCTTTCCTTTGGTATGCGCCGCAGCTTGTTGTTGGCATCGAGGAGGGCTATCATCTTCTCACATGCTCGCTGATCACTCCCCATTGGGATGTTGGCCTTTCCATAAAATGGACGCACCTGCTCCAAAACAATCTTAGCCGCCTGGAACCGTGACATGGCTCCAGTCAAACCTGGTCGCTTTGCATGCAGTTGTGTGTCGCAGTTATACAGCAAGCACCGCAAGATCTGGTGACCACTTGGCAGCTTGGCGCCAGTGATAATGGCATCTGCATCGGTGATAGTGGCGCCCAGACCAAAAACCAGGGTGCGGCTCCTCTGGCAGGGGCCTAAGGCCATCTTGTGAGAGCTGGATCCTGTGGTGTGTGATGGTGGCGTTGAGGGAATTGACTCAGCAACTGAGCTACACAGGCAGAGCTTTTTATAGGCAAAGCCCCCCCCCCCCATTTTTATGCAGGTGCGTGAAAATAGAATAGTTCCCGCAAAACAGAGGGTAAAATGTGCGGGAATATTGGAACAAACAGGTCTCCGGGCTTGAAATGTAACAATATTGCAACAACACACACACTGTTGTTGAATAACACACACACACACAGAGGTGCGGGAATATAGGAGCAGACAGGTCTCTGTGCTTGAAATATAACAATGTTGCAACCTTGTGCGTGAATAACTCACATTCACACACACACACACACACACACACACACACACACACACACACACACACACACACCAGCAGGCCATGTGCGAGCAGGGCAGAGTGAAGGGACACAGTTCCTGTTACCCCCTTATGCCATAAAATCAGACGTACCGTTGCACCTCTAAATCACCTCGTATCGCTTTAATATTTTGTATCTATTGTTTTTGCATGGATGGTAACACTTTTAGCACCCATGCAAATCAATATTCCGGAAATGTGTATTTTGATGCACCCTACTATATACATATTTACAGGTGCCTGACAAAATCATCGCCGCCAAGGGGAAAAAGCAGGTGGGAGCGATGACCTCTGCAGAGAGGGGGACGCTGGTTACCCTGGCCATGGCTGTCAATGCCCAGGGCAACAGCACTCCCCCACAGTTTGTGTTCCCCCGGAAGAAGTTCCAGGACCACTTCATCCACGACGGTCCCACCGGCTGCGTGGGGACAGCCAGTGGCTCGGGGTGGATGCAGGAGCAGGACTTCCTGGTCTTCCTCCGCCGCTTTGTCCATCATTCAAGGGCTTCGCCAGAGTTCCCCCACCTCCTGCTCCTGGACAACCATGCGTCCCACCTTTCAATCGAGGCAATTGATTACTGCCGAGCCAATGGGGTGATCCTCCTCTCCTTCCCACCCCATTGCTCCCACAAGCTGCAGCCCCTGGACCGCAGTGTCTATGGTCCGTTGAAACACTACGTTAATACGACCATAGACTGGTGGATGAAGGCCCACCCAGGGAAGACGGTGTGCATTTATGACATCCCTGGTAAGATAACATTCCAGGCAAGATTAAGATAAGATTGTGGTCTTGCTAGAGCAGCATAGTTTACTGTATACTGTAGTAGCCTACCAAATCTATACAAGATATAGGCCTACATGCTAACAGTTAAGGAAAAAATTAGTGTTCAGTGTTCAATGGTCAATGTAATTCCTTGTTATGCAGGTATAGTTGCCGCGGCCTTACCTCTGGCTGCAACAAATTTAAATATCATCGCTGGGTTCAAGTGCACAGGGATATGGCCCTTTAATCCAGCCATCTTCACAGAGGCAGATTTCTCCCCGTCATTTGTGACAGACCGCCCTGCACCTCCTGTCACCGAGCCAGCTGCCTCTTCCCCAGCATGGGCCTCACCTGCCAGAGAGCCAGCATCATGTGTGTTATCAATGTATCCTTTTGAGAAGTCTACTTGTCCTTGTGTAAGCTACGTGGTACATGAAATGTCCACAAGTGGATGATAAAAGTATCATGTATCTATCTATCTATCTAGCTGCAGCGTGGGCCTCACTTCCTGCCCGTGAGCCAGCAGCTGCAGCGTGGGTCCCCCCTCCTACCAGAGAGAGAGCAGCTGCAGTGAGGGTCCCCCTTCCTGCCAGAGAGGAATTTTGCAGCTGGTATCCTGGCACCAGCAGAGGTGTGACAAGCAGAAATGCTTTGCAGGAAATTACATCAACCTGTCTAAACTAATGTGTTATCAACTTATCAAGTCTAATAATTCTGTCCTTGTGTGAGCTACATGGTCCATGAAATTTCCTCTAGGGAATGATTAAAGTATCATGTGTCTATCTATCCATCTATCTAGCAGCAGCGTGGGCCTCACCTCCTGCCCGTGAGCCAGCAGCTGCAGCGTGGGCCTCACCTCATGCAAGAGAGACAGCATCATGTATGTTATCATTTTCTAATGTCTAATAACTGTCCTTGTGTGAGCTACATGTTGCATGAAATTTCCCCTAGGAGATGATTAAAGTATTATCTATCTATCTATCCATCTATCTAGCAGCAGCGTGGGTCTCACCTCCTCGCCAATAGCCAGTGGTAGTCCACCAGGTGGAGCAGTTGGAGGTGTGGGGCCCTGTCTGTCCTGGGCAGCAGGAGCACACCATCCCGAGTCCTTCAGCATATGAAGAGTGTGGTCAGCCAGGTGACCTCCTCTCCAACGCCGGGTCACCTCCAGGTCGCCTCCTCCCCAACGAGCTCTTCAGCCCTGTGGCAGTAAGGCCTTTCCGAAGGCTGAGCCCAGAAAAGCCCAGGCCGAAGGGAGGAAGCGGAGGACAACTGCCATATTAACAGACACGCCAGTCAAGCAAGCCCTGGAGGCAGAAAAAAAAAGGCAACGGCCAAAAATGCGTAAAGGGCCAAGCCAGCTATTCAGAGAGGTGTGTGTATGTAGGGTGCATATCCTACTGTAGCCTACGTGCCTGGGTATGTTTAAAGCTGCTTGGTGGTATGCTTGTATGTGTGTAGGCCTACACGTGCCTGTGAGAGTTTGTTTACATGTGTGCCTTACTGTGTGCGTGTAGGGAGACCACGCTATCACAAGGCCTTCAAAGGGGAGGAAGCAGAGGTCATGCGGCATCCTGACCCCAGTGCTGCCCTTTGATGAACAGAGGAAGGAAACGGTGATTACACATGCATGCCATATGCCTATCTGTGTGTGTACACACGTGTCTCTGTGAGTGTTTACAAATCCAAGTGTGTGTGTGTGTGTGTACTCTCTCTAGAATGTGAGTGAGAACCCCATGGCTGGGAATAGCCAGAGAGACCTGGACAAGGCCCTGCCTTCTCGGGACGAGGCCATGAAGGTGTGTGTGTGTGTAACGAACATGTGTCTGTGTGCAATTACACATGCATGTTGTATGTGTGTCTGTGTGTGTGTGAGTGTGTGAGAGATAGAGAGAGTTTGTTTACATGTGTGCTTACCTGTGTGTGTGCAGGGAGGCCACACCATCCCAAGGCCTTCAGCAGGAAGGACAAGACAAACAGACAGAGAACCAGCATGTCTTGTCTGTGGAGAGTTCTTCTCTGCATCCTTACCTGGGGAGGAATGGGTGCAGTGTCTCTTCTGCTCCGGATGGTCCATGGTCATTTGTACAGATGGTGAAGACAATTATATTTGCCACCATTGTGAGGAGAAGGAGATGGTCTCACCTTATGAATAATTTTAGTAAATTATATTTTGAATCTCAATTAGATAAGCCTGTCTAAATAAAGGCAAAAAATATGTCCTATGTTGTTAATGTGTAGCCTACCATTTTATTAATGTGTCTCCGAGTTCAGGCTGATTCATCCTGTAGTAAAAAAAAAAAAAACAACAAGAAAAGGTTTGTCTCCTTTAACATTAGTTGATTGTATGTTGCCAAAATGAACTGACATGAAGACCATGGAGAAGCCTAAGCTAGAAGCATGCTGGGTCTTTGCGTATGCTAATCACTTGTTTCAACATGTGCTCTCCAGATGCGCCATGCTAATTGCATGTGAAGGGCTAAAACCCCAACTAAATTCCTTTATTCTAGGCTAGCCTACATGGCAATTTATTAAAATTACCAACACATATGCTGACATTGGTCTTCATCGAGGTAAATTGGATATGGCATGCATTTTACAATTTGATTCCACCTATGCAGTGAGTCAATCAATCAACCGACGCAATCAACCGACAGAGCCTCATGTTATTTAAAAAAAAAAAAAAGAAGAAAAGAAAAGAAAAATTAGTCAAGCTACCAACAGCTAGGCTAGCCTATTATTCAATTTAATATAGGAAATATAGGCCTAGATTTAATATAGGAAATATAGGCCTAGACCTAATAGATTATCACTTACCTATAGCCTAAATGTTGTGGAGAAGCAGACGCAACTTGATGTGATAAATTGACTTTTCACTTCGAGCGAACGCACTGGCAACTGACTGGTAAGGGTCTCCGCGCGCACCTGGATAAGTGAGGTCAACTAGGGGTGGTCTTTCCTGAAAGGATGACAGCTGATAGGCTGTTAAATTCCTGGAAGAAAGACAGCTCATAGGCTGCTCAAGTGGAAACGAGACAAGGAAATGACTAGTGCAGACTAACCATTCGTCTAATAAATTAATTTCCTGCCGATAGGCTATCCTATCGCCAAACATTGCTGTTAACCCCGCATTATTTCTATGGATTTTGAACCTATAACATTGATTACTTTGATACAAACAAGATATTATGTCTAATAATACATTCGTTGAAAGTAAAGAGAATTACATGCCCAAAAAACAGAGATAGGACACATTTTGCAGCCGTGCGACGTTTGCCCCTCTCCTATGAGACTTCTGTCCCGCTCGGCAGGGACAAATGCCGCATTGCACTCGGTCCGTTCTCGCCCTATTTATGTTAAGCTCTTATATCCTAGCACGAACATTACAGTTGATAATAGTGAAGGACATGTGCAAGTTGTGTGTCATAACATGTGGAATCTCTATCTCTATTAATTTCGGAGTAAATGGAATCAAACCAAAAAGTGCGACTTTTGACCCGGTTCTCCCCTACTTTGTCTCTGGTCTACCACTCTTTTGACATACCACTCCTACGAACCTAGCACTGGTCCGTGGCATCTAGCTGTTACAGATAGTGACACAAGGGCTACAATGGCCTACATAGACACTACCATTGTCTACCCCTGTAACAAATTACCACATTTCACACACACATACACAGCCCAGCACATACAGAATACTAGGTTTTGACCTAGTCTTGTTCCCATAGACATGCAATACGTGGGAAGAAGCAGCTGTTAAACTCTCTTGGTTAGTGTTGTCACGGTACCAATATTTGACCTGCGATACTATACCAGCCAAAGTATCACGATACCAAGTAGTATCACGATACCGCAGCATTTACATTTTTATTTTATTTTTATGAACGTGCAATGTACAGTACAGTACAGTGTAGAGTGGTGCATGAATAACATGCATTTAACGCATTACATTGTAACTCTACAGGTAAGTAAAATTAAATGGTAAATGGACTGCACTTATATAGCGCTTTTCCACCTTAGCGGCACTCAAAGCGCTTTACAATGGCCTCTCATTCACCCATTCACACACACATTCACACACCAATGGCGGTAGCTGCCATGCAAGGTGCTAACCTGCTCATTGGGAGCAATTTGGGGTTAGGTGTCTTGCTCAAGGACACTTCGACATGTGGACAGTCGGAGCAGGGATTCGAACCACTGACCCTTCGATCACTGAACGACCCGCTCTACCAACTGAGCTACAGCCGCCCCATTAAAGTTGTAGTAGCCTGCTAACCTTGGCTGTCAGGCTAGTAATGTCAACTGCGTGCTACACTGGCTGCACGCTCTGGGACTTAGCCAGACTAGTTCCCAATAGTAAAACTGTCCAATAAAACTTCCAATAAAGAATAAAACATCTCCCTAGCATCCGACCAGCTAACTACAGCTGCTGCCCATTAGCGAGCTAATGTAATCTGATTCAAACAGTTTGTACTCAAACAATATCCATTTTAAACTCAATTAAACTAATTCATTTACACAAATATTTTAATAACTGCTAGCTAGCTACATGACCTGCAACAATGATGCAACGAAACATCGCTAGCTAACATTAGCTAAATGCTTAGATGGGAGGGATCCGGCCATACTCTCTGGCGAGACCACCGGTTCCCGGGTGGGCAGCTGCACTGGAACACAATGCATTAGACTGCTACACCACCACAGACCTCTATAGCAGGGAACTTAAATGTAGCCTTGTCAGGGAAAAAACTTAAATGCAATTCTAGATCTTGCAGCAGGATCTTGGTTAAAACAATGTGATTTAATGCAAATTCAGTTGAATTTCAACCCTGTACTGTGCAGTTATCCATCACAGGTGCAGTGGCATTCTTCCATCACATGCACAGCAAATCCCTAGAATCCTTCACACCAAGAGGGCTGTAGCTAAAAAGCTAAAACTGATCTTTAAAATTTGTATTAGAAATGTCTGCTTTTGACAATACAAAATGTTTATATTTATGTCTGTTTATGATGAGGTAAATACAGTTGGTATTAATAGCCCCAAAATTCACAGTTTATTCCCATTAATTCCTGTTAATTCCCATAAATTCCCGTTAATTCCAATGGAAAGTTTCCAACTTTGAATATTCCCGGAATTTTTCAACCCTACTGGGACCACCACCCCAGTCTGCCACTCCTTTGACACTGCCCCAGACTAAAGAGGCGTGTCATCCAAGACAGCCCCTCAACACCCAGCGCCTTCAGCATTTCTGGACGGATCTCAGCAGTCCCTGGGGCTTTGCCACTGTGGAGTTGTTTGACTACCTCAGTGACCTCCTCCAGGGAAATTGATGATGACCCCCCTTCATCTTCCGGCTCTGCCTCGGTCGTAGAGGGTGGATTTGTCGGGTTCAGGAGTTTCTCAAAGTGCTCCTTCCACCACTTGACGACCTCATCAGTTGAGGTCAGCAGTGTCCCATCCTTGCTGTACACAGCTTGGATCCCCCGCTTCCCCTTCCTGAGGTGTCGATGGTTTTCCAGAAACACCTTGGTGCCAACCGAAGGTCCTTCTCCATGGTTTCTCTGAACTCCTCCCACGCCCACTGCTTTGGATTAATCATGGCCAAGGCCTCAGCCCTCAGGGCCCGTCGATACCCTGCAACTGCCTATGGAATCTCCCAGGCTAACATACCGGAAGGCCTCCTTCTTCAGTCAGACTGCTTCCCTGATCACTGGTGTCCACCATGGTGTCCGACGGTTACCGCCCCTTGAGGTACCTATGGACCTCAGGTCTCAAAACTAGTCCTTAATAAAGTCTTATTTTTATATTCCTTACTTGTGTTCATTTTGTCTGATCCTGCCAGTTAAGTATTTCTCTTCTAACAGTTAGTAGACCTGAGACAGTACATTTGCACAAACCGCTATATCTATCCTATTCTCACCCAGCAAATGTTATTTCATCATATAAAAGGTGGAATTTTTTTTTATTTTCAGTGAAATAGCCCTTTAAAAGAAATGGTCAAGAACAACTATGTACTCAGGTGAAGCTTTATTAAGCAGTACTTGGTAAACATTTATGTAAATGTTAGTAATGTTACATTAAATGATGGGGGATGTTTGAGGAGATAACAGCACAGCAAGTCACAGGTGTTCAACAATGGAAGAGATAGGAGGGTCCACTTCATCCTGGTGGAGTCACGCCAGTGCTGCAAGGAGGGGTTGGTTGGACTTGGAGGAAGGGAGGGAGGGTAAGGTCGGTGAGGCTTGGAAGGGGAGTTTGGGTTGAACGAGGGTTGGGGAGAGTGAAGGTGTTGGAAGGGTGAGGTGAAGGGGGTGGGGGTTAATGAAATGGAGAGTGCAGTATGTAAGGAGGGTGAAGAGTGTGTGGGTAGTTGGTAGAGATGTAGGAAGGTTTGAAAGGTAATGGATAGTGAGGTAGGAGGCTGGATCGTTGGAAAAGTAGGGAGCGAGGGAGGAAGGTAGGTGGGGAGGAAGAGTGGTGGGGAGGGTCAATGGGAAGGTTTGTGTTCAGTGTTGGGGGTCTTAGAAGACTAGTCTGTCTGCTGGATTAAACTGCTCCCTGCCTTGAGACTCTGAGATAGTCCTCTCCTCCACGATGGTGGCTGTAAACAGAAACACAGGACAGATACCACATTTAGGAAAACATGATGATATGCATTCAAGGAGGTCTGGGGACAGAAACCACACCCCCAACCACCTTGCTAGAGCTAAAGACCTCAAATGCATAAAACTAAATGTTTCAGTGTCTCTGAAATGATTTTGTAATACCAGCATTCCATATCGGAACATGTGGACTAAACACACCAGACACACTACTTCCTCCTCTCACTTGGACTCCACCCCCTCCCTACCACTAGGGGCACTCTGCCCTTTGCTGATGGCTCACCTGCTTAGGCCATGCCCAGCCTAATCTCTTCGCCTTCCAGCAGCTTCCTGTAGGTGGCGATCTCTGTGTCCAGCTTCAGCTTGATGTGCAGCAGCTCCTGGTAGTCCTGCAGGTACTTGGACATCTCCAGCTTCGTCTCACAGAGCTGGGCCTCCAGCTGAGCGATGAAGCCCTCCAAACGGCCCACCTTGTCCAGGT
Source organism: Borostomias antarcticus (assembly GCF_949987555.1). Lineage (NCBI taxonomy): Eukaryota > Metazoa > Chordata > Actinopteri > Stomiiformes > Stomiidae > Borostomias > Borostomias antarcticus. The sequence goes on along the minus strand of NC_140263.1, from coordinate 2,296,965 downwards.
GGCTGGCCTCCATGTCCTCCAGCTGCAGCTCCAGCGCTGCGTTGCGGGCCCTCAGGCTCTCGATCTGGTTCTGCAGGTCGGACACCTGGTTGTGGTACACGCTGATCTCTTTCATGCTCTTCATCTGGTCCTCGTGCTTTCCAGCGTGCTCCTTCAGCACCTCGAACTTGCCCTTGTACCACTTCTCCGCCTCCTGGACATTGCTTGCACAAAAGAGGGGAGCCATCAAAAGGTTTGCCACGAAATAATAGGGGATGCAAAAAAAAGGTGCCACAAAAATACTGCCACTAAATAAAGGCAAAGTGCTATTGGGAGCTGGACAGGGTTGGAGGTGGAGCAGGGTGAGGGCTCTGCAGGCCAGCACCACTCAGCAGATGGGGTCTGGGATTGGAGAGGGCTGGAGGTGGAGCAGGGTGAGGGCTCTGCAGGCGGTCACCACTCAGCAGATGGGGTCTAGGATTGGAGAGGGCTGGAGGTGGAGTAGGGTGTGGGCTCTGCAGGCGGTCACCACTCAGCAGAGGGGGTCTGGGAGCTGGAGAGATGAGCAGGAGAAGGAGGGTGGGTGATAATGATCACAGGCGAAAAGCAAAAGGTAGGCACTGCAATGGCATGAAGTTAGCAGGCAAGAGAAAGGCACTACAAATTACGAGCAGCAAAAATAGGCGAGAGGCTATACTTTACCAAACGTAGGTTATGGTAAGATCTGGTGAGGAATGAAGTGCAGACCAGGTTCTTGTAGGGGTTGCAGGTGATTGCAGACGAGGATCAGGTGTGGGGATGAGGGATTAGGAACAGGTGAGCAGAGCCGTGCCGTGGACGAAGGCACCGCTCCTGTCGTTGCGCTTGCGCCAACGTGCTGGGAACCTCGGAGTCCGATTCCAAGCCAGAGAGGTGAGAGGAACGGGAGGGGTTAGGAACGGGAGGGGTTAGCCGAGATGGTATTTTCAGTGAAATAGCCCTTTAAAAGAAATGGTCAAGAACAACTATGTACTCAGGTGAAGCTTTATTAAGCAGTACTTGGTAAACATTTATGTAAATGTTAGTAATGTTACATTAAATGATGGGGGATGTTTGAGGAGATAACAGCACAGCAAGTCACAGGTGTTCAATAATGGAAGAGATAGGAGGGTCCACTTCATCCTGGTGGAGTCACGCCAGTGCTGCAAGGAGGGGTTGGTTGGACTTGGAGGAAGGGAGGGAAGGTAAGGTCGGTGAGGCTTGGAAGGGGAGTTTGGGTTGAACGAGGGTTGGGGAGAGTGAAGGTGTTGGAAGGGTGAGGTGAAGGGGGTGGGGGTTAATGAAATGGAGAGTGCAGTATGTAAGGAGGGTGAAGAGTGTGTGGGTAGTTGGTAGAGATGTAGGAAGGTTTGAAAGGTAATGGATAGTGAGGTAGGAGGCTGGATCGTTGGAAAAGTAGGGAGCGAGGGAGGAAGGTAGGTGGGGAGGAAGAGTGGTGGGGAGGGTCAATGGGAAGGTTTGTGTTCAGTGTTGGGGGTCTTAGAAGACTAGTCTGTCTGCTGGATTAAACTGCTCCCTGCCTTGAGACTCTGAGATAGTCCTCTCCTCCACGATGGTGGCTGTAAACAGAAACACAGGACAGATACCACATTTAGGAAAACATGATGATATGCATTCAAGGAGGTCTGGGGACAGAAACCACACCCCCAACCACCTTGCTAGAGCTAAAGACCTCAAATGCATAAAACTAAATGTTTCAGTGTCTCTGAAATGATTTTGTAATACCAGCATTCCATATCGGGACATGTGGACTAAACACACCAGACACACTACTTCCTCCTCTCACTTGGACTCCACCCCCTCCCTACCACTAGGGGCACTCTGCCCTTTGCTGATGGCTCACCTGCTTAGGCCATGCCCAGCCTAATCTCTTCGCCTTCCAGCAGCTTCCTGTAGGTGGCGATCTCTGTGTCCAGCTTCAGCTTGATGTGCAGCAGCTCCTGGTAGTCCTGCAGGTACTTGGACATCTCCAGCTTCGTCTCACAGAGCTGGGCCTCCAGCTGAGCGATGAAGCCCTCCAAACGGCCCACCTTGTCCAGGTGGCTGGCCTCCATGTCCTCCAGCTGCAGCTCCAGCGCTGCGTTGCGGGCCCTCAGGCTCTCGATCTGGTTCTGCAGGTCGGACACCTGGTTGTGGTACACGCTGATCTCTTTCATGCTCTTCATCTGGTCCTCGTGCTTTCCAGCGTGCTCCTTCAGCACCTCGAACTTGCCCTTGTACCACTTCTCCGCCTCCTGGACATTGCTTGCACAAAAGAGGGGAGCCATCAAAAGGTTTGCCACGAAATAATAGGGGATGCAAAAAAAAGGTGCCACAAAAATACTGCCACTAAATAAAGGCAAAGTGCTATTGGGAGCTGGACAGGGTTGGAGGTGGAGCAGGGTGAGGGCTCTGCAGGCCAGCACCACTCAGCAGATGGGGTCTGGGATTGGAGAGGGCTGGAGGTGGAGCAGGGTGAGGGCTCTGCAGGCGGTCACCACTCAGCAGATGGGGTCTAGGATTGGAGAGGGCTGGAGGTGGAGTAGGGTGTGGGCTCTGCAGGCGGTCACCACTCAGCAGAGGGGGTCTGGGAGCTGGAGAGATGAGCAGGAGAAGGAGGGTGGGTGATAATGATCACAGGCGAAAAGCAAAAGGTAGGCACTGCAATGGCATGAAGTTAGCAGGCAAGAGAAAGGCACTACAAATTACGAGCAGCAAAAATAGGCGAGAGGCTATACTTTACCAAACGTAGGTTATGGTAAGATCTGGTGAGGAATGAAGTGCAGACCAGGTTCTTGTAGGGGTTGCAGGTGATTGCAGACGAGGATCAGGTGTGGGGATGAGGGATTAGGAACAGGTGAGCAGAGCCGTGCCGTGGACGAAGGCACCGCTCCTGTCGTTGCGCTTGCGCCAACGTGCTGGGAACCTCGGAGTCCGATTCCAAGCCAGAGAGGTGAGAGGAACGGGAGGGGTTAGGAACGGGAGGGGTTAGCCGAGATGGTAGAGTCTCCAGGAGACGGGGAACGGGAGCAACCGTTAGCTGGGGGAAACTCCGGGGAACTGGAACCCCCTTTGTCCGGTCCGAGGTGGCGCGCCGATGAGCGCGTAGTGGTAGAGGAGAGAGATGGATGTGGAGGTGAGGACGGGCGAGCCGTAACAGCTGTCTATTGTTTAAATGATGAAAGAAGCACTGGACACCAGATTTCAATAGATCTAGAAAGTTTACTGATAATTAACACTTCTATTTGCATCACCAATTTCTCGAGGCTCTAGGCCTATACATTCTCCAAACCATAAATGCCCCTGCAGTGTCCAGTCACAGATTAGTAGATACGTTGATTGGATGGGCTAAGATGGAGTGATAGCAGATGTACAGTACAGTATTTTGTTGTTGTCCAGACTGCTCCAATGGGTATCAGATGTCAGAACTAGTCCTTAAAGGTATGATATGTTATATGTGGATTATTTCCCCCATCTAGTGTCTAAAGATAAGAACTGCAACAACACAACTTATTGGTTGCCAGGTTATCACAATCAAGTATTTCAGAGTGCCATGTAATAAGTTACGTTAGATGCTGTAGTGTGGACGATAGCGATAGCTAGTTAGCTAGCTTACCGGTCTAGTAGAAAAGTAACCCTTCTCAGGAACTGTGAGTGCGCTGATGACGTAGCATCTGCTACCACAGTCCTTTCTACCACCATAGGAAATTTTGACTTTTAAATAGTTGCGAAGTTGGCGGCGCTTGGCGCTCATATTTAAAAGTGTCAAATAAACATTTCAAAGCCACTCACCAAAGCAGAAACGCCTATTCTAACAAACGATGGGTTTTGAAAGCTTGTTACCGTTAAGTGATCTTTTTAACCGGTTTTTGTGGCATCGTTACTATTTTTCGAGGTAGTTTTGAGGATTTCCGACCAGATGGGGCGCTGTCCGCTATGTGGAGTTGTATGGCAGTTGAAGAAGACTACCTCGAAAAATAATGACGATTATATATACCTATACGATAATAGTACCTGGCAACCCAGCGCGCAGTACCAACGCTGTAATACTATTGGCTGGTATGATATCAACAGAATGTCATTGTCGGGCGTCAAAATTTCATAATGTAATAATTTCAGACAAAATATATTTTTTTATGGAAAATAAATAATTTTACTCTGCAGCCTTCGCAAAGCCCTATGGATGTATTATTTTGGAAAATGTTTTTATTTTAATCCACATATAACATATTATACCTTTAATAAAGTCTTATTTTTATATTCCTTCCTTGTGTTCATTTTGTCTGATCCTTCCAGTTTAGTATGTTTCTCTTCTAACAGTAGGTAGAGTTGAGATGGTAGATTCACTCAAACTGCTATAACTATCTTATTCTCACCCACCAAATATTATTTCATCATATAAAAGGTGGAAAACAAAATGATTTTGAGTGAAATAGCCCTTTAAAAAGAAACAGACAAGAACAACTATATGCACTCATGTCAAGCTTTATTAAGCAGTACTTGGTAAACATTTATGTAAACGTTACAGTTATGTTACATTAAATGGATGGGGTTGTTGGTGTAGTGTGTGGGGGGGGGGGGGTTGAGGAGATAACTATCATAGCACAGCAAGTCACAGGTGTTCAACAATGGAGGAGATAGGAGTTGTCCTGTCTGGGTCACGCCAGTGCTGTAAAGAGGGGTTGGTTGGACTTGGAGGAAGGGAGGGAGGGTGAGGTCAGTGAGGCTTGGAATGGGAGTTTGGGTTGGACGAGGGTTGGGGGAGAGAAGGTGTTGGAAGGGTGGGGTAAAGGGGAAGAGGGTGGGGGTTAATGAAACGGAGAGTGCGGTAGGTAAGGTTCGTGAGGAGAAAGTGTGGGTAGTTGGTAGAGATGTAGGAAGGCTTGGAAGGTAATGGATAGTGAGGTAGGAGGATGGATCGATGGAAAAGTAGGGAGGGAGGAAGGTAGGTGGGGAGGGAGAGGGGTGGGGGGGTCAATGGGAAGGTTTGTGTTCATTGTTGGGGGTCTCAGAAGACTAGTCTGATGGTCCTCTCCTCCATGATGGTGGCTGTAGACAGAAACACAGGACAGATACCACATTTAGGAAAACATGATGATATGCATTCAAGGAGGTCTGGGGGCAGAAACCACACCCCCAACCACCTCGCTAGAGTGTCTATTTTAGAGGGCAGGGGTTCATACTAGAAAGGTCATGAAAACTCAAGCATGTAGTTTAAAATAAAACCGCAGGTAGAATGTTCTTATGAAGGTCACTAGGTCAGGTTACCTTTGGGTCTGAAGCTCCCCTCTGTCTGGAATGAATTTTAAAGACCTGAAATGCATAAAACAAAATGTTTCAGAGTGTCTCAAAGGATTTAGTAATACCAGCATTCCAGATCGGAACATGTGGACTAAACACACCAGACACACAAGGGCTTAGTTCAAACGGCAGGTCTTAATGCTCAATTCCGATTTTTTACACAGATCCGATTTTTTTGTTTAGCTATTCACATGACATTTTAAATGTAACCTATATTTGACTGCCGTGGGAACAGCCCACGGCCCCGAACAGACCCGCATGCGCAGAAGAACAATAACAAAGACGTCAGGACGTCACGCGCAGCGCACTGTTTACGGAAGTAACGTTAACCATGGATAATGTTCTATTAATACATCCATGATAACGTTACAACCACAACTGAAGTTAGCCTTTACTATGGGTTGATTTTCAAGTAGGCTATTTGTGCAGTGGAAGCCGGCGACGGTATGAGCAAATGGTAATGAGAAGAGAGGAGTAGGATCGTCTTGTGACGTGCAGTATGCCGCACAAGCACACCACAGTGGAATGCTTCACGAATTTGCAGGTCACCGCTCTAGAGACGTAAAAGTAGCATTAAACACGACATGACTGTTCAGACGGCGGGTCCGTTGTAAAACATCAGACATGTATCCGATATAATACCACCTCTGAAAGCGACAGGTTGGATTTAAAAAAAAAAAACTTAATGTGACTTGCGCTGTTCAGACAGTCGTGAAAAAATCTGACCTGAGTCTGTATATAGGCAAAAAGGCCGGATTTAGGTCACATTTCACTGCCGTGTGAACTAAGCCTACTTACCCCTCTCACTCGGACTCCACACCCTTCCCACGACTAGGGGCACTCTACCCTTTGTTGCCCTCCCCAACCACCCACCTACAGGCTCACCTGCTCAGGCCATGCCCAGCCTAATCTCCTCGCCTTCCAGCAGCTTCCTGTAGGTGGCGATCTCTGTGTCCAGCTTCAGCTTGATGTGCAGCAGCTCCTGGTAGTCCAGCAGGTACTTGGACATCTCCAGCTTCGTCTCACAGAGCTGGGCCTCCAGCTGAGCGATGACACCCTCCAGACCGCCCACCTTGTCCAGGTGGCTGGCCTCCATGTCCTCCAGCTGCAGCTCCAGCGCTGCGTTGCGGGCCCTCAGGCTCTCGATCTGGCTCTGCAGGTGAGACACCTGGTTGGAGTACACGCTGATCTCCTCTTTCATGCTCTTCATCTGGTCCTCGTGCTTTCCGGCGTGCTCCTTCAGCGTCTCGAACTTGCCCTTGTACCACTTCTCTGCCTCCTGGACATTGCGTGCAGCCACGGCCTCAATCTCTGCCCGCATGTTGCGCAGGTAGGCGGCCAGGTCAGGGCGGTCGCCATCCAGCTCAGCTGTGACCTTGGAGTCCTCAATCTGCTTCAGGAGGTCGGCCACCTCCTCATCATGGAGCTTCTTCAGGAACTCAATCTCAGCCACCAGCTGCTCCACCCTCTTCTCAAGCTCCGCCTTCTGCAATGTGGCATTGTCAACGTCCTGACGGAACTCCCTCAGGATCAGTTCTGCCTCCTCTGTGGAAGGGGGGAGGGGCAAGAGAAGGGAGAAATGGGAGGGAGAGATTTCTCTTTTTTAAGTTTGGTATCTACAGGTAGGTGCACATCTTCCAATAAAGGAAGTAGGGCAGGTTATTTCAACCAACCTTTGTCATTCTATATCTTATACAAAATATGTATGTATGAAATATGTCCTTCGATGAGATCTTACAATCTGAATATTTTCAGTATTGGACCACCTCCGTCATTGATTTCTACAGAACTTAATTTCCTCAACCCTACCTTTGAGCGCCAGCTCCTCTTCCAGCTTGAGCCGCCAGACCTCCACCTCCTCCTCGATGTAGCCCCTCTCAATGTCCGCGGCGCCCTTCTCGTTGGTCAGGGACTCGATCAGATCCCTCATCTCCTTGAACTTCAGCTCGTACTCTCCTCCGATGCCGGTGGGGCCTCCCTTGAAGCGTCCCTGGAGGGTGGCCAGCTCTGCCTGCAGGGCGGCGTTCTTCTGTTCCAGTGCCTGGACCTTCCCGATGTAGCCAGCGAACCTCACGTTCAGCTCCTGCATCTCCTCCTTCTCGTTGGCGTGGTGCTGGTGTATCTCCGTGCCAACCTCCACCGCGCCGCCCTGGTAACCGGACTGACCACGGCTGTTGAAGGAGGAGCTACGGCAGCGGGACGGAGACAGACTCTGGACACGCATCCTGCTGGACGATGACCCGCTCACCTGCAGCGTCTTCTGGGAATAGGAGGATCCTTTCATATTGCCGGTGTGTGTTGAGGTCTACAGCTGGTCCTGTGAAGGCTGCTTCCTTAAAGTAGATCCACCAGAGAGAGAAGCTTCTTGCTGTTATTGCTGCTGCTGCTTGTTGTTCCCCCACCTTGCAAACTGACACTGAAACTGTCTCAGATCGCCCAGGCCGGCTTTTAAAGGCCCACAAAGAATGTCGCGGAATGTTTGTGTGTGTGTGTGTGTGTGTGTGAGAGAGAGAGAGAGATAGAGAGAGAGAGCACATGGCCCGGACTTCATGGAAGTTGAATGAGGGTCATCCGGTCCGGTCCAGTGAGGCAGTGAGCTGCAGATTCCTGGAGGCCTCTCGTCATGTTCTCTGAGATGAACAGCATATCACCGGCAGTCGCAAATTAGCTGAGGTCACTAAGTTCTTCAGTTTGTGTGATGTTTTTGAACAGTAAAATGAAAAATTGTATATCACACCATGACCATATATCTTTAAAAACACTACTAGCAAGAATATGTAAATTAATATAACACCAAGGTGCCACGAGGGGATTGTCTTATCCGACTAAGAAGCAGTGCATTTATTTTACCTTTCTCAGTATAGAACTCTACTAACCACTCCTTTACTCACCTGATATCATGGCAACATCGTCAGGGGTGTAATGATAACTGACATGTCCTACTCAAGTAGAAATACTATTACGCCAATGACATTTTACTTAAGTAGAAGTAAAACTTTAATAAAATAGATATTTTATTTTATGATGATCAGTAAGCTGTGTTAGCTTTTGCCAGCCGATCAAAGGTGTGCCGAGGGGTGTGGCGGTGGATGCAGCGCCTGCTGGAACTTTGGAGACTATGGACTGTGTGTTCAAGGTTCCTTTATTCGTACCCAAAGGTAAATTTGTTGTGCAGATAGGAGACTCAGCAATCGAGAGTTAAAAACAATACAGATTCATAAAACATAAAAACAAAAGAAAAACCTTAAAATATAGTCTAACTTAAGAACCAGAACTCCTGTGATGGTCAGGACAAAATTCTTCTACACCCACTCCTTCAAAGGCTTAAAATGCCATTCATGGGCGTCTCGTGCCAGCTTTGTTTAGAAGTGCAGTGGCTGCAGGATCAAAAGTATTTCTGTATCATGTTGTTCTCCACCTAGGGGCCACAAACCAACTGCCAGAGGGAAGGAGCTGTGTAAGGAATAGGAGCTGTCTTGGAGAATAGATAGAGCTGGCCTTACACTGCAGCTGTGTGGAGTAAAGATCTTATAGGTTGAGTTTAAACTCACCTATAAGCTTGCTAGCCCACCTGACAATTTGGTTGAGAGATTGGTTGGTTGGTTTTGCAGTGACAGGTTACCAAACCATGACAGAAGGGAAAAAGAAAAGATTGATTCGATTATCGCCCGGTAAAAGTCATCATAAAACACCCGGTAAAAGTCATCATAGTTTCATCAATGTGGAAACGGACAGTTTTCTGAGAAACGCTGCTGTCCCTTCTCACACACTGCCTCACCTCTTTTCAAAGGTCAACTTAGAATCTATGACTGTCCACAGATACTGCACTTTTAGCATAAATTGAAGCATGGGCTCAAAAATCTATGATCACATCCTTTGTTTTGGATGTGTTTAGCTCCAAGAAAGATTTGTCACACCAAGTGACAAACTCATCAATGACAGAGCCGTGGCTGGTCTCCTTGTCATGTAGCAGACTTAGAATGACTATCATCTGCTGATTTCAATATGGTCCTGTTCTCCTGCTTACGTTGGCACATGTTTGTGTACAAAATATAACATAGGGTGATAGAACACAGCCCTGGAAGAAGAGCATTATGAATCTGATATTTACTTTCACTGTTTGCGTTCTATTTGTCAGAAAATCCACTATCCAGCCCACCAGATTGTGACTCAACTGGATGTGTGTGGCAGTGACTGTTCCCTCTTGTGAATGTGGTTGTGGCCAATGTCTTCACCTACTCCTTACCTAACCTTAACCACTCACTTTTTGGGAGAGTCCTGTACTGTGGCCCCGCAGATAGACCTTACTTGGAGAGACCAGAAGCCCTTCACCCTGAAGCTCACACATGGATGTGGCATTTCCAATTAAAGTTGCTCACCCAGCGCATATGGCGAAAAAGTTATATGAATCCTACGTCCGGAGTCAACTGCACATGCGCAGTAGTGTTTTTCTTGGCTCCACCTATCCCTTTTTTTTGGCTGGTCCAGGTCCAACAGCCAGGCCAGTCCTACAAACACGAATGTCTGTGACTGACTGACTGGCTGACTGATGAAGTTACACCATTAGTCGAATTTCGCACACGTGATAAAGTTACATCATTGGTCTTCCAGAAGTGTGTTTCACCAAGGGCATGTTCAATCTTAAAAAGGCGTGGACCGTTTATTTTTTCCTGTGGTTGAAAGACTTGTTTCCGCGAAATGGTGTGAAACGGTGTACAATGGGCTTCATGGTGTTTTCTTTTGTTTAGTGGGTGTGTCACAGGTGTTGCCCAATCAGCAGTAACATGTAGGCTATATAAGCCTTGCCATATTAAAGAGTCGGTATGCACAATGGATCCAGTTAAATACACAACAGGATGCGCTACCAATGAATTAAACACAAAATAGGGCATTTTGATAGACATTCAGGTAGGAAATGACTATCAGAATGCCATATTATCCATTATTGTGCTTAAACCATGGATCTGTCGACATCCTACCTGACAGGATGTGCTACACACAATCAGATGGGTCATAGGACATTCTGATCTGATATTTTCTACATGATAGGATGTCTCTGTCTCAGCCTGCAGGTGCTGCTGCCACCTGGACAGACCGTGACAGGGACGGATTTTTTATTAATTTACTTAGAAAATGTGAAATTAATTTACATTTAATTTTAACATAAAATACTGATCCAAGCCGCCAGTCAATAGAAATACTGCTCCAAATAGAACCCTGCCCCAAGTGTTCCATCTGCCTACTATATAATTATTTTGCCTGCTCATCAGCTGCTAGTTAGTGCGGCTGCCCTGATACAAACACTGAACTATTACATCGCGCCAGCCTACTCTAGAATTCTTTTGCCGCTGCTCAGCTTTGACCAACATTATTGCATTTTATTGTCCACCCAATGGTAGTAGCTAGTTAGCTAGCAAACAATACCTAAACCATGCAAGGAATAATTTGTTCATCCCTGATGGGTCAGATTTGTTGAGTCCTCTTGCATGCTGCTGTCTGTTAGGTTTGGTTAGTAACGGGCCGCTCACACGCTTGCGTTTGATGCGTCAACATTGACAGATGCCATTCACTTTCAATGGCTGCAGCCGAATGGCATTCTGGTGCCGTTGTTGTCCCGGTGCGTTGCTTTGCCTGTGTTGCTAGCGTCGAAAGTTGAGAAATGTTCAACTTTCAGATGCGTTGCTGGAGCTGCCGACCAATCAGATGTCTTGATGGAGAAAGACGTCATCGCAAGGCGGGATTTTCACATTTTTCGATACCAAGATGGAGGATAATCGCTGTTTATTTGCAGGATAGGATGTACCCAATACCTGCGGGCACCACGTTCACATTGCCTCAACCACAATGCATAGACGATCGCCACACGTTCGACCAGATTAGCATCCATGACAGCACTAAACGAAAAACCGGGTGGGTTTTCAAAATAGTGCGCGCTAGCAGGTTCGGAGAATCAACTGGCTGTTGCGAGTGCAGTATCGGACAATGTGATTGGTTGTTGTTGCGTGTGGCAGACACGCCTTCCGCCATACGTTGACGGACAGGCATCAAACGCAAGCGTGTGAGCGCAGTGTAAGACCCAGGAGACAAGCAATGGAGGAGGCGGATGAACAGGTTTTCAAGCCCAGAGGGGCGGTTTAATGGAACAAAAGAGGGGAGCCACAAAAAGGTTTGCCACAAAATAATAGGGGATGCAAAAAATAGGTGCCACAAAAATACTGCCACTAAATAAAGGCAAAGTGCTATTGGGAGCTGGAGAGGGTTGGAGGTGGAGCAGGATGAGGGCTCTGCAGGCTGGCACGAATATTTTTATATTCCTTCCTTGTGTTCATTTTGTCTGATCCTGCCAGTTTAATGTTTCTCTTCTAACAGTAGGTAGAGTTGAGATAGTACTTTCACACAAACTGCTATAACTATCTTATTCTCACCAAATATTATTATTTCATCATATAAAAGGTGGAAAACAAAAAAAATGATTTTGAGTGAAATAGCCCTTTAAAAAGAAAAAGACAAGAACAACTATATGCACTCATGTCAAGCTTTATTAAGCAGTACTTGGTAAACATTTATGTAAACGTTACAGTTATGTTACATTAAATTGATGGGGTTGTTGGTGTAGTGTGTGGGGGGGGGTGTTGAGGAGATAACTATCATAGCACAGCAAGTCACAGGTGTTCAACAATGGAGGAGATAGGAGGGACAACTTTGTCCTGTCTGGGTCACGCCAGTGCTTGGTTGGTTGGACTTGGAGGAAGGGAGGGTGAGGTTGGTGAGGCTTGGAAGGGGAGTTTGGGTTGGACGAGGGTTGGGGAGAGAGAATGTGTTGGAAGGGTGGGGTAAAGGGGAAGAGGGTGGGGGTTAATGAAATGGAGAGTACGGTAGGTAAGGTGAGGAGAAAGTGTGGGTAGTTGGTAGAGATGTAGGAAGGCTTGAAAGGTAATGGATAGTGAGGTAGGAGGTTGGATCGATGGAAAAGTAGGGAGGGAGGGAGGAAGGTAGGTGGGGAGGGTAAGAGGGGTGGGGGGGTCAATGGGAAGGTTTGTGTTCAGTGTTGGGGGTCTCAGAAGACTAGTCTGTCTGCTGGATTAAGCTGCTCCCCGCCTTGAGACTCTGAGATGGTCCTCTCCTCCACGATGGTGGCTGTAAACAGAAACACAGGACAGATACCACATTTAGGAAAACATGATGATGTTGCATTCAAGGAGATCTGGGGCAGAAACCACACCCCCAACCACCTTGCTAGAGTGTCTATTTTAGAGGGCAGTCATGAAAACTCAAGCATGTAGTTTAAAATAAAACCACAGGTAGAATGTTCTTATGAAGGTCACTAGGTCAGGTTACTGTACCTTTGGGTCTGAAGCTCCCCTCTGTCTGGAATGAATTTTAAAGACCTGAAATGCATAAAACAAAATGTTTCAGTGTCTCTCAAAGGATTTAGTTATACCACTATTCCAGATCGGAACATGTGGACTAAACACACCAGACACACAAGGGCTTAGTTCAAACGGCAGGTCTTAATGCTCAATTCCGATTTTTTACACAGATCCGATTTTTTTGTTTAGCTATTCACTAGACATTTTAAATGTAACCTATATTTGACATATATTTGACTGCCGTGTGAACAGCCCACGGCCCTGAACAGACCCGCATGCGCAGAAGAACAACAACAAAGACGTCAGGACGTCACGCGCAGCGCACTGTTTACAGAGGTAACGTTAACCATGGATAATGTTCTATTAATACCTCCATGATAACGTTACAACCACAACTGAAGTTAGCCTTTACTACGGGTTGATTTTCAAGTAGGGTATTTGTGCAGTGGAAGCCGGCGACGGTATGAGCAAATGGTAACGAGAAGAAGGATGAGGATCGTCTTGTGACGTGCAGTATGCCGCACAAGCACACCACAGTGGAACGCTTCACGAAGTTGCAAGTCACCGCTCTAGAGACGTAAAAGTAGCATTAAACACGACATGATTGTTCAGACGGCGGGCGCGTTGCAAAACATCAGACATGTATCCGATATAATACCACCTCTGAAAGCGACCCAGGTTGGATTAAAAAAAAAAAAAAAGATTTCATGTTCAGACGGTCGTGAACCGCTGTTCAGACGGTCGTGAAAAAATCTGACCTGAGTCGCATATAGGCAAAAGATCAAAGATCGGATTTGGGTCACGTTTCACTGCCATGTGAACTAAGCCTACTTACCCCTCTTACTCGGACTCCACCCCCTCCCTACCACTAGGGGCACTCTGCCCTTTGCTGATGGCTCACCTGCTCAGGCCATGCCCAGCCTAATCTCCTCGCCTTCCAGCAGCTTCCTGTAGGTGGCGATCTCTGTGTCCAGCTTCAGCTTGATGTGCAGCAGCTCCTGGTAGTCCAGCAGGTACTTGGACATCTCCAGCTTCGTCTCACAGAGCTGGGCCTCCAGCTGAGCGATGACGCCCTCCAGACCGCCCACCTTGTCCAGGTGGCTGGCCTCCATGTCCTCCAGCTGCAGCTCCAGCGCTGCGTTGCGGGCCCTCAGGCTCTCGATCTGGCTCTGCAGGTCAGACACCTGGTTGGAGTACACGCTGATCTCCTCTTTCATGCTCTTCATCTGGTCCTCGTGCTTTCCGGCATGCTCCTTCAGCGTCTCGAACTTGCCCTTGTACCACTTCTCTGCCTCCTGGACATTGCGTGCAGCCACGGCCTCAATCTCTGCCCGCATGTTGCGCAGGTAGGCGGCCAGGTCAGGGCGGTCGCCATCCAGCTCAGCTGTGACCTTGGAGTCCTCGATCTGCTTCAGGAGGTCGGCCACCTCCTCATCATGGAGCTTCTTCAGGAACTCAATCTCAGCCACCAGCTGCTCCACCCTCTTCTCAAGCTCCGCCTTCTGCAATGTGGCATTGTCAACGTCCTGACGGAACTCCCTCAGGATCAGTTCTGCCTCCTCTGTGGAAGGGGGGAGGGGCAAGAGAAGGGAGAAATGGGAGGGAGAGATTTCTCTTTTTTAAGTGGTATCTACAGGTAGGTGGACATCTTCCAATAAAGGAAGTAGGGCAGGTTATTTCAACCAACCTTTGTCATTCTATATCTTATACAAAATATGTATGTATGAAATATGTCCTTCGATGAGATCTTACAATCTGAATATTTTCAGTATTGGACCACCTCCGTCATTGATTTCTACAGAACTTAATTTCCTCAAACCTACCTTTGAGCGCCAGCTCCTCTTCCAGCCTGAGCCGCCAGACCTCCACCTCCTCCTCGATGTAGCCCCTCTCAATGTCCGCGGAGCCCTTCTCATTGGTCAGGGACTCGATCAGATCCCTCATCTCCTTGAACTTCAGCTCGTACTCTTCTCCGATGCCGGTGGGGCCTCCCTTGAAGCGTCCCTGGAGGGCGGCCAGCTCCACCTGCAGGGCGGCGTTCTTCTGTTCCAGTGCCTGGACCTTCTCGATGTAGCCAGCGAACCTCACGTTCAGCTCCTGCATCTCCTCCTTCTCGTTGGCGTGGTGCTGGTGTATCTCCGTGCCGACCTCCACCGCGCCGCCCTGGTAACCGGAGCGACCGCGGCTGTTGAAGGAGGAGCTACGGCAGCGGGACGGAGACGGACTCTGGACACGCATCCTGCTGGACGATGACCCGCTCACTTGCAGCGTCTTCTGGGAATAAGAGGATCCTTTCATATTGCCGGTGTGTGTTGGTGTGTGTTGAGGTCTACAGCTGGTCCTGTGAAGGCTGCTTCCTTAAAGTAGATCCACCAGTGAGAAGTTTCTTGTTGCTGCTGCTGCTTGTTGTTCCGCCACCTTGCAAACTGACACTGTCTCAGATCGCACAGGCCGGCTTTTAAAGGCCCACGAAGAATGTGGCGGACTCCCTTGAAAGCCTGGCAGGGCTTTGACATGTTTTAAATATGGACGATGACAGTACTGCAGAGTCGTCCGCCGCCTCTGTTGCCAGCGTCCGGGCGGAAGGTACCGGCTCGGCCCTCGCGGCCTGGTGTGACATAGTGATCCGAGCATTTATGACTGATATTCATCACTCCTCGTCACTCACCTAGGACACTGCAAAGACCGGGGGGGGGGGGGGGGGGCAGGGAGGAGGGGCAGGGAGGGACGGATTGAAGGGGGAGGTAAAGACTGGCAAGGGAGGCATGGAGGGAGTGAGGGGTGAGGCAGACGGGGTGCGGTTCGTCATAGGGAAACATCGGCCTTGAGTGTGTAGGGGGGGGGGGGGGGGCAGTGAGGAGGGAGGGGCTGGGGAAACACTGGCACTGTGCTTTGGCAGCAGGTTTTCCATCGCCCCCCCCCCCCCCCCTCTCACCCCCAGGCACATGAATCATGATGTCAAGAAAACAGGAGAGACATTCTTCAGGCTATTACCCCTCTCCAGAAATACCCCGAGACTCCACCAGGGAATGTGGAGCAGGAGAGCAAGCAGCAGCCTAACCCTAACCCTCCTGTTTAAGGACCACTCTCATTACATCACTATGCCAGGTACACGACCAGTGGTGCTATTATAGTATCTTATCTCTATCTTATGAGATCTTAAGACATACTATGCCTGTCTTTGAGAAGGGTATCTCAACTTCTGTATGCAGGGCAGTTCAACCTTAGGTCTGACCAGTAGTTATCACTATGAGTGCAATGAGGACCACCCAGTGTTATGATTTGAACAGTGTGTGTGTGTGTGTGTGTTTGTCTTAGTCTTAATCACTATATGGGGACCTTTTCTTGTGTGTTTAATTGTCTACTTTTGTGTAGATGTGTGCACGTCTATGTGTGTGTATATGTTTCTGCCTGTGTTTGTGTGTTTGTGCGCGCGCCTGCCTGCCTGTGTGTGTTTGTGCCTGCCTGTGTGTGTGTGCCTGCCTGTGTGTGTCTGTCTGCCTGTTTGTGTGTGTGTGCCTGCCTGCCTGTGTGTGTGTGTGCCTGCCTGTGTGTGTCTGCCTGCCTGTGTGTTTGTGTGTGTCTGCCTGCCTGTGTTTGTGTGCCAGCCTGTGTGTGTGTGCCTACCTGTGTGTGTCTGTCTGCCTGTTTGTGTGTGTGTGCCTGCCTGCCTGTGTGTGTGCCTGCCTGTGTGTGTCTGCCTGCCTGTGTGTTTGTGTGTGTCTGCCTGCCTGTGTGTGTGTGCCTGCCTGTGTGTGTGTTTGTGTGTGTGTGTGCCTGCCTGTGTGTTTGTGTGTGTGTGCCTGCCTGTGTGTGTGTGTGTGCCTCCCTGTGGGTGTGTTTGTGTGTGTGTGTGTGTGCCTGCCTGTGTGTGTGTGTGTGTGTGCCTGCCTGTGTGTGTGTGCCTGCCTGTGGGTGTGCGTCCCCAGCCTCAGTTCCCTGTGAGGGCATCAGCTGTGGACAGGTTCAATCTCTAGAGCGCATGCTAATTAGCCTGGGCCTCTGCTGTGACAGGGCGTCATGACGACCAGCAGGCACAAGCCACACTCTGCCCACGAAGCCACACAAACACACACTCTCTCTCTCTGTCTTTCTCTCTCTCACACACACACACTCTCATACACAAACACACAAACACACACTCTCAAACACACAAACACACTCCCTCTCTTTCTCTCTCTCTCTCACACACACACACACTCTCTCAAACTCTCTCTCTCTGTCTTGTGGAATCCCAGACTAGGGAGCTGCAGGGCTGTGAAGAATCTAGGGAGAAATGTATCTAACATCTACAGAGTCTTACTGCTATGTATTTGATTTAATGTGTTTGTTTGTTTTCACGTGGACACTAGTCGATAGAGTGAGGGAGACAGCTGATGCTGCTGTGGCCGTTCGGGGTAGTGGGTGTCAAGAGGTCACACTTAGGCCACAGGGGGGGCCTCTCCTCTGGGGTATTAATGACACATCTCTATGGGACACTAAACAGACACAACCTAGACTGACAACCAATGGCGATTAAGATATCATGTTAGGGTGACAGGCGACACATCTGTATGGTCACTCCTCCACCAATCTAGCTTCACTAGGCCCTAAACGGGCAGGCCTAGGCGCGGGGGGTGGGCCGAGAGAGCACTATTTAACATCTCAACCAATGCTTGAGACTTCGATTTGGAAACGGTAGGCAACTCGGACGGACCGATTTGCTGCTCCCAGCAGGCAGACACGCTGATAACATCATGCGGGGAGGGAAGTCTGAGGCCTTGACTTCACGCCACAGCCGCAGCCAGCAGAGAAGCAGGGAGAGAGAGAGACGAGGGAAACATCCCAGTGTTCCTTGTGATTGTATCTTTGTACAATAAATCTATCATCTGTCGCCGCTTCCAATCCCGTGTTGGGTGATTTCATCAATGACGATCACAACAAGAAGGCTATTAACATCGTGGTTCATAATTAGATGATGCTGCAACTCTTATCAAGGCTTACAAAAAAAATACACAACGCAGAGCAACAAGAAGAACGCCAAAAGCCAACAGCTGTGTACAGAAGGGGCTGGAGATTGGAACTCGAAGGATACTGGTGAATTGACAAGTTTGACTGAGTTTTGGTTTCTGAATGTGACCCAACCAGTGTTGCGTTCAGTACGAACAGCTGTAGAAAATATTTCAAGACGGATTAAAAGATTTGAGCGTTTTTATTGGACAACCCCAAGCAGTACGGTATATCCTCCATCTTATAGTGGGGTCCTTATTCTACTGAATATGATGCATGTTTCTTTGAGCTAATTCACCTTGTTTGATTACAACTCATTTCTTTCTTGTTTAAGTAATACTGTTAATTAATTAATTAGTCTATCGGGGACAGGTATAAGGTACAGCCACTTGATGTCATGGTTGATTGATTCATTAATTGACCAGACATGTCGTTAGATCAGGTGAAATTGTACACAGAGAACCAGAGAACCTCTGTAACAATGTCCCATATTGAGACCATTTCAGTTCATACAGAACCATTTTTGGTTGTAAACTAGTTCTTTATGGATGGAGGCAGAATTCTATTCATAACCCAGAAGGGTTCTACCTGACCTGACAGGGGTCATATCTGGTACTAAGCTGGGAGAGATGCTGTACAGGGTGGAACTGGTTCTAGTTTCAGAACCCATGGCTCAGCTGCAGAACCGGGCTGTGGAACCACCTCTGTCTGAACACAGAACCACAGGTAGAACAGGAAACACTACCGTACTGGGAAAAAGACCCCAAGGATATCCAGCAGTTCTTTAAAACCGGGTTCACATACAACAGCCAAGACCGTGTCAACCAGCTGCAGTCCATGATGGAGGCTATTGAAACGTGTTATCAAACATGTCAATGCAGTAAAAGTATTTCAATGATTCTGTATTCAATAAAGTATGTAATATTTCATTGATCTGCCTTCAATTCCAGCTGTTATCAAGACACAAAAAATACATGTTTTTTTGTTGTTTTTTTTACATTTTCTATTCGTACTTTATTCAACATTTAACAAAAATGAATAAATTCATATCACAGTTAGTTTAAATGTTTGGTTCCATGCTTGTGTCTTCAACTTCCATTAGGCTATATTACTCTGCACAGTGACAACATAAAAAATACAGATTATATATATACACAAAATACTTCTGCACCGCAAAACAGTGACACTTTACACACAAAAATAAATGTATATGTATACACCTCCATTTTAAAATCGATACGTCATTGTTATATAGACACTTAGGTGTTTTAGTAGTCATAGATTGGGTAATATATTTTATATGTACTTATTGATGTTGAAGCCACAGGTTGACGAGAGACACACGCACGCACACACACACACCCACCCACCCACCCCCAGTAACGAGGACCGGCTCTAAGGGTCTCTCTACAGCCCAGGCCTGGGTCAGGTAGCATTAAACACTGGAGAGAGTCTACCTACAGCTGAGTTTTTAAAACGTGGGGCGTTTTGATTAGTTGCATCGCCTCAGACAGGATCAATCAAACACAGATACAAGGAGTGATATTACTTGACCCAGGACTGGTAGACACCACACACAGGAATGACCAGAGACCTCAAGACGCATGCACACACACACGTACACACACACACGTACTAATATCATTCTCTCACACACACCACACAAGACTATGACGAGGCACGCTGGGACTTGGCAGAGCGACACGGAATGTTTGCGTTGCTGATCTCCCGATGGTCGCAGATCTAGTCTGACT
The DNA here is from genome assembly GCF_949987555.1 of Borostomias antarcticus. NCBI lineage: Eukaryota > Metazoa > Chordata > Actinopteri > Stomiiformes > Stomiidae > Borostomias > Borostomias antarcticus. Next base: position 2,277,554 of record NC_140263.1, on the reverse strand, counting down.
CCTCCTGAGAGAGAGAGAGAGAGAGAGAGAGGGGGGGGACGTTAGTTAGACATGGTGGTGCATGTGTGTTAACTCTTCACTTCCCCACTATTTGCCCCACTATTTTAAGACTATATTTATTTGCCCAGGGACTGCGGGTGGAAATCAGCTGTTTTAGCTATAACCTTGTACAGTGCATCTCTCCCTGTTCTATAGGGTAAATGTCTACTGTACCTTGTCCCTGTCTTAAAAAATAAATAAAAATCAATCACTCACTTCCCTGACTCCATGCCGTTCTATTCTGTTGCGTTTCATTCTACTCTGCTGTCCGGCGGTACCTCAGCCCCCGCGCCTCCGGTGACGGGTTCCGCCGCCGCCTCCCCCGCGTCCTCCAGCCTCGTAGCATCCTCCTCCTGCAACACAGCGCCAGGGACGGGGTCAGAGGTCAGGTTAGGGACCTACAGATTCATATGCAGTCGGGAAAGTGTCAATTCAAGTCTAGCGACCTGCTAGACCCTGCGTAAGAGGGGAGAGGAGAGAGAGAGAGAGAGAGGTTAGGGGAGGTCAGAAGAGGGGAGAGGATACGAGTAGAAGAGGTTAGGGGGGAGGAGGAGAGGGCAGAAGAGGAGGATGGTGGAGGACAGCGGGAGAGGGGAGGAGAAGAGGAGAGGGGAGAGAAGGAGATGGGGACAGGAGGGGGAGAGGGGAGGCCATTAACTGTTAATGAAGGAGAAGTCTTCCCAGCAGAGAACAGTCCTTCATTACTGCTCGACTTTGGGATAACCTTCTTTAATAAGAGATAGGTGACAGGCCTGTAGGTGTGAGAGTGTGTATGTGTGTGTGAGAGAGAGAGAGAGAAAGTGTGTGTGTGTGCGTGCGCATGATTGACGAGCCACCAGCTGACACGACCTGAGAGTTACTGTGCAGCACACGTGTCGTCTCGTCCTGCTGCTTCACTTAACACCGCCCACCCCGACTCCATCTGCTCACACTGCAGAGCCACACACTCACACAGTTTCTCTCTCACACACGCATACTCTCCCTCTCTGTCACACACCTACAGCGCACACACACACACAGTACATACATGCGCGCACACACACACTGTACATGCACACACACACTGTCTCTCTTTCTACTTTCACACTTTCCGTCCACACACACACACACTCTACTTTCACACTTTCCGTCCACCCACAACAGTAGAGAACGTTTTGACTGCGACACTTCCTTGGTTCTGTAAACAGCGTTCTCTGAACATCTCTTCTTCTCTCAGACACTCAGGGGACTGAGAAGAATGTGTCCACCGTGTGATCTGAACCCATTAACATGATACAGCCCAGGGAAGCTGAGGGAGAGGAGACGAGGAGAGGAGGCTTCTTTAGACTGTTGAGACGCGGCCCATCTTTCAACACTGTCTAAGGAGACTAGGAGAGGCTTCTCTAGACTGTTGAGACGCGGCCCGTCTCTCACCACTGTCTAAGGAGACTAGGAGAGGAGGCTTCTCTAGACTGTTGAGGCGCGGCCCATCTCTCACCACTGTCTAAGGAGGCTAGGAGAGGAGGCTTCTCTAGACTGTTGAGACGCAGCCCATCTCTCACCACTGTCTAAGGAGCCTAGGAGAGGAGGCTTCTCTAGACTGTTGAGGCGCGGCCCGTCTCTCACCACAGTGGAGCTGATGGGCTGATTATCCTGGTGGTGGAGACGGCCAGATGAAAGAGTGTGGATCGATGGTGTGTGTGTGTACAGTACAGTATGTGTGTTTATGTGTGGGATGGGCGATGAGGAGAGGGAGAGATGGAGGGACACATACACAAACACACGCTCCCTTAGGCAAGAGGATGCAGCGATTAGCACCATGACTACAGCAAAACGCTCCAATCAGATCTTGTCAACAGGAGGGGTCATTAACCAGAGAAAACAAAGACAGAGGAAGGGTTTGGGTCTAACGTCTGATGGCTTGTAGTTGTGGTTGTTCCTGAGGCCTCAGGCCTGTCTGATGGCTTGTAGTTGTGTTATTCCTGAGGGCTCAGGCCTGTTGTGTTCATCCGTAGAGCCAGACTGTCCTTTACACAGCAGAGGAACACAGACATGTCCATAGCTGTGTGTCAGGGCACTGTCTCTCTCAGATGACCTGTCTCTCTCAGATGACCTGTCTCTCTCTGATGACCTGTCTCTCTCAGATGACCTGTCTCTCTCAGATGACCTGTCTCTCTCTGATGACCCGTCTCTCTCTCAGATGACTTGTCTCTCTAGGATGACCCGTCTCTCTCTCTAGGATGACCCGCCTCCCTCTATCTAGGATGACCCATCTCTCTCTCTCTAGAATGGCCCATCTCTCTCTCTCTAGGATGACCTGTCTCTCTCTCTAGGATGACCTGCCTCTCTCTCAGATGACCCGTCTCTCACTCTAGGATGACCTGTCTCCCTCTCAACTCAACTTTATTTATAAAGCACATTTAAAACAACCGAGGTTGACCAAAGGGCTGTACAGCTCCAGAGCAACAAAACACAGCACAGCACGCAACATAACACTACAATACAGCATACACAATAAGCATAAATAGAGGGGCCATCGTGTATCCAGCTCAACCCGAGTTGAAGGCCTGGGAGAACAGGTGAGTCTTTAGAGAAGACTTAAACATCTCTACGGTCTGGGCAGACCTTATGTACCAGGGCAGACTGTTCCCTAGCCTAGGGGCCAGGCAGACCTAATGTTCCAGGGCAGACTGTTCCAGAGCCTAGGGGCCTAGGGGCCAGGCAGACCTAATGTGCCAGGGCAGACTGTTCCAGGGCCTAGGGGCCTAGGGGCCAGGCAGACCTAATGTGCCAGGGCAGACTGTTCCAGGGCCTAGGGGCCTAGGGGCTGGGCAGACCTAATGAGCCGGGGCAGACTGTTCCAGGGTCTAGGGGCCTAGGGGCTGGGCAGACCTAATGTGCCAGGGCAGACTGTTCCAGAGCCTAGGGGCCTAGGGGCTGGGCAGAACTAATGTGCCAGGGCAGACTGCTCCAGAGCCTAGGGGCCTAGGGGCCGGGCAGACCTGATGAGCCAGGGCAGACTGTTCCAGGGTCTAGGGGCCTAGGGGCAGGGCAGACTGTTCCAGAGCCTGGGGGCCGCCGCCCCAAAGGCTCGGACACCTCTAGTCTTCAGCCAAGTCTTTGGGACAGCCAGCAGCAGCTGATTAGAGGATCTCAGCTCTCTAGCTGGGGCATGAAACTGCAGGAGTTCAGCAAGATACTGAGGTGCCAGTCCATTAAGAGCTTCAAAAACAAACAAAATCTTGAAATCAATTATAAAACGCACTAGGGGCCAGTGGAGCGAGGCCAAGACTGGGGTGATGTGGTCGCGCTTTCTCTTGCCAGTAAGGAGACGAGCTGCTGCATTCTGCACAAGCTGCAGTGACGCATTAGTGACCGGTCAATGCCGACATACAAAGAATTACAATAATCAAGACAAGTGTTGATAAAAGCATGTATTACTCTAAGTCTTTGGGGGAGAGATGGCCCTTTACCTTGGCCAGAAGCCTTAGTTGGAAGAAGCTGGTTCTTATGACAGAGCTGACCTGTTTGTCAAATTTAAAAGAACAGTCAAAGGTCACCCCGAGATTTCTGCCTGAGGAACGGATATCTGAGGGGTCATGACCAAACATGATGATCTCGGTCTTATTTTCATAAAAATTTTAAAAATCCATCCAGGATTTGACATCTCATAGATGGTTGTACGGAGTCCTTGCCTTTTGATTCCAGGGGCAGATAGATCTGCACATCATCCGCAAAGCAGTAGAAAGAGATGTGATGTTTCCTAAAAATGGACGATGACCCGTTTCTCTCTCAGATGACCGGATGACAGTCAGAGAGAGAGACTGGGTTAATCCGGTGCTAATCTGCTAATCCCAGGAAGATTATATCCTGTTGAATACAGTGTTAATCTTCAAACGGATGACAGCAGAGGAACAGCGATACTTTGGTCTACTGGGCCCACCATCACCACCACCGCCAAACTCACTGAAAGGGTCAGGATGTTGAAATGACCTTATTAACCTTTAACGGTCCGACCATGCCCTGTGATTGGCTGGATCTATTACTGTAGGAGCAAAGACAGTGTCTCTTCTGTCTGCTCTCTCTCTAGAGGAGAGATCATCACTTCTGTCTGTCTGTAGAGGAGAGAGACTATCACACTGTAGAGAAGAGAGACTCACACTCTTTTGAGGAGAGACTATCACTCAGAGGAGAGAGACTATCACGCTGTAGAGAAGAGAGACTATCACTCTGTAGAGAAGAGAGACTATCACGCTGTAGAGAAGAGAGACTATCACTCTGTAGAGAAGAGAGACTGTCACTCTTTTGAGGAGAGAGACTATCACTCAGTAGAGAAGAGAGACCATCACTCTGTAGAGAAGAGAGACCATCACACTTTGTATAGAGAGACTATCACACTCTGTAGAGAAGAGAGACCATAATTTCTCATCCACAGACTGTCATACTGGGGAAGGGCAGCAAATTGTGTGTGTCTCTGTCTGTGTGTCTGTCTGTGTGTGTGTGTGTCTCAGCCTTTCTAAAGCCTGCCGGTCAGTCAGTCAGACAGACAGACCAACAGTGGAAAGTCAGGCAGACAGAGGACAGACAGACAGACAGAGAGTGGTCAGACAGACAGACAGACAGTGGTCAGACAGACAGACAGTAGAAAGTCAGGCAGACAGAGGTCAGTCAGACAGAGGTCAGTCAGACAGAGGACAGACAGACAGTCAGTCAGACAGACAGACAGACAGACAGACAGACAGACAGACAGCTGTGTCTTAGTGGCTGAGCTCTGAGTGTGCTGAAGCAGCAGTAGTAGTCAAGGTCAGACCATGTAGCCCGGAGCCCAGTCTGGTCTGGCTGGCTGTCACAAAGAACATGGCTGGAAACCCAGACGGCTGAAGGCAGAGAGAACTATTTAAACGCAATAAAGCCACAATTCAAATATCAGTCTGACAACTTGAGTGAAAAGGCCTCTCTGACTGTCTACATGTTTGGTGTTATACTGTAGGAGTGATTCTGATATAGAAAAGTCTCCTCTTACTGTCAGAACCATTATCTTCAGTGATGTAACGGCGAGACAGATTGTGTGTGTGTGTGTGTGTGTGTGTGTGTGTGTGTGTGTGTGTGTGTGAGAGAGTGAGAGTGAGAGAGAGAGAGAGGGGACAGTGTGTGCGGGTGTGAGGGGGGGTGTGAGACGGAGGGAGAGGGAGGGTGTGTGTGTGTGTGTGTGTGCAAGAGTGAGTGTTTGAGACAGAGAGAGAGGGAGAGAGAGTGTGTGAGAGAGAGAGAGCGAGAGCGTGTTAATGCGAAAGTGTCAGAGTGTGTGTGAGACAGAGAGAGAGAGAGAGAGAGAGAGAGAGAGAGGGAACGTGTGTGTGTGTGTGTGTGTGTGTGTGTGTGTGTGTGTGTGTGTGTGTGTGTGTGCAGTGGGGTATCGGGTAAAGAAGAGAATGAGTGTCAGGTATCTCTCTCACCTGTTTAGCTGGGTCTTTCTTGACCAATCCGGTCGCAGCAGCGATGTTCCCAGCCCCCTCCACTGTCTTTTGGGCCACAGCAGTTACCCCGGTAACCACAGCTCCGCCCACTTGAGACACACCTGACACCGTTTTCCCTGCCACTGGAAGAGAGGAGGAGAGAAGAGGAGCAGAGAGGAGGAGAGAGGAGGAGAGGAGCAGAGAGGAGAGGAGGAGAGAGGAGCAGAGAGGAGGAGAGGAGCAGAGGAGGAGAGAGGAGGAGAGGAGCAGAGAAGAGAGGAGCAGAGAGGAGGAGAGGAGCAGAGAGGAGGAGAGGAGCAGAGAGGAGGAGAGGAGAGGAGCAGAGAGGAGGAGAGGAGCAGAGAGGAGGAGAGGAGAGGAGCAGAGAGGAGGAGAGGAGCAGAGAGGAGGAGAGGAGAGGAGCAGAGAGGAGGAGAGAGGAGCAGAGAGGAGGAGAGAGGAGGAGAGAGGAGGAGAGGAGAGGAGATGAGCAGAGAGGAGGAGAGGGGAGCAGAGGAGAGGAGCAGAGAGGAGGAGAGGGTTGAAAGAAGAGAGGAAAGCCCATCATTATACTATACCCTCTATAGAGCCAGGCCTGAGGGTACTGAGCCCATCATTATACTACCCTGTATAGAGCTATACCCCGGGGGTACTGAGCTATAAGAACGCCCAGGAGAGAAGGCTATGGAACCAGCCCAGGAGAGAAGGATATGGAACCAGCCCAGGAGAGAAGGATATGGAACCAGCCCAGGAGAGAAGGATATGGAAACCAGCCTACTCCAGTAGTAAACAAACAAACAACAACAGCTGACTCAACACTGACTCTCTCCCCCCTATTTTAGACCAGGGCACTTCAACAGCCATGTTACACATCTTTCATATAGACTACCTGTAACATTATCACTAGTTTATTTAGTATCTACACTGTAACGTGATGCATAACTTATGTTGTGAGGTAGCCTTTGTAAAATTAAGTAAAGGGAACTTAGATTTGTGAGAATTATCTTTTCAGGAACACGTGTTCAGTAAACTCGTTTGAAATGCGTTTTAGAACAAAAAGTAGAACAAACTCAGTCAAAATGGGTAATGTCAACAGAACACTAGAGATTAAGTCTGATGAACATAAGTTAACAGGGCATCGTATTTTAGTGTAGTAATGGTCACACGCACAGTAGTCGGTTGGTCATAAATGTAGGCTATACCTGTTGTCACCCCATCCATGGTCTTGCTTCCTGCGGAGAAATATCAGATGAAGGAATAATTCATCACAATATACATTAGAACTTCACAGTGTGCTATAGGCTACACATTGGCTAGATGTCCCAAAAAATACAGAATCGATTGCGCTACGCTGAATCTGATCAGTCAACCCAGCCCGGTACAGTCCCCGGTACAGCACGTACCCACAAACAGCACACCGTCCTTTGTCATCTCGGCCGCCCCGGTCACTCCTTGCTTCGTCATCTCAGCCGCCGCCACCACCCCGTCCTTGGCTCTGGAGAAGCCCTTCATCAGCGCGTCCATGGCGAGGAGGGGACCCGAGAGAGGAGGGGACCCAAAGATCTCCAACAGCTGCGAGGAGGGGACCCGAGAGATGTCCAAGAGCTGCGGGGAGGAGAGACGCAGACGCGCGGTCACACACTCCGGAGATGGTCGGTTCGGTGAAGCGACAGGCTGTGTTTGTGAATGACACCGCCCTGTATCTTCCTCTCCAGACAGATCGAGTTCAACGAGTTTAACACAAACGAAAACTCAAATGAAAAGCTCATACACTCTGAAGACCGGACTGTGTGTGTGTGTGCGCGCACGCATGAATGTGTGTATGCGTGATTAAAAAATATACACTGCTCAAAGAAATGAAAGTGTTTGTGAATGACACCGCCCAGTGTCTTCCTCTCCAGACAGATCGAGTTCAACGAGTTTAACACAAAAGAAAAGTCCCTCCCGAAGGCAGAAGTATGCGAGCTGGGGACAGACAGGTATTTCCAGTTACGCTACGCAGCTTGAGCACCTGTTGGTCGCTATTATATATGATCTAAACCAGCAGCTCAATGACCTGAACATGTTATGCATTTAAATTCATCATCCTAAACAATTCATCTTCACATCTACTCAAATTAAGATGCATTTTACAATTCGTGGGTTTCAAATGTAGCCCTAGAACCTGCCATATTAGGGGACCAACACAGGTGTTTCAATTGATCTGATTGGCTCGACTAATTCATTACCTAATTAATTAATTAGAAACACCTGTGCTGGTCCCCAACACGGCGGGTCTCGGACTACATTTGAAACCCATAGCTACTCCACGAAGACATCTGTTGACAAACCTTCGGGTTGTTCACGGACTGCTGGTTAACCTACTTGTAGAACTTCTTTCTCGCGAGGTCGAGGATGGTGCTCTTTGTTTTTAGAGATATCTCCGAAAAGAAAATGAGGACAAACCTGTTGCTTGTTCCTCCTGAGCCGTGCTGTTCCCCGCCGTGCAGAGAGGAGCGGTCGAGCGGAGGGACCCCGTGTTGCTGATGCTGATGAGAGAGAGAGAATGGCTGCTTCACTGGCTGGACTACATCCCACGCTTCCCCCTCCACACACACACACACACACACACACACACCTCCCTCCACCACCCCCCCCAAATCTAGCCGTTTGCCCAAGACAAGTACTATTTTAGCCGTCAAGGAGTCAACAATTAAAGCAATTACGTGACTGGTTTAAACATGAATCATTCGAAATGAGCCTCTAAGAGGATGCATTGTTGCTGATTTGATATTTTTTCTTACAATTTTTGTCTTAAGCAGCTACCGACCCCATCCTTACCTCCATGCATGCTTATCACAGATTATCACATAATTGTAGATACAGATGGCAGCCGGTGTGTGTGTGTGTGTGTGTGTGTGTGTGTGTGTGTGTGTGTGTGTGTGTGTGTGTGGTCTTGAAGCTTGTACATATTAATATGCCTATTGTAGGCCTATATGTAGCCTACTGTACTGTGTGAGTTTGGCTGAACAGTAAAGTCTTATTCTATTCTATTGTGTGATTCTATTGTGTGAACCAGTGCTATCTTCATGTCTGTACATCCAGATGGCTGTTCAGAGATACAGCCTGTAATTAAGACCGGCTTGTGTCTGATACACCTCCCTCCCTGACTGACTCAGCTTCTCTCAAATCCCTCTCTCCTCTCCTCTTCTCCTCTCCTCTGTCCCTCTCACTCCTCCCCTCCCCGGGGGGTGGTCTGCTGTCTGGATATCTCTCTTTCTCTTTCTCCCTCTGTCTCTAGTCTCTCATCCTTTACTGATATCTTCATGCTTTTTGCCACATTGTTATTTTAGTCTGATGATATGAATCATGCTGTGATGGAGGCCTGTAAGCCTGGCTCTACTCTGCTCACACACTCTGAAGACAGGACTATGTGTGTGTGTGTGTGTGTGTGTGTTTGTGTGTGTGTGTACGCACGCATGCATGTGTGTATGCGTGATTAAAAAATATACACTGCTCAAAGAAATTAAGGGAACGCCAGTCATCAATCATCATGGCGGATCTCCATGAGCGAAATAACCAAGTTAAAATCATTAACCCATTGAGGGCTGGATGTGATTAAGTGTGAAGAAGTGTTCCCTTAAATTTTTTGAGCAGTATCATCATCATCATCTTCATCCGCTTATCCAGGGTCGGGTCGCGGAGGCAGCAGCTCCAGCAGGGGGCCCCAGACATCCCTTTCCCTAGCAGCATCAACCAGCTCTGCCTGGGGAATCTTTAGCCGCTCACAGGCCAGTGCGGAGATGTAGTCCCGCCACCTAGTCCTGGGTCTACCCCGCGGCCTCCTCCCAGCCGGACACGCCTAGAACACCTCCCTAGGGAGGCGCCCAGGAGGCATCCTCACTAGATGCCCGAACCACCTCAACTGGCTCCTTTCGACGCAAAGGAGCAGCGGCTCTACTCCGAGTCTCTCCCGGATGACTGAACTTCTCACCCGATCTCTCAGGGAGACCCCAGCCACCCTCCGGAGAAAACTCATTTCGGCCGCTTGTATCCGTGATCTCGTTCTTTCGGTCATGACCCATCCTTCATGATCATAGGTGAGGGTGGGGACGAAGATAGACCGGTAGATCGAGAGCTTTGCCTTTTGGCTCAGCTCTCTTTTCGTCACAACAGTGCGGTAAAGCGACTGCAGAACCGCACCAGCTGCTCCAATTCTCCGGCCAAACTTCCTCTCCATGGTTCCCTCACTCGTGAACAAGACCCCCAGATACTTGAACTCCTTCACTTGGGGTAAGGACTCATTTCCTACTCGGAGCGGACAGGCCACCGGTTTCCTGCTGAGAACCATGGCCTCAGATTTAGAAGTGCTTATTCTCATCCCAGCCGCTTCACATTCAGTGTGCGAACCTATCCAGAGAGTGCTGGAGGTCGCAGGCAGCTGATGCCATCAGGACCACATCATCTGCAAAAAGCAGTGACGTGATCCCCAGCTCACCGAACTGCAAACCCACCTCCCCCCGGCTACGCCTCGATATCCTGTCCATGAAAATCACAAACAGGATTGGTGACAAAGCGCAGCCCTGGCGGAGGCCAACACCCACCGGAAAGGAAGACGACTTACTGCCGAAGACCCGGACACAGCTCTCGCTCTGGGTGTACAGGGATTGGATGGCCCTAAGTAGGGACCCCCTCACCCCATACTCCCGCACAACCCTCCACAAGACCTCTCGAGGGACCCGGTCGTAAGCCTTCTCCAAGTCCACAAAACACATGTAGACAGGTTGGGCAAACTCCCAAGCCCCCTCCAAGATCCTTGCGAGAGTGAAGAGCTGGTCGGTGGTTTCACGACCAGGACGAAATACGCATTGTTCCTCTTCGATCTGAGGTTCGACTATCGGCCGGACCCTCCTTTCCAGCACCTTGGAGTAAACTTTCCCTGGGAGGCTGAGTAATGTGATGCCTCTATAATTCGCACACACCCTCTGGTCCCCTTTTTTGAATATGGGGACCACCACCCCAGTCTGCCACTCCTTCGGCACTGACCCAGACTTCCACGCAATGTTACAGAGGCGTGTCAACCAAGACAGCCCCTCTACACCCAGCGCCTTCAGCATTTCTGGACGGATCTCATCAGTCCCTGGGGCTCTGCCACTGTGGAGTTGTTTGACTACCTCAGTGACCTCCTCCAAGGACATTGACGACCCCCCATCATCTTCCGGCTCTGCCTCGTTCGTAGAGGGTGGATTAGTCGGGTTCAGGAGTTCCTCAAAGTGCTCCTTCCAACGCTCAACAACCTCCTCAGTTGAGGTCAGCAGTGTCCCCTCCTTGCTGTATACAGCTTGGATGGTCCCCCGCTTTCCCTTCCTGAGGTGTCTGATGGTCTTCCAGAAACACTTTGGTGCCGACCGAAAGTCCTTCTCCATGGTTTCTCCGAACTCCTCCCACACCCGCTGCTTTGCCTTGGTCACGGCCGAAGCCGCAGCCCTCCGGGCCAGTCGATACCCTGCAACTGTTTCTGGGGTCTCCCGGGCTAACATATCCCGGAAGGCCTCCTTCTTCAGTCGGACGGCTTCCCTGACCACCGCTGTCCACCACGGTGTCCGAGGGTTACCGCCCCTTGAGGTACCTATGGCCCTCAGGCCACAGCTCCCAGCCGCAGCTTCAGCAATGGAGGCTTTGAACACCGACCACTCATGCTCGATGTCCCCAACCTCCACAGGGATGCCTGAGAAGCTCTGCCGGAGGTGGCAATTGAAATCTCTCCGGACAGGCTCTTCCTCCAGACGTTCCCAGTTCACCCTCACTACACGCTTGGGTTTTCCAGGTCTGTCCAGAAGTTTCCCCCGCCATCGAAACCAGCTCACCACCAGATGGTGATCAGTGGACAGCTCTGCCCCTCTCTTTACCCGAGTGTCCAAAACAATCAGATGATACGATAACGAAATCGATCATCGACCTTCGGCCTAAGGTGTTCTGATGCCAGGTGTACTTGTGGGCATCCTTGTGTTCGAACATGGTGTTTGTTATGGACAAACCGTGACTAGCACAGTCCAACAACAAAACACCACTCGGGTTCAGATCGTGGTGGCCATGCCTCCCAATCACGCCCCTCCAAGTTTCTCCATCATTGCCTACGTGTGCATTGAAGTCCCCCAGTAGGACACTGGAGTCCCCTGCAGGAGCCCCCAAAAGGACTCCACTCAGGGTCTGCAGGAAGGCTGAGTACTCTGAACTGCTGTTCGGTGCATAAGCACAAACCACAGTCAGAGTCCCCCCCCCCACAGTCCTAAGGCGCAGGGAGGCGACCCTCTCGTCCACTGGGGTGAACTCCAGCACAGAGGCGCTCAGCTGGGGGCTAGCTAGTATAGCCACACCTGCCTTACGCCTCATACCGTGAGCAACTCCGGAGAAGAACAGGGTCCAACACCTATCCAGGAGTTTGGTTCCGGCGCCGGTGCTGTGCGTGGAGGTTAGCCCCACCAGGTGTAATTGGTATCGCTCCACCTCCCTCACAAGCTCCGGCTCCTTCCCCCCCAGCGAGGTCACGTTCCATGTCCCCAGAGCCAGCCTTTGCTGCCCGGGTCCGGTCCGTCGGTGCCCCCCGCCTTCACCGCCACCTAGTTGGCAGCGCACCCGACCCCGACAATTCCTCCCGCGGGTGGTGGGTCCACGGGACGATGGAGGAGGAGATGGTGCTTCCACGTTGCTTATTCGGGCTGGGCCCGGCCGGGCTCCGTGGTAAGCCCGGCCACCAGGCGCTCGCATGCGGGCCCTCCGTCTGGGCCTGGCTCCAGACGAGGGCCCCGGGCTTCCTCCGGGCCGGGTCTCTCTTCCTTTTTGGTGTAATGTCATCAGGGTTTTTTCCTGTAACCCCAGGTAGGTTGGGTACTACCACTTGCCCAAGGTGGACCCCCAGACTAGTGGAGGGAAGGAGGCGTCTTACTTCTCCATTCTAGTTTTGCAACTAGCCACTGCCACTTTTGAGCGGCCTTTTGAGCAGTATATATATATATATATATATATATATATATATAAATGCAAAGTGTTTTACTTAAGCAGTTTACATTATAGTGCAAGAGTACTGTAGCCCTACTGCTGAAATATTTAATGCCGAAATGTGATGTTTCAGACATGATTAAGGTGTTTACATTAGTGTACTGTATACTGTACAGGGTTGAAAACAACAAGAGACTTGAACCCTGGTTGTGCTCAGGGACCAGGCAGGAAATCAGATGTTTGTGATTCTTTAATGTCTCTGGTAATGAGATTAAACTCTTCCACCGTTTCTTCAGCCTTTCATTCGTTTTTTTTGTTTCCTAGTTTTCCCTAATGTTGTCATAGCCTCAGGTAGTATAGTATATTCTGTTCTCTATCTATATATCTATCAGTCAGTCAGTCAGCCAGTCAGTCCGTCCGTCCGTCCGTCCGTCCGTCCGTCTCTCACCAGTCTTGTGTCAGCAGATCAGTGGAGGAGAGGAGGCTCTGATCAGAACATCATTACTTATGGAAATTGTCTTTCCGAGTGCTTCTATCACAGCCCTTGTTTATGTGAGGAGGACCGAGCTTACTGCTGGTGCCGCTGCCTCCGCGACCCGACCCCGGATAAGCGGATGAAGATGGATGAATGGATGGATGGACTGAGCTTACTGCATACACTGCTCCAACATCAACAGGCTTCTGTTACCCTGGGTGGTTCAGTGTTTAAAACCATTATTTAACAAGCTGGTTTGTACGTTTTCCTTCCAGTTATCAGAAGTGTTTCCCTTTCTCCCACTTTCATTGTTTGTGAACCTCTAGTAGGCGTGGTTCATTGCCAGTACTGGCTGATATACAGACTTGTCAATGTGTAAACAGTAGGCCTACATGTTATTGCATGGGACGCTAACACCACAAGAAGCAGGGTAGGCTTTCTTGAAGCTAAGATGAGGGGTGCTCTCTACTCTGGTGTGGACAGAGGCGATTGATTTCGGAGTGTTCACAGACAACAGTATTGATGAGAAACTGAATGAATGATAACGTTTCTGTCTGGTTGCGTCATGTTCCATTCATTAGAAAACTATTGGATGGGGGGGAACTTTACTTCCCTTGACAGTTCTACCGACCTGTGTGTGTTTGAGAGAGAGAGAGAGAGAGAGAGATGAGAGAGAGAGGGAGGCAAAGGAGAGAGAGAGATGGGGAGAGAGATAGGGAGACGGAGGAGAGAGATGGGGGAGAGAGAGGGAGACGGAGGAGAGAGATGGGGGAGAGAGAGGGAGACAGAGGAGAGAGAGATAGGGGAGAGAGAAGGAGACGGAGGAGAGAGAGATGGGGCAGAGAGAGAGAAAGAAAGAGAGACAGATCTGGAGGGACCAGGACTGGAGACATGCTCCATCAAGTTGTCAGCCAGGGAGCTCCTGAGCCATCGGCACCATATATCTTCAGCTCCGTCTCTGGGAACTCATCCATGATCATCCATCAATAACGTCCATCTCCAGTTTCTCTGCTGGCCTCATTAATGCCTGGGTCTGAACTCCTCCAGACAGACAGCAGGCCAGCCAGACCCCTGGCTCGTCCCCAGATAATACCAGGGCAGACAGCACCAATTAAACGCTGATGGATCTGACGGACACAGGTCCACCCCGGCATTAGCCTGATGGCCCGTCTCCTCCAGGCCCTGGTGCCTAACTGAGAGCATCTGGATGCGGAGATTATAGAAGCATCCAGAAGCTTTGACTAACATTGGAGTTGTGTGATCCACGTTTGAGAGAATCAGAGCGTAGGCATCGTCACACCTCATCGTCACACCTTATTAATAATAAGTAGCTGTCCGTCTTTAATTAGCATCAAATGGTGTGATTTTTTTTGTTGTTGTTGTTGTTGACCTCTGAGACAGCACCAGATCCATGGTGAGAACACCTTTGATGTGTTAGAAAGCACCATGCGTTATAAAGTACATATCATAACACTTACCAAACCATGCCATTCAACTGACGCAGACATACAGTTAGTTCCATAATTATTTGGACATTTACACAATTTTCATCATTTTGGCTCTGTACACCACCACAATGGATTTGAAATGAAACATGTTTATATGTGGTACCACCCTTTTTAAGGGACCAAAAGTAATTGGACAAACTAACATAATAATAAACCAAATTGTCATTTTGTATATTTGGTTGCAAATCCTTTGCAGTCAAGGACTAGCCTGGCTTCGCCAGACCCAATTCACAAAAAAGTGTCTGGAAACTCACATTTGCTTTTTGATTCCTAAGGGGCGTTACCAACAGGCGTAGATCAAAATGCCTCTGGACGCAATTGGATAGACTTACAACCAATCAGCGAAAATACCTCTACGGCGCTCGTCTGTTCCGTCATCTTATTAAGCCCGCCCTATATTAGATAAATGGTTGTGATTGGCACGAACACATTTCCGTTAGAACGGTTGGATGTCCAGACTGATCTACGGAGGGAAGTCGGATGTGAGCTCGCAAGATCAGGTGGCAACGCCAGGATAGTCAACCACAGCCTGAAGTCTGGAATCTACAATCATCACCAAACGCCAAAAAGTTTTGTTCCTGGTGATGCTCTGCCAGACCTCTATCTGTACTCACTTCCTGCTTGTTCTTTGGCCAGTTTCCCTTCAGTTGTGTCTTCAGCGAGTGAAATCTATGCTCAATTGGATACAGGCCAGGTGATTGACATGGTCATTGCAGAACATTCCACTTCTTTTCCTTGAAAAACTTATTGGTTGCTTTCGCAGTATGCTTCTGGTCATTGTCCATCTGCACTGTGAAGCGCCGTCCAATGAGTTCTGAAGCATTTGGCTGAATATGAGCAGATAATATTGCCCGTAACACTTCAGAATTCATCCTGCTGCTTTTGTCAGCATTTACATCATCAATAAATACAAGGGAACCAGTTCCATTGGCAGCCATACATGCCCATTGCCCACGCCATAACTCCCACCATGCTTCACTGGTGAGGTGGTGCTTTGGATCATGAGCAGTTCCTTCCCTTCTTCATACTGTTCTCTTCACATCATTCTGGTTCAAGTTGATCTTTGTCTCATCTGTCCATAGAATGTTCCAGAACTGTACAGGCTTTTTTTTGTAGATATTTTGGCAAACTTTAATCTGGTCTTCCTGTTTTTGAGGCTTAACAATGGTTTCCATCTTGTGGTGAACCCTCTGTATTTACTCTGGTGAAGTCTGCTCTTGATTGTTGACAGATACGCCTCCTGTACCTCCTGGGGAGTGTTCTTGATCTGACTAGCTGTTGTGAAGGAGTCTTTCTTCACCAGGGAAGTCATTCTTCTGTCATCCACCACAGTTGTTTTCCGTGGTCTTCCGGGTGTTTTGGTGTCGCTGAGCTCACCAGTGCGTTTTCTTTTTCAGAATGTACCAAACAGTTGATTTGGCCACAACTAATGTTTTTGCTGTCTCTCCGATGGGTTTGTTTTGATTGTCCAGCCTCATGATGTCTTGCCTCACTGATAATGACAGCTCTTTGGATTTCATATTGAGAGTTGACAGCAGCAGATTCCAAATGCAAGTACCACACTTGTAATTAACTCTATAACTCTTATCTGCTACTTGTAAATTAAATAACGATGGGTAACACACACCTGGCCTTGGAGTAGTTGAGTAGCCAATTGTTCAATTACTTTTGGTCCCTGAAAAAGGGGGGAACCACATATAAAACTGTTTGTAATTCCTACACCGTTCACCGGATTTGGATGCGAATACCATCAAATTAAAGGTGAAAGTCTGCACTTAAAGCATATATTGAATGTTTCATTTCAAATCTATTGTGGTGGTGTACAGAGACAAAATGA
>NC_140263.1:2251282-2253782 GCF_949987555.1 Borostomias antarcticus | reverse complement strand
CCTTTCCTCCATGAGCTCCGCCCAGTGTGAGACCCCGCCCATCTCCCCCCCGCCCATCTCCCCCCGCCCATCTCCCCCCCGCGCCCATCTCTCCCCCGCCCATCTCCCCCCCGCCCATCTCCCCCCGCCCATCTCCCCCCCGCCCATCTCCCCCGCGCCCCTCTCCCCCCGCCCATCTCCCCCCCCGCCCATCTCCCCCCCGCCCATCTCCCCCGCCATCTCCCCCCCGCCCATCTCCCCCCCGCCCATCTCCCCCCCGCCCATCTCCCCCCGCCCATCTCCCCCCCGCCCATCTCCCCCCGCCCATCTCCCCCGCGCCCCCGTCCATCTCCCCCCCGCCCATCTCCCCCCCGCCCATCTCCTCCCCCGTCCATCTCCCCCCCGCCCATCTCCCCCCGCCCATCTCCTCCCCCGCCCATCTCCCCCCGCCCATCTCCCCCCCGCCCATCTCCCCCCGCCCATCTCCCCCCCCGCCCATCTCCCCCCCCGCCCATCTCCCCCCCCGCCCATCTCCCCCCCCGCCCATCTCCCCCGCGCCCATCTCCCCCATGCCCATCTCCTCCCGCGCCCATCTCCCCCCGCGCCCATCTCCCCCCGCCCATCTCCCCCCCGCCCATCTCCCCCCCGGCCATCTCCCCCCGCCCATCTCCCCCCCCGCCCATCTCCCCCCGCCCATCTCCCCCCCCGCCCCCGCCCATCTCCCCCCACGCCCATCTCCCCCCCGCCCATCTCTCCCCCGCGCCCATCTCCCCCCCCGCCCATCTCCCCCCGCCCATCTCCCCCCCCGCCCCCGCCCATCTCCCCCCACGCCCATCTCCCCCCCGCCCATCTCTCCCCCCCGCCCATCTCCCCCCCGGCCATCTCCCCCCGCCCATCTCTCCCCCGCGCCCATCTCCCCCCCGCCCATCTCCCCCACGCCATCTCCCCCCGCCCATCTCCCCCCCGCCCATCTCCCCCCCGCCCATCTCCCCCCCGCCCATCTCCCCCCCGCGCCCATCTCCCCCCGCCCATCTCCCCCCCGCCCATCTCCCCCCGCCCATCACCCCCCCCCGCCCATCTCCCCCCCCCGCCCATCTCCCCCCCCCGCCCATCTCCCCCCCGCCCATCTCCCCCCCGCCCATCTCCCCCCCGCCCATCTCCCCCCGCGCCCATCTCCCCCCCCGCCCATCTCCCCCCCCGCCCATCTCTCCCCCGCCCATCTCCCCCCCGCCCATCTCCCCCCCGCCCATCTCCCCCCCCGCCCATCTCCCCCCCCCGCCCATCTCCCCCCGCCCATCTCCCCCCCCGCCCATCTCCCCCCGCGCCCATCTCCCCCCGCTCCCCCGCCAATCTCCCCCCCGCCCGTCTCCCCCGCGCCCCCACCCATCTCCCCCCGCGCCATCTCCCCCGCGCCCGGCCACGGCGCTGCCGCCGCTCGCATCATCGGCGGGCGACCCAGATCGGATGAATCACAGGCGGTTTGGCAGAAGCCATCATGGCGGGGGTTGTTGTTGTGTGTGTGTGTGTGTGTGTGTGTGTGTGTGCATGGGCGTGTATGGGTGTATGTGTGTGTGTGTGTGTGTGTGTGTGTACATAGGAGATTTGTCTCTGTGATTGATTAGTGTCTGGGTGAGATTAGTCATCTCTAGGTAGAAGTAATCACCTCCCAGATGGGTGGGGCTCTGATGTATCTGGGTCAAAGGTGGGAGGAGGCCGTCATGTGACCCAGGGAGAGTTGGCAGCCTCTCTCTACACAGCACAAGCAGAGGCGGAGGTTCGGTTTGAGAAATGTGTGCGTGTTTATGTGTGGGGGGGGTATTTTTCGAGTACAGCTGCATCGCCTTCACCTCAAGATGATTCGCAAACTGTGTGTGTGTGTGTATGGGTGTGTGTGTGTGTGTGTGGGGGGGGGGGTACAAATTTCTATCTATTGCCGTCTACACAACCCTGTATCCAACAACTGTTGTGATTTTGTTTGTGGCGTGTCTGAGTGGATTCGTGCTCCAGACCGTAAGCTAGGTTAGGATGTCCTTCCATGAGCCTGGATCCTCACACAGGCCTTCCCCAAAACGTGCTACGCTGTCGTGCTCAGGCATGCCACTAGATGGCGCCCAAATACCCGATAATATCCAGCATTTTACAACCATGATCTCCACAGTGCTGCAGTCTGTCAGTCCAAAGGTATTCCAGAAGAGGATGTGAGGGGCAGTGGGGGGTACATGGACTGGTGTTCCAGTACTGAATTATAAACATGTCAGACTGAGAATCGGCCGTTACATATGGGCTCTTAGCTGAGTCAGCTGTATAGGGCGGGAGGGTCCGTTCTGGGGGGGGGGGGGGGGGGGATGTTCTGGTCATGGGTGTGGGTGTACGGCAGGCGGGGGTCTTCCCTGAACTCTTCAGCCTGTCTCTGGCCTGGGAAGCCCCCCCCCCTGTCTGAAACCAAAGCCTGGGTTTTATTTTCTCATTCAGGGGAGTTATGGTAGATTCTCAGTCCTCTCCCCTCCTCCTCCTCCTCCTC
>NC_140263.1:2238322-2251082 GCF_949987555.1 Borostomias antarcticus | reverse complement strand
CTCTCTCTCCCTCTCTTCCCTACATTACTCCTCTCTCTCTCCTCTCCCCTTCTCTCCCCCTCTCTTCCCTACATCACTCCTCTCTCTCCTCCCCTCTCTCCCTCCCTCTCTTCCCTACATTACTGCTCTCTCTTCTCCTCCCCTCTCTCTCCTCCTCCCCTCTCTCCCCCCCCCCTCTCTCCTCCCCTCTCTCCCTCCCTCTCTCCTCCCCTCTCTCCCTCCCTCTCTCCCTCCCTCTCTCTCCTCCCCCTCTCCCTCCCTCTCTTTGGCAGGCAGGAGAGGAACATGGTTTTCATGTGCTATCACTCATCACCTCTCCTCCCACCTCGCTCTGCTGTGGGAGATATCATTACTGAGGTGTTTATATTGATGTGCTCCGACACATTAGAGACCAGAAGCTCTTCCCAGAGAGACCAGAGCTGTATTTCCAGTACCTCTGTGTGTCTCTACGAGTGCTAAATAGAACCATTTATAACAACAGAGGAGCCGTCTGAGGAAAGGTACCAGATAGAAGCTTTGTTAAGTGCTTTTTGGAACCTACATAGTTCTTTGAGAACCCTACATAGTTCTTTGTTAAGTGCTTTTGGGAACCTACATAGTTCTTTGAGAACCCTACATAGTTCTTTGTTAAGTGCTTTTGGGAACCCTACATGAAAGGGGTTCTATAGGGAAGTCCACAGGCCTGAAAAGGGTTCTATATGGAAAATAAATCAGAGGGTCCTATTACTGTTATACATTGTTCTATGTTCTAAGTCAGGGGTGGCCAACCAGTCAGAGACTAAGAGCCACAAAAAATACTGTGGTACCACCCAGAGCCACACCATATATACCAGCGTTTCTCAACCTTTTTTTCAGTCACCGCACCCTTCATAAGTACTTAAAATCCCAAGGCACCCCAGTCTAAAATAAGAAGAAAAACATTATTGTCCATTAAATATACATTTAAAGTTAATTTATTTAAAATTAATACATACAAGATATTTTCTGACATAATATATTTTGGACTGGGCTGGGTTAGGCTGGGTTAGGCTGGACTGGGCTGGGTTAGGCTGGACTGGACTGGACTGGACTGGACTGGACTGGGCTGGGTTGGGCTGGACTGGGCTGGACTGGACTGGGCTGGGTTGGGCTGGACTGGACTGGGCTGGGTTGGGCTGGACTGGGCTCGAGATGAGGCTTTGAAATGTCCCAATGATGTCTGGCATATCAGACAGAAAGGTTACCATTACGTTCTATGAAGAAAAAATTACTCTCCCACTCGGGAAAAAAATGTCCTGTGTTCGTCTTCATATTTTCTTTTAGCTGCGCATTTCTTTCCAGCCATTCTTTGGTTGTGTACAGTAGCCTAGGCTACGTTAGCTTTTGTCGTAAAAGAGAATGACCCACGCAAAGCAAATTATTTTGTTTACAATAGGTGCGTTTACATGACAAATATTTTTCAATCTGGTTGATTTCAAGCTGATTTCAGCTTGAGCGTATACATGGGATACAAAGTAAACTGGTTGGATGTTTACATGCGACAACGAAACAAATGTTTCGAACGCGCACGCAGCCGTGAGTGATTGCGTTACGATGGTTACAAACAGCTGACTACGGAACTGTGGAGCGTGCCTTGATTAGTCAAGTCTTGAGCATGCGCAGAATGAACACAGAACGCAGCATCAATCCGTTTCAAGGTAGTATAGCCTACATGACGGACCAAACGGTTTCGAAAAGGTTTAACACTAGCAGCGCCAAGCATTTGAAACTTACCAGCATAGCTGGGGGGTGGGTCAAATGCCCCCGCAGTCTTTAGAATGGGAGGCTGTTATTGACACACAATGGCCGCTAGATGGCGCTCGTGTGTGTGTTTGCGGCTTGGGCTAAAAATAGATACACCTGTCTAGAAATAAGATGGTCGTGTCTGGGACTACGTTTTCCCAAGCCCTATTATCAAATAGAAAGCATATCACTGATAACACTTGAAAAATAAGAACACATTGGCGCAGTATGATGTAGGACTATTCACCTATTGAGCAATTTATAGATGGATTTATGGATGAATTCTATGTTTACTCAGGCCCGGTCGGATTTAGCCAAGCCGCTGGGGTAGGCTTGTGTTGCAGTTTTACCACATTAGTTATTATTTTGGGAATTTGAGCAGAAAGGCATTTTTCTTAACATGTATTATGATATATAGATATATATTATACTAAATAAATATATAATATTTGGGAGGGTTTTTATCGCATTGGGGGGATTTGGAGCACTCGTTGGGGCTGCAGCACCAATCTGGCATCCGGCTTGTTTACATCCGGACGTGACGTATGTAGCAACATTCTGTGGAGGGCAGTAATAGTTGCATCGACACTGCTGGAAAGAAGAAGTGATTGAATACATTTTCCGCATGTTTGTTGTATTCTATTTGACATGTTCCTTTGCCTCATTTAGCACCAGCTGCAACAATCTCCTCCAAATCCGTTCTCTCCGTTAGCAGGGCTAACGTTGCACTCAGTAGCTTGTGCTTATTAGCTAGGTTTGGTAAACAGCTTGTGCAGTGGAGGGGTTCTTTTGGGGGAATTATTGGATTATGCCAGCTAACGTTAGTTCCCAAGCTTGTTTGATAACTATTCGATGCAGTCTGCCAGGCTAGTGCCTGTCGCCGTCATGAATGAGACGGCCTAGTTTATATACGGCCCCAGCTTTTGTTTGCTTTTAACTTCAAATTAACGTTTTTGTGTTTTGGGGCCTTAAAATAATATAATACGGCATGCATAGCTAGCGAGAGATATTGCCCCCCGCATCATTTTTGCAACTTTGCAACTGCTTGCTTGCTAGCTAGCTTAGCTAGCCTAACGTTGGGTGTATGAAACTGGATTGTGAACAATTGCACAACCCTCATCCCACGATGGAGGCTATCAACTGGGCTTGGGACTCTGCCTCTCATCTCTAACTGGAAACTGTCCCGGTTGAGCTAATGGTAGGTAACGTTAGCTAGCTCAAACAGTTTTTTATTAGGCTATTATTAGCCTATCCAACCAATGTGATTTAGTTGTAGTATACTGTTGTATGGGTGGGGGTTGCAGAGTGTGAGGCAGCTCTGTAGGTCATTGAAGGCTATATATTATTATGATATGGTTGATAATAGTGAAGAACATGTGCAAGTTGTGTGTCATAAAATGTAAAAAAAGTACACATCAGCTTATCACAGAGTTGGCTGTAATATAAGGTTGCTCCCCTCCTTTGACATTCGCTACCCGCAGACAGACGGCATATTTGCATGTCAATGTATGCTCAAACTAATTTGAATTTCGTGGGGGTTGGGGGGGTTAGTTAGGGTGAGGAACACGACGCGCGGTCTCTTTAGCCCTGAGACCATCAGGCAGGCAGCTCAGGAAGGCTATATATTAGTATGATATTATGTCTAATAATACATTTGTTGAAAGTAACGAGAATTACATGCCCAAAAAACAGAGATAGGACACGAACATTACAGTTGATAATAGTGAAGGACAACCACAACAATACTAAGCTAACGTTACGTGGTGACTGGAGCGATCCTCACTACCACAGCATATTTCCAGAGTGAGTCAGGTAAGCAAGCTATAATTTGTTTGTTGTTGCTTTATGTTTAAAATGTTCAAATGTTCTGTCAAGTTTGACAATGTGAAATATGTGATAGAGCTCAACCACATGACTATTGTTATTGTATGACATGAGTTATTCTAAACTCTTTGGCGTACATACTGAAGCGGGGGGGAATCTAGCTTCACATCAACGTTTGCTAGCTAGCACTAGTGAAATGAGACAACTGTTTCCCTCAGCGTGCGCTGTTGTCAAATGGTAGCCTGTAATGAAATGAGACCATCATGGTTTTCCTCAGCTAGGCCTATTTGCATGTCAATGTAAACCTGTGGGGGTTGGGGAGGGCTACAAGGTATGGCTTTTGGTTAGCCTACAGCCCTACCAAGAAATGTTAGTTCTGCTTCATTCCCACAGCAATTTTCTATAGGGAGGCTTTAGCGGCTCTCAACCTCAAGTACAAACCCTTCTCTACATGGCCGCTCAGAAGATCTACAAGTCCAACTGGGCAGCCAGGGTCCGTGCCACAGTGGTGTGGATGAAGAGGTCCCACAAGGCCAAAGTGGTCTTGAAGGAGAAGCAGCAATTGCTCAGTGAGATCACATCTCAGTACATTCTTTTGATTATAGATGCATGATTGAAAAATGAATGATATTAAAGTGTAATGCTAATTTATCGTTTTTTGAATCATGCTTTTTATTATTTTGTCATTAAAGATAACAGCAACATACAATATGTTATTCACTCAGTTAGGCTATACGAAAATTAATGCTAGTAAATTGATAGATTTTGGGTGACTAATTTTGTTTTTGTGTGATTTGTTTGTGTTTTCCTGTCAGTTGGACCCACAGCTCAGGAAGTAGGTGGAGAAGGACAGAGTCAACAGCATGAACACAGGGGACTTCAGGAAGGCAGAGGAGTTTGTGGAGCCGATGCGTGTGCTGCACACATCCACACTCTGTGTCTCCAGTGAAAGAAACCCAACCTGTGGCCAGATCATTCCAATCCTCTAAAAGTTGCAGGCCCATTACACTGTGCGCCAGGGGGACTCTGCCCAGCTAGCAGATCATCAGTGGGCAGCCAGCGGCCCGCTGACGACCAACTCGGCGGCCCTACGTCCTCCGTCAGTGCGTTGGTGGCTTGCTGCTCACACTGCACCACCCTCCCCACACACTGCATGCTAATGCACTCTATACGTTGCTATGCTAATGCATGTAATATTGCTAATAATGCATTCAATAAATGAGAACAGATGTGTGAACTTTTTTTTAATTTTATTTAAAGTAGCACATCAATATAACACAGATTAATGCAATACTCGTAAGAGGAGACAGGTACAGTAAAGAAAATGTTCAAAAGCAGCATAACAAACATACAGTACATAACATATATCAGCATACATATAGTACACTATGAACAGCATATGACATTATGGAGATGGACACTAGACATATGGTAGGCTATATAAATACTCTAGACAGATGGCATGTACAGTAACAATCAATAGTTTGGACACCTTCTCATCCAGTTGAATGCAAAGGTGTCCAATCTTTTGACTGGTACTGTAACTGTAAACAACTGTGCACACAACTCAGGTGTACAGTAGTCTGATGGCTGTACAACAAAAGCAGAATAACCTGGGGGGTTGTGTGTAGTCAAGACGTCATGGCCGATCTAAAACACAGAATTCAAAATAAATTTGACTTTGTAAATGGCTGAAAGAATTGGTCTTTGATAAGTATATATAATTAAAAAAATGTGAACAGGTCAGAAAAAAACAAACACCAACCATAAGAACTGGCGTCGCATGCTGTGGTTTGTGGACGATGTGGCGTGGAGTCCCATGTTCGGGCCCCAAGGTAGGTGGTCTAAAATAAGATCAAAAATAATATTAAGATAAAGTAGGTGGTCTAAAATAATATTTAAAATAATATTAAGATAAAGTCTAGACCAAGTGCCCGGCTATAGAGTACCTGGTCTGCAGGTATTCATGGGTTTCAAATGTAGTCCTAGACCTGCCGGACCAACACAGGTGTTTCAAATTAATGAATTAGTTCTACTGCATAAGATAAATTGAAACACCTGTGTTGGTCCCCAATATGGCAGGTCTAGGACTACATTTGAAACCCATGAATATGCTGGTCTGTGCTAATCTTCACTGTTCTGTGCTAGTATAACAGTAACATCCTGGTTCTACTCTGGTCTCCATACCTGTTCTCTGTACTGGTCCTCATGTCTCCTCTCGCCCTTCGCCTGCATCATCACCTCAAGTTTTTCCCAGTTTCTGGCACCTTCCAGTTTGGATGTGCCAGAGCCCATAGGCCACCTGGGCTGGAGGGAGAGACAGGACAATTAACCAAGTGAAAGAGACAGAAATACTGCACACAGAAGAGACATTGATATGACTGTCCAGCCTGTGATAGACCTCTGAAGTTTTGCAGAATCTAATAAGATGGCTAATTTTAGCAATAATAGCTTAGCTAGCTAGTAGTGCCAACTGCCTACCTAGCACAGCCTACTCATTGACCAAATGAACATGGGGACTTTCACAGACGTTGCCAGAGCATTTGGGACAGTTAGCTATTCTGTTCTGAGTAATTTTAGCACTAGCCTAAGCACTAGCCTAGGTATGCTGCTAACGTTGGAGATGAAGTAAACATGGAGATGTTACAACGCCTGTTGCTCATAGCACTAGTGCTTATTCATGTATATTGTCCTCTTATTTCGGTTATTTCAGTTATAATATTTCAGTTATTCAGTCCCTCATCACCTTTGCGCTAGCTCGCTAGCTAGCTCGCACTCCACTGGAGAGTAAACAAACAGTGCGCCCCACAATGCACAGCGCATCTGACTACGGGTCTTTTTTTAGGTCAAACATGTTGCGTCCGTCCGAGAACGGGCGGTTTCACACAACTGGAACGCCCTAGAAATCGGTTGTGACCGCTCCGAAAACACCTCTTCAGGAGGGTCTCGGAGCGGCTGTTTTAGTGCACACTTGTCTGCGATTGTTGTGTTCACACAGGCCCATACAGAGCGCTCTCGGCCCAAAGCTCGTTTGGTGCGCACAAACTGTGTTCGGAATCGCTCCCTATTCACTATATTGAACTACATAGGGCGTCAGCCATTTTGGGCTGAACGAGGGAGCGATTCCGAACACAGCTTATGTGTGAAACCACCCTAAGTTACTCCCTTTACGCACAAATATAATGAGCGGATATTTATTCTTGATAAGTTCATGATGTAACTTACAGTAGGATTGATCATTTTGTGTGCATAAACAGTGGCTAAGCATAAAACATAAACACACAGAGCTAGCTAACATACAGTGCTAACATAAACAGTGCTAGCTAACATAAGCAGTCGGCAACATTACAGTAACGTCAACATTACCGGTAAGAATGTGCTAACGTTAGCGAAGCTAGCCAAACTTACATCATCGACGAGATCCAAATTGTTGTCACGTCTCCAAATCCCCCAAGCTCCTCTTCTGATGAGCTGGACTCAAATACAGCCTCTCAAACCTCAGCACATCTCCTGTTTTTGTGTTTGTTTGCTCATTTTATCTTCTCCGGTAGCCTAAGTTCATTCAGTAACGTTAGCCCAGCCGGATTCAAAACATAATCCCTAGTTGTTTGCCACCACATGGCCCAGGTTTATCCAATGGGGGGCTCTGTTGATAGAAAGTGGTGAATAATGTGGATGGTCATTGGTTTATTATGTCTGAGACTGATAGACAGCTGAATCCATGGAGAAAGCGCCAACCAATGGAGATTCAGAGAAGGCGGCGTATGATGCCTTCAGGAACCAATCATAAACGCTGTAAATCTCAAGACACGAAACAGACGTCTTATACAGAAAAAACAACGGTGTAAAATTATGTATATGATTTCTGTGCGTGTTGATATGGCGGAAAAATCTATAAAAACGTACGACGCCACCGCGGGCGCAGACTCCAGAGGGATAAAGCACAGTTCTTTTTACTCACACCAATGCTCCTATATAATTATAATTATATTATACTCCCAGTTATATTATATATTTGTTTTGTCCAGATTGCCAGTTGAACAAAAACGATCCAAGAGCCAAGTGCAACATTGTAACATATTATTCCCTGAACCAATGCAAACGGTCTAGACTCCATATCAACACGCACAGAAATCATATACATAATTTTACACCGTTGTTTTTTCTGTATAAGACGTCTGTTTCGTGTCTTGAGATTTACAGCGTTTATGATTGGTTCCTGAAGGCATCATACGCCGCCTTCTCTGAATGCGACAGCAACAGCAACAGGTGTTGCTTAGACTCTAGAGGGTTGAATAGCCTGCACCCCTAGTAATTTTGCATTCATTCAATAGCCTACATAAGCATTCACATCCATAAACATAAGGCTGTGTTTTCAAGACATTCACAGCATTTCAAAATTCAACATTTGCATCATAGACTATTGAGTGCTATTCGTTTGAAGACATTTGACCTGTGTTGAGCTGATAGCATACGTTTTGAGATTAAACATAGTTGTATCTAAATGAGCCATTGTGTGAGTGTAACCTTTTGCATTCATTGTTGAAATCACATATAGTCTACCACAAAAATATTATTGCTGTGCACATTCTTATATCCATATGTAAGGATGGATTATTCATTCAACCTTGATTCCTATTAAAAAAAAAACATATTGATGAACCTAGGCGACATCTGCTGGGAGAAAGTAGCATTGCAGCCTTCAGGTCAGGTAAAAAAAAGATGGCTGACCGGCTTTTAGCCAGAATACACTAAAAAAATGACCAAACTACCTTTTCCTGGTGGGATTTCGAAGTTTCAAAAACACTGACACGTAAAACGCACATATCTAGGAAAAGTCATGAAAGCAGGGCGCTGTAACTTGAACGGTTGCAGAGAATTATTTTTTAATGTAGTTGCATGGTCACCTTGACCCACCCTCAGCTATTCTAGTGTTAAACTACCTCCTTGAAAGCGATTGGGATTTCAATCGGGTTGGGGCATTTCAGTCGGATTGAGGTGTTTATATGACATATTTTCAATCGGTTTGGTCTTCCAAACCTATTTGAAACCGATTCAAACTGTCCATGTAAACGCACCTAATAATTTTGTTACCAAGGTGATTTGCTACCTATATGATTGGTTTGAAGTGGTTCTCACGCGACTTCCTCACTAGCGAAACGAATCATGATTTTATGACAAATCTGCAATAAACTAAAATGGGTGGGAAGAAATGCACAGCGAAACTAGAGAGAGAGAAACGTTTTTATGGAATGAATGAATTTATTTTTTAATGAAAGGATGGAAGAGCCGCAAGCCAACTTTTTGGGGGAATTGATGGAGGAGCCGCACATTGACGGGCAAAGAGCCGCATGCGGCTCGCGAGCCGCGGGTTGGCCACCCCTGTTCTAAGTGAAGCTCTGTTGAGGATCTATGAGGACAGACAGTGACGCTCTGCTGACCTGAGGACCTGATCCGGCTGGCTGGACCCACATCCTGGTCCTACTGGCTGGACCCACATCCGTGTCCTACTGGCTGGACCCACATCCGTGTCCTACTGGCTGGACCCACATCCTGGTCCTACTGGCTGAACCCACATCCTGGTCCTACTGGCTGGACCCACATCCTGGTCCTACTGGATGGACCCACATCCTGGTCCTACTGGCTGAACCCACATCCTGGTCCTGCTGGCTGGACCCACATCCTGGTCCTACTGGCTGAACCCACATCCTGGTCCTACTGGCTGGACCCACATCCTGGTCCTACTGGCTGGACCCACATCCTGGTCCTACTGGCTGAACCCACATCCTGGGGGGGCATGTAGTTCAGGAGGTAGAGCAGCCAGCTGGGGGTCGCAAGGTCGAGCCCGGCTTCCGGAGAGTTGAGCAAGACACTGAACCCCAAAATCACTCACATGCGTCACGGTGATGCAGTACCTAGTACTGACCTAGTACTGACCTAGTACTGACCTAGTACTCACAGCAAGAAGGTCTCTGGGTCTGGAGTCTGCATGGGTTTCCTCCCAAGGAGCCCAATATCAGAAACATGCAGAAGAAGTGATCCCAGTCTCAAACCAGCCCCTCCCACTCAGCATCGAGTCACTCCAAATTATGTTTCACTCGCAGCTCAATTGATTGATTGAGGGAAGGGTATATACAGTAAGGGGAAGGGTATATACAGTGAGGGGAAGGGTATATACAGTGAGGGGAAGGGTATATACAGTGAGGGGAAGGGTATATACAGTGAGGGGAAGGGTATAAACAGTGAGGAGAAGGGTATATACAGTGAGTGGAAGGGTATATACAGTGAAGGGAAGGGTATATACAGTGAGGGGAAGGGTATATACAGTGAGGGGAAGGGTATATACAGTGAGGGGAAGGGTATATACAGTGAGAGGAAGGGTATATACAGTGAGGGGAAGGGTATATACAGTGAGGGGAAGGGTATATACAGTGAGAGGAAGGGTATATACAGTGAGGGGAAGGGTATATACAGTGAAGGGAAGGGTATATACAGTGAGGGGAAGGGTATATACAGTGAGGGGAAGGGTATATACAGTGAGGGGAAGGGTATATACAGTGAGAGGAAGGGTATATACAGTGAGAGGAAGGGTATATACAGTGAGGGGAAGGGTATATACAGTGAAGGGAAGGGTATATACAGTGAGGGGAAGGGTAAATACAGTGAGGAGAAGGGTATATACAGTGAGAGGAAGGGTATATACAGTGAGGGGAAGGGTATATGCAGTGAGGGGAAGGGTATATACAGTGAGGGGAAGGGTATATACAGTGAGGGGAAGGGTATATACAGTGAGGGGAAGGGTATATACAGTGAGGGAAAGGTATATACAGTGAGGGGAAGGGTATATACAGTGAAGGGAAGGGTATATTCAGTGAGGGGAAGGGTATATACAGTGAGGGGAAGGGTATATGCAGTGAGGGGAAGGGTATATACAGTGAAGGGAAGGGTATATACAGTGAGAGGAAGGGTATATACAGTGAAGGGAAGGGTATATACAGTGAGGGGAAGGGTATATACAGTGAGGGGAAGGGTATATACAGTGAGGGGAAGGGTATATACAGTGAAGGGAAGGGTATATACAGTGAGGGGAAGGGTATATACAGTGAGGGGAAGGGTATATACAGTGAGATGAAGGGTATATACAGTGAGGGGAAGGGTATATACAGTGAGGGGAAGGGTATATACAGTGAGGGAAAGGTATATACAGTGAGGGGAAGGGTATATACAGTGAGGGGAAGGGTATATACAGTGAGAGGAAGGGTATATACAGTGAAGGGAAGGGTATATACAGTGAGGGAAAGGGTATATACAGTGAGGGGAAGGGTATATTCAGTGAGGGGAAGGGTATATACAGTGAGGGAAGGGTATATACAGTGAGGGGAAGGGTATATACAGTGAGAGGAAGGGTATACACAGTGAGGGGAAGGGTATATACAGTGAAGGGAAGGGTATATACAGTGAGGGGAAGGGTATATACAGGGAGGGGAAGGGTATATACAGTGAGGGGAGGGTATATACAGTGAGGGGAAGGGTATATACAGTGAGGGGAGGGTATATACAGTGAGGGGAAGGGTATATACAGTGAGGGGAAGGGTATATACAGTGAGGGGAAGGGTATATACAGTGAGGGGAGGGTATATACAGTGAGGGGAAGGGTATATACAGTGAGGGGAAGGGTATATACAGTGAGGGGAAGGGTGGGAAGGGTATATACAGTGAGGGGAAGGGTATATACAGTGAGGGGAAGGGTATATACAGTGAGGGGAAGGGTATATACAGTGAGGGGAAGGGTATATACAGTGAGAGGAAGGGTGGGAAGGGTATATACAGTGAGGGGAAGGGTGGGAAGGGTATATACAGTGAGGGGAAGGGAGGGGAAGGGTATATACAGTGAGGGGAAGGGTATATACAGTGAGGGGAAGGGTATATACAGGGAGGGGAAGGGTATATACAGTGAGGGGAAGGGTATATACAGTGAGGGGAAGATTATATACAGTGAGGGGAAGGGTATATACAGTGAGGGGAAGGGTATATACAGTGAGGGGAAGATTATATACAGTGAGGGGAAGGGTATATACAGTGAGGGGAAGGGTATATTCAGTAAATGGACAGTCAAATGTGGGACGGACTACACTCCACCGGAACCGACCACAATACGGAAGCAGCCGTCACCATGGCATATTTAGGTGATTTATGGGAAAATGTTCATGATTTGTTATAAAAATATGAATAAAAATAATTAAATACATACATATATAATGAGAAATGATCAAAAACACAAATGGAGACATGTTTTTGCAAATTAACTCCATACTTTATTGTGCACTGTCCCTGTTGAGACAAATAAATCAATCAATAAATATCTTACTCCCATGCCTCTTTGGCCGCATTCCTTCTTTTGTTGAGGCATTTGCATGTCGCCGCCTAATCAGCTGCTTTGTCTGTTCCATTGTCCCTGTAAATAATAGAACATGATGTACATTTGACCTAGACCGAGGCCTATTTAGATTTATTTTATGTCGGCTACTCACACTCCAAGCGCACTCCACGCTGGTCGGTTTGGGACGGGCCTTAACATGGCGAAGCTCGGCGTGAACTCGCAGACGGTGAGGGAGAGGAGAGGGCGAGGGGATATGGGCTGGTTTGGGATTGGGTCTTGGACTGAGCACATGGACTTGGTCCCCGGGCGCCATGAAAGATGGCTGCCTACTGCTCCTGGCTGGCCCTGGAGGACGACAGCTGGGATGGGATAAATGCAGGGAACAATTTCCACCGATGACACACGAAAATGACACGTGTCTCGTGCATCTGAGTGACGGTCTGTCCAGTCACAGGAGGCTGAACCCAGGCCTTAGATCTGGATGAGTCCTCAGGGGAACCAGCCCTGGACATTATCACCTTTGCAGCGTTTTGCCTTCTGTCTTCTTTCCCTCTTCACCTGGTCTCTTGGGGTTGGGGTCAGTCCTTGGGAAGGTGTAGTCTTGCACAGCCAGACCATCTCCACACTTCTCTAGTATAAGTTAGGGTTAGGGTAGTCTTGCATAGCCAGACCTGATCTCCACACTTCGTCTGTTCCAGCGCTGGAGGAAGCTCTGGCTGCACTCATTACCATTCGGGAAAAAGGAGAGAAAAAAACTTTTCTTCCTTAAACCAATCACAATCGTCTTGGGCGGAG
>NC_140263.1:2228322-2233322 GCF_949987555.1 Borostomias antarcticus | reverse complement strand
ACCCTGGATCCTTCATGACCCTGAGTCCTTCATGACCCTGAATCTGTTGCTTATTTTAAAGGCTTCTTCTTGTATAGATTACATTACATTACATTACATTACATTACATTACAGTCATTTAGCAGACGCTTTTATCCAAAGCGACTAACAATAATTGCATTTAACGTAGGAAGAGCCAATGTACTACTACTCACCAGAACTCACAAGTGCATCTTCTCTCTAAAACAAGTGACTAAGAGCATAATCTAGTGCTGAAGGCAAAGTGCAAGAATCACAGTCTAAAGTACAGTGCAATATAATATTCTGTATTGACTCAATAGTCAGAATGACTCAATAGTCATACATACACAAGTTTAATGAGAGCTCAGTGTAAAGGCGACAACCAGTTGCCACCCATTACATGTTCACGAGTGTGTCTTACAGAACGCACGTCTACCCAGTTGTATATTTTGTGACAGAAGAAAAGCAAAACAATACTGCAATTCCCAACTGTAGCTGTTCTAAACGCGTTTTTATACAACCATGTTTAACTGAGAGAGCAGAACATCTGCTGCTAACACCACTCCACAGTCCTCGAAACCACCGACATGCCGCAAACCCAAATTAGCGTTGTCTGAGAGACAGTAAAAGTTGAAACAAACAGGAATATCAGCAGTCAGCGTCTTCTCCCTGGCCCAGCCTGTAGCATGATGGAGTGAGGGTTCAGTTTGGAGTTAAAACCTCTAATTGTGGAGTTGGTGTACATCTGACGACCGAGGCCCCACGTGGACGATGAAGACCTGGGATTGAAGAGTCTTTAGAGGTTTCCACTAAATACAGTGTTTGTCGCTGAACAGAATCTTATCATGACACATAGGCACACTATTGTTGAAAGATTCAACATTTCTGACCATTCTGATGTGTCTGAGTACTGTTTTGTGCATCAGAGACAGAAGACAATTAAAGACCTTTGCACGTCCTCAACATGTCGGTCTATCTGTCATTTGTAATGTTGTCTTTGGAACGGTCTCTCTCAAACACTAGTGCTAAGGAGGACAAACGACAGAAGAGAGACCAGCGTGCCATGTCAGGTTTGTAGAGAGACAAACTTGCCATATCAGGTTTGTAGAGAGACAAACATGCCATGTCAGGTTTGTAGAGAGACCAACTTGCCATGTCAGGTTTGTAGAGAGACCAACATGCCATGTCAGGTTTGTAGAGAGACCAACTTGTCATGTCAGGTTTGTAGAGAGACCAACATGCCATGTCAGGTTTGTAGAGACCAACATGCCATGTCAGGTTTGTAGAGAGACCAACATGTCATGTCAGGTTTGTAGAGAGACCAACATGCCATGTCAGGTTTGTAGAGAGACCAACATGCCATGTCAGGTTTGTAGAGAGACCAACTTGGCATGTCAGGTTTGTAGAGAGACCAACATGCCATGTCAGGTTTGTAGAGAGACCAACTTGCCATGTCAGGTTTGTAGAGAGTCCAACATGCCATGTCAGGTTTGTAGAGAGACCAACTTGCCATGTCAGGTTTGTAGAGAGAGAGAGACCAACATGCCATGTCAGGTTTGTAGAGAGACCAACTTGCCATGTCAGGTTTGTAGAGAGTCCAACATGCCATGTCAGGTTTGTAGAGAGACCAACTTGCCATGTCAGGTTTGTAGAGAGAGAGAGACCAACATGCCATGTCAGGTTTGTAGAGAGACCAACTTGCCATGTCAGGTTTGTAGAGAGTCCAACATGCCATGTCAGGTTTGTAGAGAGACCAACTTGCCATGTCAGGTTTGTAGAGAGAGAGAGACCAACATGCCATGTCAGGTTTGTAGAGAGACCAACTTGCCATGTCAGGTTTGTAGAGAGACCAACATGCCATGTCAGGTTTGTAGAGAGACCAACTTGCCATGTCAGGTTTGTAGAGAGTCCAACATGCCATGTCAGGTTTGTAGAGAGACCAACTTGCCATGTCAGGTTTGTAGAGAGAGAGAGACCAACATGCCATGTCAGGTTTGTAGAGAGACCAACTTGCCATGTCAGGTTTGTAGAGACCAACATGCCAAGTCAGGTTTGTAGAGAGACTAACATGCCATGTCATGCTTGTAGAGAGACCAACATGCCATGTCAGGCTTGTAGAGAGACCAACATGCCATGTCAGGCTTGTAACTATACGAAGCTTCAAAAAGACCTGGAACAGATAAAATGACTCAGAATATCTCGCCAGGGTCGTGTGGTGAAGACATCCAGACACTTAAAGGATCTCTTTAAGTTCCCCTGACTCCAGAAACGACAGCATCACCACATTAAAGAGCTGTGTTCTAATTCTATTTATCACTAGAACCGTAAAAGATGATGTGGCAGATTGTAGCAGATTTCTTCCCTGTCTGACATGCCTCCATTTGAGGAGAGGGTGTGTGTGTGGGGGGGGGGGGGGGATCTTCGTGGTCTAATGGTTGCCGTCGGGCTTGGCAGGCAGGATGCCCGGGGTTCAGACCGTCGTGGTGGATGTTTAGGCGCTTCCTGGTTGGTCGTTCCCCTTGGTGAACCCTCCGACCTGATTGGCTCAGCAATCCGTCTCACAAATTAAAAACAACACTGACAGCTTTCAGTTCTAGAGCTACACAGTAGTACATTACATTACATTACATTACAGTCATTTAGCAGACGCTTTTATCCAAAGCGACTAACAATAATTGCATTTAACGTAGGAAAAGCCAATGTACTACTACTTGCCAGAACTCACAAGTGCATCTTCCTTCTAAAACAAGTGACTAAGAGCATAATCTAGTGCTGAAGGCAAAGTGCAAGAATAGCAATCTAAAGTACAGTGCAATACAATACAATACAATAAGTGCTTAGGAGGGAGGATTGTTGTAGTACTTATTAGTAACCGAGTCACCTGATGTACTGGAAATGTTTGACAACATGAAGATTTATACTGCTCACAATAGCACTGGCTCAGAAGGTATCTTACAGTAGAATGTACCTCAGACCTGGGTAAGGAAAACGATTATTACAGCATAACATTTTCAAACCAGCGTTTCAGCCCAGACGATGACTGTCTCCTCTCCACGGCTGTGTTTGAGCTCCGGTAGCTCTGATCAACAGAGAGCGTGGTTTACACACGCTGGTGCTCAGCGTCCGCTAATAAGACCCCTCAAACACTCGGACACTTCACAGTGTGAAGGACAGCAGCCCGCCGCTAATGAAGGAGGCAGAGCTGTTTCCAGCGTGATAGATGAGTCCATACCACACACACACACACACACACACACACACACACACACACACACACACACACACACACGGAGTGTGCAGAACTTTCCCCTCACCTCAGCAAACAAACCCTTGCTAAATCTTATTACAACGCCTCTTCATAAAACAGGATACTCTAAGCCACTGCTGGCAGGCAATATTTTGGGTTTTTAACTGAAAATTATACTCACCATAAAGTCCCCTTTTTATTTAATACTGCATGTCTAGACTATATTTTTATGAACATTAGTGGCTGTGACTAATTGGGCTTTTATTGTGAAAGTTGATTTGGGTTTTTTCTCCTTTGTGCGTCTAAGTTTTTGTCATTCCTACCGTCTCCTGGGAATGCCAGTCAGCCACCCACTCTGACGTCTGTGGAGAGAACCACAGGGAGAGCAGACGCCTGGTGGACAGGCCTGGGCCTAGTCCTGGTCCTGGTCTCCTGGGCCTAGTTCTGGTCCTGGTCCTGGTCCTGGTCCTGGTCCTGGTCCTGGTCCTGGTCCTGGTCTCCTGGTCCTGGTCCTGGTCCTCGTTCTGGTTCTGGTCCTGGTCCTGGTCCTGGTCCTGGTCCTGGTCCTGGTCCTGGTCCCCTGGTCCTGGTCCTGGTCCTGGTCCTGGTCCTGGTCTCTTGGTCTTGGTCATGGTCCTGGTTCTGGTCCTGGTCCTGGTTCTGGTTCTGGTTCTGGTTCTGGTTCTGGTTCTGGTTCTGGTCCTGGTCCTGGTCCTGGTCTTGGTTCTGGTCCTGGTCCTGGTCCTGGTCCTGGTCCTGGTCCTGGTCCTGGTATTGGTCCTGGTGTTTAATTATGTTATAACCGCTGACAGAGGCAGGGAGAATATGTGTGGTTTGCTGGTCTGGTTCTCGTCCTGGTCCTGGTCCTGGTCCTGGTCCGTGGTTGGCTGGTCCTGGTCCTGGTCCTGGTCCGTGGTTTGCTGGTCTGGTTCTCGTCCTGGTCCTGGTCCTGGTCCGTGGTTTGCTGGTCTGGTTCTGGTGTTGGTCCTGGTCCTGGTCCGTGGTTGGCTGGTCTGGTTCTGGTGTTGGTCCTGGTCCGTGGTTGGCTGGTCTGGTTCTTGTGTTGGTCCTGGTCCTGGTCCGTGGTTGGCTGGTCTGGTGTTGGGTCTGGTGTGGCTGTACACAGGTGTGTCACAGGTGGGATTCACACTGGCAAACACCCCTCTGCATGGAAGCCCAAACATCCACTAGCAGACCAAAGAACATGTAGTATACAGGAAGCTTTCATCTCATGAGTTTTTCTGTTCCAATATCAGACTTAAGTGTTGGGTGATGCTATTAAGGGTTCGATTCCTACTTTAATGTCTCTTTGTAATGTCTTAATATCTTATTGTCGTATTTCGTAGTGTCTATAGTGTCTTAATGTCTTATTTTGTAAACGTCTCATTACATTACATTACATTACATTACAGTCATTTAACAGACGCTTTTATCCAAAGCGACTAACAATAATTGCATTTAACGTAGGAAGAGCCAATGTACTACTACTTGCCAGAACTCACAAGTGCATCTTCTTTCTAAAACAAACAAGTGACTAAGAGCATAATCTAGTGCTGAAGGCAAAGTGCAAGAATCACAATCTAAAGTACAGTGCAATGTAATATAATAAGTGCTTAGGTGGGAGGATTGTTGTAGTACTTCTTGAAGAGATGAGTTTTGAGCCTGCGACGAAAGATGGGCAGCGACTCTGCTGTCCTGACATCAGTGGGCAGCTCATTCCACCACTGCGGGGCCAGGACAGAGAAGAGCCGTG
>NC_140263.1:2205822-2223322 GCF_949987555.1 Borostomias antarcticus | reverse complement strand
CTTCCTTCCTTCCTTCCTTCCTTCCTTCCTTCCTTCCTTCCTTCCTTCCTTCCTTCCTTTCTTCCTTTCTTCCCTCCCTTCTTCTTTCTCTCCCTCTCTTGTTCTCTCTGTTTCCATCCCTCGTTAATGGTGTCTCTGGAGGACCAGAGGAATGGAGGGATTGAGGGAGGGATGTAGGGAGGGAGTGAGTGATGGATGGAGGGAGGGAGGGAGGGATGGAGGATAGAAGCAGAGTGAAGCCACGGCCGTTAACATCTGCAAGGGAGGTGAAGACCATCGTGTTCCTCAGAGCCGCAGAGAAACGAAGGTCTGGTCTCCTGGTGACTGGAGGTGGCCCTGAAGGTGGCCCTGGAGGTGGCCCTGGAGGTGGCCCTGGAGGTGGCCCTGGAGGTGGCCCTGGAGGTGGCCCTGGAGGTGGCCCTGGAGGTGGCCCTGGAGGTGACCCTGGAGGTGGCCCTGGAGGTGGGCCTGGAGGTGGCCCTGGAGGTGGCCCTGGAGGTGGCCCTGGAGGTGGACGTGGAGGTGGACCTGGAGGTGGCCCTGGAGGTGGCCCTGGAGGTGGCCCTGGAGGTGGCCCTGGAGGTGGCCCTGGAGGTGGCCCTGGAGGTGGCCCTGGGCGAGCAGCAGAGCTTCCCAGCTCGGAACATCATGTGAACTTGGCTTCGACCGGACGACGGTCATCGTTTCAGCTGATCCTGCTTGGAAGAACAGCGCCCTGGGAAGAACATACGGACGAGGCCGTGGAGAGGAAGAACACACGGACGAGGCCGTGGAGAGGAAGAACACACGGACGAGGCCGTGGAGAGGAAGAACACACGGACGAGGCCGTGGAGAGGAAGCGCACCGAGTACCAGGAGCTCGTGGAACGGTCCAGAAGGCTAGGACGCCGGACCCCCCCGTGACCCCGTGGCGGTGGGTTGCCGAAGACGTAGCCGGGCGTTCACTCTGCAAAGCGTTTACGCTACTGGGCGGGATAACGCCGGGTCCAGACCGGACGCGAAAGCGCCGCGAAGCAGACGTGGAGCAGACGTGGAGCAGACATGGAGCAGACATGGAGCAGACATGGAGCAGACGTGGAGCAGACATGGAGCAGACATGAAGCAGACGTGGAGCAGACGTGGAGCAGACATGAAGCAGACATGAAGCAGACGTGGAGCAGACGTGGAGCAGACATGAAGCAGACATGAAGCAGACATGGAGCAGACATGGAGCAGACATGAAGCAGACATGGAGCAGACATGGAGCAGACATGAAGCAGACATGGAGCAGACATGGAGCAGACATGGAGCAGACCTGGAGCAGACATGGAGCAGACATGAAGCAGACGTGGAGCAGACATGGAACAGACATGAAGCAGATATGGAGCAGACATGGAGCAGACATGAAGCAGATATGGAGCAGACATGGAGCAGACATGAAGCAGACATGAAGCAGATATGGAGCAGACATGGATCAGACATGGAGCAGATATGAAGCAGACATGAAGCAGACATGGAGCAGACATGAAGCAGACATGAAGCAGACATGGATAACTGACGCTCACTCATCTGTTACGCTCACACATCGGGAGGGGAGGGGAGGGGAGAGGAGAGGAGAGGAGAGGAGAGGAGAGGAGAGGAGAGGAGAGGAGAGGAGAGGAGAGGAGAGGAGAGGAGAGGAGAGGAGAGGAGAGGAGAGGAGAGGAGAGGAGAGGAGAGGAGAGGAGAGGAGGCGAGGCGAGGGGAGGGGAGGACTCTGTAGCTCACTGTATGTCACTCTACGTACAGAACAGCTGTACACACTAGTCTGCAATCACACTTCCCCTGACCACACACACAGATACACACACACACACACACACACACACACACACACACACACACATGCGCTGCCTCGGAGCCCATCTCCCAGCAGCAGTGCTGTGCCCACATGGTTTGATTCATACTCCACATGCTGCTGCTTTCATGATCTCAAACAGGCTTTCGTGCCACTGCTCCCCCTCTCCTCTCTCCTCCTCCTCCTCTCCCCCCCCCCTCCTCCTCCTCCCCCCCCCCCCCTCCTCCTCCTCCTCCTCCTCTGCTCCAGCCCCGTATCAAAGTGATTTCACAGTAGAAGGATGTCTGGGTGAGGCTTTGCCAACAATATTCAGTTCTCCTGCTGTTTAGTTTTGCTTTGTCATGCTACAGAACAAGGGAGGGTAAAGAGAGAGAGAGAGACAGAGAGAGAGAGAGAGAGAGAGAGAGAGAGAGAGGGGCGTGGTGGTTTGTACACATGCCTAATGAATCGTTGAGTGATGGTTTGTTTGCGTTTCACTTCACAGAGAACGATTGATTGGACAATATTTTCTCTGGAAGAGGCACTAACTATTCTAATCTGATTTCAATTAAACGCTTTCCATACAGACAACAGGCGGCATGCACACACTGTCGGCGTTACCCCCGAGGAGCTTTACCCCCCCCCAAAAAAAACTCCCCCTACCCCCCTGCTAACACCCCCCCACCCCCTGCCTGACTTCCCTATGCTGTTTACTGTTGATAAATTTAGCTTGAGAGATGTGCTTGTTAGTAGCGACCACACTGCACTAAAATAAGGCCCCTAGCTTAATTAGTAGGCCTGCTAGAACCAGAAACCCGGTATTTATTTGCCTAAACGTTGCAATTCCTCTGGGGGAGATGAAACGAGCTCCCGCACGGCCTCGCCGACGCCGCCCGCCGGCTCTGAAGTGTTTAATTATGTCAGAACGTTCCGGCTCCTCAGCCTTCCCAGGCCCTGCCGGGGACTAGAGGACGGAACGAGCCCAGGAACCTGTTGGTTCCACCTCAGTCTGGCTCTACCTCTCTTAGATTGTGTTCCTCTAGCCATCCTTGATATCACTGCCCTCCATTTTACCTATTAACCCTTTTAACCCTGAAAATACAGTTCGTTCCCTGAAAATTCAAACATTTCGAATATTAATTTGATTTTCCCTATAATACTAGAAAGCGCAGTTTCTCAGCTTTCAGCAAGTGTTGGAGTGAGGATTTTTTTAGATTTGTTAGATATTTTTTAAATATTGCCGGTGACGTGGTCGTATTAAAATTGTTAATTACATGATTTGTAACACTTTACCTGAAGTGTGGGATTAGCATGTAACTACAGAGTAATATCTAGTGTAATAACATAGTAGTTAAATAGGAACTGCTGTCTAATTACAAACCCTTTTTCATTGTTGTACCATTCATGATAGACAAAATAATCCATATAATATAATTTATTAATATCTGCTTCTCTCAGGTCTGAAGCCTCATCCTCCTCACTGCACTCTGAAGGAAGAGAGCTCTCTAGAACCGTTTGGTCTGAGCTGGAAAGAGTTCTTGGTTCTATCAGGAATATTATGTTATATATGGAACCTTTTTCACAGGGTTTTACTATTGTTACAGAAGTTATTGTCCCAATGTTCTTCAGAGTCTGCTGTATCTACCGGGACAGAGCGTCAGACACACTGCAGGTCCGTAGAGGAGCTCTGTGGCCCCGTAGATCAGCTAATCCCCGCTGCAGGGCTGAGAGGGCCGGGCTCCTCTTCCCTGCTCCCTGAATAGCCTGGAAACAGGGCGCCTGGTAACCGGAGCGCCACGCTGACGTGGTTCGAGGCCGGGATCAGCTACACGCTTCCCATGGTGGAGGAGCCCCCACGGAGTCTGATGTCAGGAGCTCCACACGGAGGGAGAGAGAGACGGGGAGAGAGAGAGACGGGGAGAGAGAGAGAGACGGGGAGAGAGAGAGAGAGACTGGGAGAGAGGGAGAGAGACGGGGAGAGAGAGAGACAGACGGGGAGAGAGAGAGAGAGACGGGGAGAGAGAGAGAGACTGGGAGAGAGGAAGAGAGAGAGACAGACGGGAAGAGAGAGAGAGACGGGGAGAGAGAGAGAGACTGGGAGAGAGAGGGAGAGAGGAACGGAGAGAGGGAGAGAGAGAGAGAGGGCTCCACACAGGCTCTGGTTACAGAGTTACCCTGGAGAGGGGAGCAAGGTTAGAATAGCTTTGTTTTTTTCATTAGTTTTTATTTTTATATCGTTTACATTTTTTGTTTTCAATTTCAGTTTAGTCAAAACTGCTCACTTGTGCTCTGAGCAGATCTGAGTCTGAGCGTAACTAAGCAACCCGTTAAGTGAATTCTGATCACTGATCGCTGACTGAGCGCTCAGCTACTTAACGCACCCAGGGACTCTAGAGGTGGTTCTATCAGGGTCTCTAGAGCTGGTTTGATCAGGGAGAGGTGGTTTGATCAGGGTCTCTAGAGGTGGTTCTATCAGGGTCTCTAGAGCTGGTTTGATCAGGGTCTCTAGAGGTGGTTTGATCAGGGACTCTAGAGGTGGTTGATCAGGGACTCTAGAGGTGGTTTGATCAGGGACTCTAGAGGTTTGATCAGGGACTCTAGAG
Source organism: Borostomias antarcticus (assembly GCF_949987555.1). Classification (NCBI taxonomy): domain Eukaryota; kingdom Metazoa; phylum Chordata; class Actinopteri; order Stomiiformes; family Stomiidae; genus Borostomias; species Borostomias antarcticus. The sequence continues at coordinate 2,218,925 of NC_140263.1, read as the reverse complement.
GTGGTTTGATCAGGGACTCTAGAGGTGGTTGATCAGGGTCTCTAGAGGTGGTTCTATCAGGGTCTCTAGAGCTGGTTTGATCAGGGTCTCTAGAGGTGGTTTGATCAGGGACTCTAGAGGTGGTTGATCAGGGACTCTAGAGGTGGTTTGATCAGGGACTCTAGACAGGTGATCAGGGTCTCTAGAGGTGGTTTGATCAGGGTCTCTAGAGCTGGTTTGATCAGGGACTCTAGAGGTGGGTTGATCAGGGACTCTAGAGGTGGTTTGATCAGGGTCTCTAGAGGTGGTTTGATCAGGGTCTCTAGAGGTGGTTTGATCAGGGTCTCTAGAGGTGGTTTGATCAGGGTCTCTAGAGCTGGTTGATCAGGGTCTCTAGAGGTGGTTTAATCAGGGACTCTAGAGGTGGTTTGATCAGGGTCTCTCTAGTCAGGTGGTTTGATCAGGGACTCTAGTCAGGTGGTTTGATCAGGGACTCTCTAGAGGTGGTTGATCAGGGTCTCTAGAGGTGGTTTGATCAGGGACTCTAGAGGTGGTTTGATCAGGGTCTCTCTAGTCAGGTGGTTTGATCAGGGACTCTAGTCAGGTGGTTTGATCAGGGACTCTCTAGAGGTGGTTGATCAGGGTTCTAGAGGTGGTTTGATCAGGGACTCTAGAGGTGGTTGATCAGGGTCTCTAGAGGTGGTTGATCAGGGACTCTAGAGGTGGTTGATCAGGGACTCTAGAGGTGGTTTGATCAGGGTCTCTAGAGGTGGTTGATCAGGGACTCTAGAGGTGGTTTGATCAGGGACTCTAGAGGTGGTTTGATCAGGGACTCTAGAGGTGGTTTGATCAGGGACTCTAGAGGTGGTTGATCAGGGACTCTAGAGGTGGTTTGATCAGGGACTCTAGAGGTGGTTTGATCAGGGACTCTAGAGGTGGTTTGATCAGGGACTCTAGAGGTGGCTTGATCAGGGACTCTAGACGGAGGTGGTTCGATAGAGGACAAGGTCTCTAGATGTGTGTGTAACCGTAGGGGCTGGTGATCCAACGTGATCCAGTTTTACTTGTTTCAATCTTTATTCCTAACCCTAACCACTCTTTTTAATTCCTAACCCTAACCACTCTGTTTTATTCCTAACCCTAACCTCTCTGTTTTATTCCTAACCCTAACCACTCTGTTGTATTCCTAACCCTAACCACTCTGTTTTATTCCTAACCCTAACCACTCTGTTTTATTCCTAACCCTAACCACTCTGTTTTATTCCTAACCCTAACCACTCTGTTGTATTCCTAACCCTAACCACTCTGTTGTATTCCTAACCCTAACCACTCTGTTGTATTCCTAACCCTAACCACTCTGTTTTATTCCTAACCCTAACCTAATCATTTGTTTTTCATGCCTATAACACATTCCTGTATTTGCCTACTGCTGCTCAGAAAACAGGATCCTGAGTTGCTTGGAAGTCGTCCAAACAATCAGAGGATGTGATGGGTTGTGATGGGTTGTTGATATTGTGAATGAAATTCAAGTCTCACAAAAGTGTTCTGTTTTCCTACTTGACTGTTGTTCTAACTTTGTAGTTCGTTCTCATAGATCAGTCTGTTAAAACTACAAATTATTCCTGTGTGACATCACTTCCCTGTCCTCTTCATCCTGAAACTATGTCACTTCCTTTTTCACTGTATAACCTATCGACCTCGTCCACATCTGACTCACTCTGCCCGGATTCACTTCCTGTGCTAGAGTCCGACTCTGCAGAATCGTAACAGAATAAAACTATTGCCTTTGTTTAAAACCAGCTTGACCGACCACTCAGCGTGTTCTTTGAAATCTAAACTAAACCAAGTAAGATTTTTTTCCTTTACAATATGAAGTCAGACTCTGCATCTCTGCCCAGGCGACAGGGTAACAGAGCCTAGAAACACGTCCTGTAAAGGAAACATGCCCTCAGCATTCCCCGAAAGGAGAGATAGAGGGAGCATCTCTCCGTGGACAGGTTCTCTGTACACACACACACACACACACACGCACACACACACACACACACACACACACACACACACACACACACACACACACACACACACACACACACACACACACAGTAGCGTCAGTCTTTGGCAGCCAACCAGCCACAGTCGCCCCCCAACCGTTTTTGTTTGTCTAGGTGTTCAGCGCCGGTGTAAGCTGAGCGCGGAGGATGTTCACGGATAGGGTGACACAATGCCAGCAGGTGTGGGAAAAATGGATCTGTCTTTTTGCTCCAACACTGTGACATTTCCCTAGGTAATCATCAATAGCTAGGATTTCCACCATCTATATGACCAAGAGCTCTGTGAGTGTGTGTGTGTGTGTGTGTGTGTGCATGTGTGTGTGCGCCTTTGAGCATAAAGGTGAGAAGCGAGGGGAAACGGATTCACACGAGTGGTCTACAACTCTGGTGCATTCAGGTTCAGCTGTCTAAGGTAACCTGAGAGAGAGCCACTGTTGAGGTAGAGGTCATCCCTATCATTCCCATTGTCTCCCTCCACCCATTGTCTGCGCTGAAGTGGTTCACGTTGCGTCCCCGAACCAACGATAGTTCATCTCCTCTTCCACCCTCCACCATTTATAAGTTCAGGTTTCAAACCTCCACAGAACCCCTGGTGATGCCAGCGTCTCGTTACACACTCCCCCCAAAAAATAGTGCCACTATCGAATTTTGTAACATTAGAAGAATCCTCTGTAAAAATAGAACTTTCCTGTTCGGTGAGGTTTTAGAACCCTCAGGTCAGAAAGAACATTTTCGGGTTCCAAAAAGCATCCTATGCAGCTGAAAAGTGTTCTGTTTAGAACCGCAGGGTTCCGTATGGCGCTGTCTTTTAAAAGGGTTCCTCTGCTGCTACACATGGTTATATATCGCACCTTTTTTGTTATGGAACTGTGTTTTAGTTTGTCCCCTCCGAGCTGCCGTAGAAGATTGCAGGGGATTGGGTGGATGATGAAGACGAAGATGACAGAGACATGCAGTAATGATAGAATATACGACCCGGGAAACACGAGGGCTTCTGCTGTGTTCGACGTACAGTACTCCAGCGTTCTGCTGCTGGTATTTATAGAACGCTGCGGGTAAGGAACACTGTTTAGACGGAGGTCTGGGGACAGAAAGGGCAGTGTTCAGCCATGTGCGGGTTCCGGCTCCCTCTAATCTGCAGGACACATATAGGTCAGCCGCTGAGAGGAACGCGATCGTATTTCTCACGGTGGGTTACTGTGTCATCTCTCTTTTACAGCCTTTAAAATGTTCTCTTTTTTTGGCGTACTATCCCTTTAAGAGCGCCTGACTGACTGTTGGGCCACACAGTTGAGCAGCGTATTTCAAGTCTCCAGAGAAGCCAGTTCAAAAATGGGGGGGGGGTGCACTTGTTTTAACCCCCCACCCACCGCTGTTCTGTGATCTGCTCCTCACAGCTGGCTGCCAAGCCAACAGCACGCTTCTGTCATTGTCTTCTCCTCTCCTCTCCGCGACCCCGTGAACCCCGGTCGCTGTTTTATTTACGCGTCCTCCGATCCGGGCTAAAGTAAACGCAACATCGATGCGCGTCCCAGAGAGGCTCATGGGAAACCCTCGTAAAAACGTCCCAGGAGGGGCGGTGACATCACCGGGCGCTGACATCACCAATATACAGAGAGGGATAGAGAGAGATGGAGAAAGAGAGAGAGAGAATGAGAGAGAGAGAGAGATGGAGGAGGAGAGCTGAAGAGAGAGAGAAAGAGAGAGGGAGAGAAAGAAAGAGAGGGGGGAGGAGAGAGAGAGATGGAGGAGGAGAGCTGAAGAGAGAGAGAGAGAGAGAGAGGGAGAGAGAGAAAGAGAGGGGGGAGGAGAGAGAGAGAAAGATGGAGGAGGAGAGCTGAAGAGAGAGAGAGAGGGAGAGAAAGAGAGGGGGGAGGAGAGAGAGAGATGGAGGAGGAGAGCTGAAGAGAGAGAGAGAGGGAGAGAGAGAAAGAGAGGGGGGAGGAGAGAGAGAGAGGGGGGAGGAGAGAGAGAGATGGAGGAGGAGAGCTGAAGAGAGAGAGAGAGGGAGAGAGAGAAAGAGAGGGGGGAGGAGAGAGAGAGATGGAGGAGGAGAGCTGAAGAGAGAGAGAGAGAGAGGGAGAGAGGGAGAGAGAAGAAGAGAGAGGGGGGGGAGGTAGAGGGAGGAAGAGAGCTGGAGAGAGAGAGACGGGGGATGGAGAGAGAGGCAGGGGAGAAGGGAGGGAGGGAGAGAGAGAGGGATGGTCTGAGATGAGAAAGTCTGCATCGTCAGCATCCGTTCCCCTGACGATGTTGCGGTCGGTCATCTAGGGGGTCCTGGAGCGTGCGCAGAATTCACAGACGCTGTCATCGTCCCACATTCAGATTGCCTAACAGACCCTATGTCCTACCAATGATCTTACGTACTGGCGTTCCCATGTATTCTGTCTAAATTGTTCCAGAACAATCAATTGCTACTAAGCGTAACGGATGACGGTGAGTTTTATTTACAGCATAAACAAATACAACTCCTCTGGTTACAGAGGAGGCGGAGGATGAAATCCTTAAATGCAGTCCTTAAACCACACAGGAACGTCCGAGGAGGCTGCTTCAGTCGTACAGTAGGTGTATATAGAGTAGTGTAGTGTGTGTAGTAGGTATATATAGAGTAGTGTAGTGTAGTAGGTATATATAGAGTAGTGTAGTAGTGTGTAGTAGGTGTATATAGAGTAGTGTAGTGTATGTAGTAGGTATATATAGAGTAGTGTAGTGTATGTAGTAGGTGTATATAGAATAGTGTAGTGTATGTAGTAGGTATATATAGTATATATAGAGTAGTGTAGTGTATATAGTAGGTATATATAGAGTAGTGTAGTGTATATAGTAGGTGTATATAGAGTAGTGTAGTGTATGTAGTAGGTGTATATAGAGTAGTGTAGTGTATGTAGTAGGTATATATAGAGTAGTGTAGTGTATGTAGTAGGTGTATATAGAGTAGTGTAGTGTATGTAGTAGGTGTATATAGAGTAGTGTAGTGTATGTAGTAGGTGTATATAGAGTAGTGTAGTGTGTGTAGTAGTGTATATATAGAGTAGTGTAGTGTATGTAGTAGGTATATATAGAGTAGTGTAGTGTATATAGTAGGTGTATATAGAGTAGTGTAGTGTATGTAGTAGGTATATATAGAGTAGTGTAGTGTGTGTAGTAGGTATATATAGAGTAGTGTAGTGTATGTAGTAGGTGTATATAGAGTAGTGTAGTGTATATAGTAGGTATATATAGAGTAGTGTAGTGTATGTAGTAGGTGTATATAGAGTAGTGTAGTGTATATAGTAGGTATATATAGAGTAGTCTAGTGTATATAGTAGGTATATATAGAGTAGTGTAGTGTATGTAGTAGGTATATATAGAGTAGTGTAGTGTATGTAGTAGGTATATATAGAGTAGTGTAGTGTATGTAGTAGGTGTATATAGAGTAGTGTAGTGTATGTAGTAGGTATATATAGAGTAGTGTAGTGTATATAGTAGGTATATATAGAGTAGTCTAGTGTATATAGTAGGTATATATAGAGTAGTGTAGTGTATGTAGTAGGTATATATAGAGTAGTGTAGTGTATGTAGTAGGTATATATAGAGTAGTGTAGTGTATGTAGTAGGTGTATATAGAGTAGTGTAGTGTATGTAGTAGGTATATATAGAGTAGTTTAGTGTATGTAGTAGGTGTATATAGAGTAGTGTAGTGTATGTAGTAGGTGTATATAGAGTAGTGTAGTGTATGTAGTAGGTATATATAGAGTAGTGTAGTGTATGTAGTAGGTATATATAGAGTAGTGTAGTGTATGTAGTAGGTATATATAGAGTAGTGTAGTGTATGTAGTAGGTGTATATAGAGTAGTGTAGTGTATGTAGTAGGTATATATAGAGTAGTGTAGTGTATGTACTAGGTGTATATAGAGTAGTGTAGTGTATATAGTAGGTGTATATAGTATATATAGAGTAGTGTAGTGTATGTAGTAGGTATATATAGAGTAGTTTAGTGTATGTACTGTAGTAGGTATATATAGAGTATATCTTTCTCTTTCTCTCTCTCTCTGTCTCTCTCTCTCTCTCTCTCTCTCTCTCTCACACACACACACACACACACACACACACACACACACACACACACACACACACACACACCCTGCTATGTTTAGAGCACCACACACACACGTGCAGGCTGTGCCCTACCCTAGCTGTGACTCACAGGGCCGGGGGCGCGGGGGCCTCCTGGAACACTACCAGGACAGAGCCACAGGGACCTGGGTGCTGCCTGGCCACGGCGTGTGTGTGTGTTTGTGTGTGTGAGAGAGAGAGAGACAGAGAGAGAGAAAGAGAGATAGTCTGTGCATGTGTGTGTACTGTATGTATGTGTGCCTGTGTGTGTGTGTGTGTGTGAGAGAGAGAGAGAGAGAGAGAGAGAGAGAGAAAGGAAGAGAGAGGGAGAGAGAGAGCGAGAGAGAGAGAGAGAGGGATAGAGAGGGGGAGAAATGGAGAGAGAGAGAGAGAGAGAGAGAGAGAGAGTGTGTGTGTGTGTGTGTGTGTGTGACTAGCTCAGAGGAGAAAGTACAGTACAGAAGGGTGGGAGGGGCCAGAGGAAGTGTTCCCGTGGGCTGGGTGAGTGGGCGGGGACGGGGGGAGTGGAGAGTGTACATGAGGAGGTGTGAGGTGGGCAGGGAGTGTGTGTGTGTGTGTGTGTGTGTGTGTGTGTGTGTGTGTGTGTGTGTGTGTGTGTGTGTGTGTGTGTGTGTGTGTGACGTAGAAAAGGGTTTATTATGCGTCACTCTTGTGCAAACCAGAAGAGACTTGGAGCGTTGCCACTAGGTGATGCAACATCAGACCTGACGCTAATATTCTTTTACGTTCTATTACTCTATAGAACAGAACAATAGAACCAGAACAGACTAGAATAGAATAACACACTAAGAACAGACTAGGGCTAGGCTATGCTAGAACAGATACGGTATGAATAGATACAGATAGAATAGAATGATAGTGTAGAGACTGTTAGCTACCTCAGCTGCAGGACAACATGTCCTGAGCTCTGTTCTGATCAAAAGCATGGACATATTATAGTATTATATATATATTATTATTACATATCATATTATTATATACCACCCACAGACTCGGTGGTTCGATGGTACTTTATAGTTCCCCTAAAACAGCCCAGATATGGGGGAGGGGGATATATATTTTAACGTGTACTCTAACTATGACCTCGCTCTGGAATCGATGCCTTTCCCCCAGTTTCCCCCTCCTACGCTTAACTGCTGGACAACCTTGACGCTGTCATCGTTTTATAAATCGATTTACAACCCTCACCAAGGCAACGGCGCGATTTTTTAATGGCCAAATTTGTTACTTGGACCTCTTTAAACAGCTGTTGGAGTTCCCAGAGACAGCTGAACCTTTATGTGTTCAATGACATTTTAAGAGCAGCAGTTGGAGATTTTCGAATTTAATTCAGGCCCATATTCTCGAATGGCCCATGGAAACTTATTGCTCTTTGTGGTGTGTTCTGGGTCCTGGTAATTTATGGACATGGAATACACTGTAGTTGTAACTATTTCATACGTACGACCTCCATGTAGTTGTTCTCCATCCAGGGCGCCGTATGGGGGAGAAAAGTTCGGATGATTCTAAGGGCGTGTGACTGACAGGGTTAAAGGATGATTCTAAGGGTTAAAGGATGATTCTAAGGGCGTGTGACTGACAGGGTTAAAGGATGATTCTAAGGGCATGTGACTGACAGGGTTAAAGGATGATTCTAAGGTCATGTGACTGACAGGGTTAAAGGATGATTCTAAGGTCATGTGACTGACAGGGTTAAAGGATGATTCTAAGGGCATGTGACTGACAGGGTTAAAGGATGATTCTAAGGTCATGTGACTGACAGGGTTAAAGGATGATTCTAAGGGCGTGTGACTGACAGGGTTAAAGGATGATTCTAAGGGCGTGTGACTGACAGGGTTAAAGGATGATTCTAAGGGCGTGTGACTGACAGGGTTAAAGGATGATTTTAAGGGCCTGTGACTGACAGGGTTAAAGGATGATTTTAAGGGCGTGTGACTGACAGGGTTAAAGGATGATTCTAAGGGCGTGTGACTGACAGGGTTAAAGGATGATTCTAAGGGCGTGTGTCTGACAGGGTTAAAGGATGATTCTAAGGGCGTGTGACTGACAGGGTTAAAGGATGATTCTAAGGGCGTGTGACTGACAGGGTTAAAGGATGATTCTAAGGGCCTGTGACTGACAGGGTTAAAGGATGATTCTAAGGGTTAAAGGATGATTCTAAGGGCGTGTGACTGACAGGGTTAAAGGATGATTCTAAGGGCGTCTGGCTGACAGGGTTAAAGGATGATTCTAAGGGCGTGTGACTGACAGGGTTAAAGGATGATTCTAAGGGTGACTGACAGGGTTAAAGGATGATTCTAAGGGCGTGTGACTGACAGGGTTAAAGGATGATTCTAAGGGCGTGTGACTGACAGGGTTAAAGGATGATTCTAAGGGCGTGTGACTGACAGGGTTAAAGGATGATTCTAAGGGCGTGTGACTGACAGGGTTAAAGGATGATTCTAAGGGCGTGTGACTGACAGGGTTAAAGGATGATTCTAAGGTCATGTGACTGACAGGGTTAAAGGATGATTCTAAGGGCGTGACTGACAGGGTTAAAGGATGATTCTAAGGGCCTGTGACTGACAGGGTTAAAGGATGATTCTAAGGGCGTTTGACTGACAGGGTTAAAGGATGATTCTAAGGGCGTGTGACTGACAGGGTTAAAGGATGATTCTAAGGGCGTGTGACTGACAGGGTTAAAGGATGATTCATTAGGTGCCCTTTTTTTCAATATCATCATCACTAATACAAGTTATTTTACAAGGTAGAGTTTTCTTTTAAATAAACACATTTCCACCATAAACTGATGCAGAAAAGTCTGAAATTAGTGCATAAAAATTCACCATAATGCAGGAAATTCAGTGTGACCTCAAAATGTCTTGGAGGAGGAGCCCCAGACCCCCCATGTCCTCCCAATGTTCAAATGGACCCTGTACCACTGCTGGGGCCCAATGTCATACTGGATCTTTTCATGGGGCCCAAAGTCCCTGGCAGCGCCCCTGCCTCCATCCACAGAGAACTGGGAGTGAAGAGTCATGTAAACCAAATTAATTTAAATCAATCTAATCTGCAGACAACATACAATATCCATTACCCAAATGTTTAAGTTATTTCAGTACAGCCAACAGTCTGGGCTAATTTGGGAAACATTCTAGACCCAGAACACGATCAGTGTTTCTGATTGTCTAATTTGTCATTTACAATGGGACAATAAAATGAGTGAAAATGTGGAGCGTTCCAGTATTAGATGCAGCTGATTCTTCTAACAGCTCTCGTAAAGAGAGGGAGTGTGATATTATATCAACATGACTCACATTCCCAGTCTGAGACCTCTTTTACAGTCACCACCAGAGACGCACGAGTCCTGTTACACTTCTCATTTATTGCAATAGAGTCATGGACTCAAGTGGAACATAACTCATTTTGTTTAATAACTCAGAAATATACAGAGTATCTGCGTTTTTGGATGATTTTGAAAACGCTACAGAGCATGTTAAACTGTGTATTGTTGTAAGTAATTATATTGTAAATACTGTAACTAGAGTACTAACCACACAGGGTTTCTGGTATTAACATGTTTCTAACTAATTACACGTACTGTAGTTACAGTAGCAATTCCCTTCAATTCCCCTCAGAGTTACTGGGCCAGCGCCTACAGAATGGAACATAACACAGCTGCTCAGCTCAGATAGCATTCTAGATGATTCTTAGAAGCAGGGTTTGACAGACCAGACCAGACCAGACCAGACCAGACCAGACCAGACCAGACCAGACCAGACCAGACCAGACCAGACTAGACCAAACCAGACCAGACCAGACCAGACCAGACCAGACCAGACCAGGACTGACCAGACCAGACCAGACCAGACCAGACCAGACCAGACCAGACCAGACCAGACTAGACTAGACTAGACCAGACCAGACCAGACCAGACCAGACCAGACCAGACCAGACCAGACCAGACCAGAGCACACCACACCATACCATACCATACCATACCATACCATACCATACCATACCATACCATACCATTACACTACAACACTGCATAGAACCCGTTTCAGGTCAAAAAGAACCACTAGGGTTCCAAACAACATCTGGTGTGTTCTATTTGGAAGAGTTCAGAGAGTTCAGAGGGTTTGTAGTTCTACAGTAGAACAGAGGGTTCTACATAGCACACTGTTCCTGAGTGTATCAGAGACTAAGTGGTTCTCTGTAGCATGCTGTTCCTGAGTGTGTGAGAGACTTAGTGGTTCTCTGTAGCATGCTGGTCCTGAGTGTGTGAGAGACTTAGTGGTTCTCTGTAGCATGCTGGTCCTGAGTGTGTGAGAGACTTAGTGGTTCTCTGAAGCATGCTGGTCCTGAGTGTGTCAGACTTAGTGGTTCTCTATAGCATGCTGGTCCTGAGTGTGTGGAGACTTTGTGGTTCTCTGTAGCATGCTGGTCCTGAGTGTGTGAGAGAGTTAGTGGTTCTCTGTAGCATGCTGGTCCTGAGTGTGTGAGAGACTTAGTGGTTCTCTGTAGCACGCTGGTCCTGAGTGTGAGAGACTTAGTGGTTCTCTGTAGCATGCTGGTCCTGAGTGTGTGAGAGACTTAGTGGTTCTCTGTAGCATGCTGGTCCTGAGTGTGTGAGAGACTTAGTGGTTCTCTGTAGCATGCTGGTCCTGAGTGTGTGAGAGACTTAGTGGTTCTCTGTAGCATGCTGGTCCTGAGTGTGTGAGAGACTTAGTGGTTCTCTCATGCTGTTCCTGAGTGGGTGAGAGACTTAGTGGTTCTCTGTAGCACGCTGTTCCTGAGTGTGTGAGAGACTTAGTGGTTCTCTGTAGCATGCTGGTCCTGAGTGTGTGAGAGACTTAGTCGTTCTCTGTAGCACGCTGTTCCTGAGTGTGTGAGAGACTTAGTGGTTCTCTGTAGCATGCTGGTCCTGAGTGTGTGAGAGACTTAGTGGTTCTCTATAGCATGCTGTTCCTTAGTGTGTGAGAGACTTAGTGGTTCTCTGTAGCATGCTGTTCCTGAGTGTGTGAGAGACTTAGTGGTTCTGTGTAGCATGCTGGTCCTGAGTGTGTGAGAGACTTAGTGGTTCTCTGTAGCACGCTGGTCCTGAGTGTATGAGAGACTTAGTGGTTCTCTGTAGCATGCTGGTCCTGAGTGTGTGAGAGACTTAGTGGTTCTCTGTAGCATGCTGGTCCTGAGTGTGTGAGAGACTTAGTGGTTCTCTGTAGCACGCTGGTCCTGAGTGTGTGGAGACTTAGTGGTTCTCTGTAGCACGCTGGTCCTGAGTGTGTCAGAGACTTAATGGTTCTCTGTAGCATGCTGGTCCTGAGTGTGTGAGAGACTTAGTGGTTCTCTGTAGCATGCTGGTCCTGAGTGTGTGAGAGACTTAGTGGTTCTCTGTAGCATGCTGGTCCTGAGTGTGTGAGAGACTTAGTGGTTCTCTGTAGCACGCTGGTCCTGAGTGTGTGGAGACTTAGTGGTTCTGTGTAGCATGCTGGTCCTGAGTGTGTCAGACTTAGTGGTTCTCTGTAGCACGCTGGTCCTGAGTGTTTTAGAGACTGAAGAACGCTCTGCAGTGTTTGCTGGAGGTCACGGCAGACAGGGGGGAACCCAGGGTGTTGTACATACACATCTGGCCTGCACACACACACACACACACACACACACACACACACACACACACACCAGACATGAGTAACAGATCACACAACACTAACACATCAGACAACACTAACAGATCTTAGCCTCCCCAGAGAGACATACTGAAGCAAAAACAAACTCCTCTTTCAAACTATCTTTTTTATCTTCATATGTGACTGACAGGGTATGCATGAGTTAAGAAGGTGGTCCTCACAGGGGGCAGCCATCGCTGCCGGCATCACCATTCCACGAGATCTGCTGGCATCACCATTCCACCAGATCTGCTGGCATCACCATTCCACGAGATCTGCTGGCATCACCATTCCATGAGATCTGCTGGCATCACCATTCCACGAGATCTGCTGGCATCACCATTCCACGAGATCTGCTGGCATCACCATTCCACCAGATCTGCTGGCATCACCATTCCACCAGATCTGCTGGCATCACCATTCCACCAGACTCCAAGCGGAGGTAATGCCAAAGGTACTGTGAAACATTATCGGCATACAGTAAATTCTAGCTTGAAAATCAGTCAGCAGTGTGCGTTCTATCTGCAGCTACCTGGATGAGTCATAAGCCATGTTTCCATCCACTTGTCAATCGAATTGTGTGAGGATCGCTAAAAATATGAATGCGAATAAAGCCGGTGAACGTGCGTTTCCATCTAGAGCTTTAAATCGGATAAAGCATTTATCACAAAATACTTTTATCGAACAAGAGAAAATCCGATGAGATCGACAGTACAAACTTTTTGTCGATTTTCATGACTTTTAATCAAATTTTACTGTTTCCATAAGGCATTTTTAATTCGATATAACTTAATTCGCATAAAACGTGTGGATGGAAACATGGCTATAGTTTCCTACTAGATGTACAGTACACAGTAAAAGCATATTGTAAACAAGACTGTACATACTGTAGCTAAACCCAGCAGACTAAAGGTGCTAGTTTTAGTATGTTGAGAACCTTCTAAATGCTGGAAGCATTCTGAACATTCTAAAAATAGTACTTAAAAACTCAAAGTTATATTATTGGACGCTCCAATTGAGGCGGTTAAGAATACAGTGACATTCCGTTCTCAAACCACTTAAACCTACCTGGGCTGTTACACCTGTTTTAGAATAGAATAGAATACAATGCCAGTGAAAGAATGACATTAGAGGAATGTACACGTGAACACACTAAGGAAAAAAGGTGGGGATTCTGGAGGCGTGGGGGGGGGGGAGAGAGAGAGAGAGAGAGAGAGAGAGAGACATATGCTAACTCAGGAGGAGGGATGTCCTCTCCTGCTCTCCTCCTCTCATCCTCCTCTCATCCACTCCCCCCCTCCCCTCC